>NC_137897.1:22865881-23064789 GCF_963455335.1 Martes martes
TTTCAAAGCTGCCTATGGCCATCTTATTCACCACATTTAACATTTAAGTGTTTTGACTATCTTCTTATTTGTCCCATCTTGAATCTGTCCCACCTCATGAATCAGAGATATTAAGCAGTTGCTGCTGATTATTTTTGCAAAATGCCCTAGGGGTAGCACTGTCTTACTGAGCAAGTTCTGAATTAGGTCATATAAAGAAAAGTCCTTGAATGTGGCTTTTTATAGGAGGTGCAAGACACATCACATAATGATGTGGTTTTTCTGTTTGTTTTCTTATTTTTGTTTTTTAGATGGGGCTTCCCCTTTCATTGGCTGCTAGGCTACTGACTTTTAAAGGGTAACACAAAACTGGGAAGAGGGAAATAGGAATAGAGATAGTTGAAATGCCACAAAGCTCACAGAACTTCCTGAGAGTCATTTTTCATGAATAAACACTCTTCAGATCATTGCTACCTTTTTGTTAATATTCAGAGAGCTGAAAAAGTTGATTTGGACAGTTTTCTGCAGTGTTCTTTTTACTTTCATGGAGGAATGGATTTCCAGAGGTTGATACTGTACCATTCAGGAGGTGCTTCTCATTTGAATATTTTTTTCTTAATGATTCAACATTTTGAACAATTTATCACCTTACTTAATTTTAAAAACCTATTAGTGCTTTCAGGTTTAAAAAAAAATTCCATGACGATTCACAGATCTGTACCCCTGGGGCTAATAATATATTATATGTTAATATTAAAAAAATTCCAGTACATTGATGTACTTTTAGAAGCTTAAGTCTTGGGATGCCTGGGTAACTCAGTTGGTTAAGTGTCAGACTCTTGATTTCGACTCAGGTCATGATCTCAAAGTTCTGAGATTGTGCCCTGTGTCAGATTCCATGCTCAGTGTGGAGCCTGCTTGAAATTCTCTCTCTCTCTCTCTCTCTCCCTCCCCCTGCTTACACTCTCTCTCTTTCTGCAAAATAAATAAGTAAAATCTTTTTTTAAAAAAAGAGCTTAAGACTTAATTATTTAAAGAACTACATTTTGTGATTGTTTTCTTGTACTTAATACATTGTAACATAAAGATTTGCAATAAACACTCTTCAGAATCCTGTTAAGATATTTATTCATTTGTTCATGAAAGTGCTTTCTTTCCAAAATTAAACATGTTGTCATTCAGTAAAAATGAATTAGAAATTGAAGATCTAAAAAAAAAAAAACCTTCCAATTTCATCTGAACCTAAGAAATCTAATTGGAATATTTTGGATAACATAGGATTTTATGACAGTAAACTGCAGTAAATTATCTTTACTTAGAAAATAAGTAACCTGGTTTTTTTCTGTACTCTTATTTTAGAGAATTAAAATCAATTGAAAACCTTATAATTTTATCCTTGTATTCAAAATAACTTCTAGCATATGCCTTTAGATCAATACCAATTCAATCTAGTTTATTGTATGTTAAGATGTCATTGAGTTTCTTCACAGTCCCCATAATACTTCCAAAAATTCAAAAACTTCACTCACTCCACAGAGTTCTAATGCAACTTTTAACAATATCTGATAGCAGATTTAGAGAAAACAATGGGTCTTTTCCCCAATATTTCATGTAAGCAACTGAGAAATAGGCCCTGATGAAAAACTTCCTTGTGACATTTCTATAATATAATGAGATTAAGGAACATTTTGTTTTTGTGGATTCAAATATTTATAATTCTAAAAATCAATTTATGTTATTAAGTTGGCATTTTCAGGAACATGCAGCCAGTATTTAATGCTATAATCACCTTGAACTTATTTTATTATTTTGAGGGAAACTTGATCAATCTTATTAGTAATTAGGAAGATGAAAACCAAAAACAAAGATACCATTTGATACTCATAGGTTTGGCAAAAAATATTTATATTTACTTCTGATTTTGGTTAGTCATTAGACTACAGAAGGAAGCACACACAGAAAATCTAAACCATTCCCTGTCTTGTATGCACAAGTTGGAGAATTCCCGTAACACTCAGGTTCCATGTTAGCAAGTTCTACACCTACTGTACTATATTTTGTGATTACAAATGTCAAGAAATCAGACATTTTTCTCCTGGACACACTAGAGCTGAAAAGTTTTCTGTCGTTGTGGGAATATTTTGATTTCTGAATTTGTTTTGCTGAGGTTAGGACAGTAGTCAACATGAAAATGATTTCTCATATTCATCCACTTAGCCTATCAAAATAATGTGAGCTTGGGATTCACTTCAGCAATTCAAGTGTATGTGAGAAGAACATTCTGCCAGTCTACTGAAGACTCGGGGGAAATTCCTTTTGCTAATCAATACGTGGTCTAGGCAGTTAGCATATTGTGTAGTAGGAGAATCTGTTGTAAGCACCCCAACCTTCCACAGCCTCCACCTCCTTCTTTCTTTGTATGTAGAATCTTCAGCAAAAGAGTTGTTAGGGACAAGTTTACCAAAATCTCTGAATTAATGATTTTAGAAAAGGAGCCTCAGTAATTACCAGAAAGGGCAATGGAATCTTCATGGGAGTTCAAGCTCCATTTTTAAAATTTTTTTCTTTTGACCCCCCCTTCATCCTTGTTTACACTCCCTACCACCTCCCTCTGGCAACCACCAATCTGTTGTCTGTGTCTATGATTTTTCTTTTTTTTTTTATTTTTCTTTTTTTAAAGATTTCTCAGTTCATACAGTATTTGTCTTGGTCTGACTTATTTAGGTCCATTCATGTTGTCGTAGATGGCAAGATTTCATTCTTGTGTGTATCTTTATTCTTTAATTTTTTATCCACAATTTCTTTATCTATCCATCAGTGGATGTTTAGGTTGTTTGTTCATCTAGGCAATTGTAAATAATGCTGCAATGAACATGGGCATGCATGTAACTTTCGAGTTAGTGTTTTTGCTTTCTTTGGATAAATATACAGAAGTGGAGTTGCTGGATCATAAAGCGGTTGTATTTTTAACTTGTTGAGGAACCTCCACACTGTATACTCCATATTCATTTAAAATGTGTTAACACATAATATTAACAAATATTAAGTGGGTGTTTTCAGGAAAATGCAGCAAGTATTTAATGTATTAATCACCTTTTAAATTCTTGTATTGAGAGTTTTGTAACTATGAAATATAGGCCTTAAATAAATGATTTTTTTTAAAGATTTTATTTATTTATTTGTCAGAGGGAGAGAGAGAGCACTGGCAGACGGAGGCAGAGGGAGAAGCAGGCTCCCTGCTGAGCAAGGAGCCTGATGTGGGACTCGATCCCAGGATGCTGGGATCATGACCTGAGCTGAAGGCAGCTGCTTAACCAACTGAGCCACCCAGGCGTCCCAATAAATTATTTTTTTAGTTTTTTTTTTAAAGATTTTATTTATTTATTTGACAGACAGAGATCACAAATAGGCAGAGAGGCAGGCAGAGAGAGAGGAGGAAGCAGGCTCCCCGAGGAGCAGAGAGCCCAATGTGGGGCTCGATCCCAGGACCCTGAGATCATGACCTGAGCCAAAGGCAGAGGCTTAACCCACTGAGCCACCCAGGCGCCCCGATTTTTTTAGTTTTATGAACTCTACTGCTCAAATCCTAATCAAGAGATTATTACAGTTCTGTGACTCCACATCTTTCCCTCATGTCTCTTCCAGCCAATTATTACATACCAAAGGTAGCCTATATTCTATGACTGTTGATGAATTTTCACTGTTATGGACCTTCATATAAATAGAATTATACAGTAGCTAATCTTATGTGTCTGGCTTCTTTTGCTCAGTGTGGTGTTTTAGAAATTCATCCATGCTGTTGTGTATGTCAGTAGTTGATTTATTTTTTTGTTTTAGTTTTTTAACATAAATAGCTACATTTTACTCATCCTCTTGGAATATAAGTTTTCTTTGTGGGTGTGTGGTGGGGAGTGTTCCATGTTTGGGTGTATAATAAAGTCCTGGCTATGGTTTCTCAGACGAGGCATGAAGTGGGAACAGAAGGCATACTTAAAATTCTGTAAAAAGTTGTTACATGTGTTGATTGTGTGTATATATATATATATATATATATACACACATACATACACGACACATGCATACACTACACATTTAATAAGAATAATAGTAAGAAGTAGTAAGAAAATGGCAGTTAACATTTGAGTGTTCACTTGTGCTAGGTCCTTTCCTAAGAACTACACACGTTTTACCCCATATACTCGCAACAATTCTCTGAAGTAGGTAGAGTGTATTGTTATCTCTAATGAGTAAAGTGAAAATTTTAGAGGATAAGCCATTTGCCTCAGATCACACATCTAGTAAGTGGCCAATTGGGGATTTGAATTCTGTCCCTTGATTGTCCTTACACTATGGCTCCTCTTTGCTAATGGCTAGTATTTAGCCATTTTTTTGTATCAAACTGTTTTGTATCAAACAGTGTTTTGTATCAAACATTAGTGGAATGTACAAACATGCACTCATGCACACACCCCTGTACTACAGTGGAGACAGTTTATGTAAAGATTAGCTAAGAGGTCACGTCCTCTTCACGTGATTATATGAGTCAGGAGTCACAAATGGACGTGAGAGGCAGAAGCCAGTCATCAGATGTGTACTGTTTTGCCTGCAAGGTGTTTAGAATTCATATTGTTTGTGGCCAACATTTAAAAATGAAATTTCACACATTAAATTCTTGATTTCTGGCATATTCCATGAAATCATGCTATCTGAAAACCTTGCCTACTCTAGTGGTCTGGAGCTGACTTTCAGCTGCCTCTCTTGGGCCTGCACTCAGCCCTGAGAGCTCATTTATGCTTCCTGGATAGACATGAACATTTGTGAATCTTGACATAGTTTGTCAAGGAAGTTGTTTTAAACTTCTGTTTGAAGAATTCCAACAGGCTATCCTAGACTTAGGAGATAGTATCACTCAAGGAAGGAAGGACACTTGCTGGGTGAGCTAAAGAAATGGAATAATGCAGGAATAACATGAATTGGCCAGAGACCAGGATGGGAGGAGGACTATGCCAGACTGTGAGGCTTGGCCTCAGTGTCTTAGGAAATCTTATGTTTTGAATACAGAGGAATGGCAGAATCAGAGTTTCAATTTTCTAACAGGAAAAATGTAGCCTAAAATTGCTAATTGTAGAACATGCCATTCAGTTGTGGTTATTCAAACTGAACAGATGGTTGAAACATATCAAATTGCCATTTTTGTAGGTCAAAAAGGAATAAAGTTTCAACAAGTATGTATAGTTTGACCTTAAAAGTTTGCTGGTAGCACTTTACTTTAAATGAGTCACTTATTTGTCATTTGTATTGTAAAGTTCATTTATATTTTCTGAACCAGGACAAGGAAACCAGTACAAATATATAGTGTAATACCTCCTCAGTTGTTGTTTTCTTTAAGTTTTATTTAAATCTTTAAAACATGTTCTTATATTTATTTTTTGAAATGTTGAATTTCCATAATATCTATTAGGATATTTATTAAATACATTGAGATGGTATTTCAGAATGTTAGGGAGAGACCATTTGAGTTACATAAACAAATAATACCATTAACTAAAAATAGAAGATCCTCTTCATAATGTTGATACTTAAAAGAGAAAATTATGTGGATGAACATACGTAAGCTTCAGAGAGCTTTTCTTGTACTAGGCATTTAGCTGTCTTGCAACTGTTAATCAGCACAGGCCTTAAAACAGCTGCTATCAGATTAATTAGAGGGAATCCAGGAAATAATTCAACTGAATGTAGCATTCATGTAAGTGTGTTGAAAGCAATTAAGAGTAACTATAGTCATTACTGAGACTTCCAGGAAGTATGCCAAAGGGCTCAAAAGTTATAAAATGCCTTCCCAGTTTGTGTGCGTGTGTGTGAGATAAAAAATTTGGTTTATATGTATGATCTAAAGACACACTAATAGAAATTAAAATTAAATAAAATTGAAATTATTTTCTTGAATTATGGGATATTAACTCACTTATTTCTTTGAAGTTGAGGGGCTAAGAAAGATAGGTCACTTAAACTGGTTTAGAAAGAAAGGGGTTCATTTGGTGGTACTGTACAAAGTATTAAATTATAGTAGGTAAATTTTTTATTAATTTTTATAACTAATCCAAGGCTTCAAATAGAGGAAGTTGGTGATTCACCAGGGTCACATATCTATGAGAAGGAAACTCAAAAAGTTTCTTAACGGTGAGTTTAAATCCTTAAGAAACTTTATGCTTACCACATGGCATACCTACAATACCCGTTTTTTGTGATCAGTGTTGTCATCGTCGTCATTGTCTTGTCATCATCATCAGCAGCAGCACCACTGCTGTCACCTCACCATTATTACCATTAGTTCTTATTACGACTGAAAGCCTGCTGATCTAACATGTCATCTTGTTTTAACTTTCTGTAGGTCTCTAGACTACTTTAGTGATTGATAGTATTTTACCTAAAACTTAACAGTAGGACAATTATGTTATTGTCTAACCAATTTAGCCTTGGTTGACTTCTAAAGGAGGGAAGGAAGGGAGGAAGGAAAGAAGGAAGAAGGAAAGAAAGGAAGAAAAGAAGAGAAAAAGAACAGCACTGAGGAAGAGAGACAGGGATGGGGACAGGGAATGTATATTTAAAAGAAAAAGTAATAATTCCTTCTTATTTAATAAGAGTACAGGGTGAACTCAGGTTAATTTATTTTTGAGAATGGACATTTGGTATGTGATTACATCTTTCTGTTGTGTTACAGCCTTTTAAACCTGCTTCCATGTTTCTTCTAAAAAACGAGCTGGAAAGACAGGATGGCTAACACTCCCCATTTTCAAAGTCTTGGCCACACTTTTTCAAAAGGGGTATGAAATAGGCAAAAGGCTTGCTTGTAATTCTGTGGACAACTTTTTAATGTATTTTAGGAATGTTTTTCTCTTTGTTTTAAAGAAAACCTCTAGTTTGGGAACAACTAAAATGTTTTAGAGTGTTTTAGTTGGGTCAAAGGACAGATGGGAAATATTCCTCTTGTTTTTTTATGCCCTACCCCTTATAGGTAACATGATGATAATTCCCAGGGGTGGTGGGAGAGGCCTGATGGATCCTAAGGCACTGTTTTCTCACAGTGTACCAGCACTTTAAAAAAAAAGATTTTATGTGTGTATGTATGTATGTATGTATTTATAGCACATGATCGAGGGAGGGACAGAGGTATCTCCCACTCCAACACCCCTGTCCTCTGCCATTGCTCCTTCTCCCACATGGTAATACCACATACCACGTTTTTTTCTTTAGGCCCCACCTCTCACTCTTGGCAAACTCTGATATTTTTTTCATTCAATTTGAATTCCCTCTCAACAATGAAGATTTCATACACTACTCTTCCTGAACTTTGTATTTTCTAGGTGTTACTGTCTCCCTCAAATTATCGACTGTAAATTATGTCTTCAGGTATTCATGGATGTGTCTTGTTCTACTTCACCACCAGAAACAAATACCATGGACTCACTCTAGGAAGAATTATTTATTTCCACAGAATTAGTTGCTGTATGGAAATAAAAACAAAAAATATTCTAAGGATAGATATCATATCATAGAACCGTATTTTCCAAAAAACTGGAAGGGGTCTTAGAATCTATCTAATGTAAACCCTTTATTTGGGAGTTCTAGACACAGAACTCCAGAGGGCTTGGCACATCTGGTAAGAAATAGAACATATTTTTTTGACAAGATGTACTAGAAGTTAGGTCTTGTGATTCCCTATCCAGTGTACTTTCCACAACACTACACAGAATCTAATCCTTGGGTTATAGTATTTGAACAACTTGAACAAATATGAGAGATCATATTTTGACAGCTGGAAATAATGGGAAGTAATAGGGGCAAGTATTCCCCAAACAAGAAATAGATGAAGCAAAGGTACAAAGAGAAATGATTATGGTCCTTTTAGGGGAGAGCATATAGTTCAACACACTGTAGACTACCAATCCTGGGTGAAAGGACCTCAGGAAAGGTAGTAAAGGAGAGTTCTTTTCTGGTAAGAAAAAATGAGAAGCAATAATAAATTTTTCTTTTTTTATTATTACTATTACCAATTCCAAATTATGCCAGTTTTAAACTACTTTGACTTAAAAAAAATTTTTTCTAAATTTCAAATAATTGCTGCACTTGTGGTTTATGTTCAATAATATATGTAAGCTTCATATTAATGCCTATCTATTACTTACATGCTTGAATAAACATGGAATTCTGCTGGGAAGTCTGTTTAGTGAATTCCCGGTTCTGTAGGTAGACCTGACACATGCACACTCAGCTGTTATACATGTTCATTTTGAGAGTAAATTTATAAAGTTTTCAAATCCCTAGAGCTTGTTTCAGATGGAGTTCATATTTCCAGTCTCTATAGTAATACATAATCTTTCACTTAGGCAGTAGATTTGAAATGAACCAAAATAGTTTATTAGTTACTTCCTTGTATATTGTTATTCTTGTGACCACTTGTTTCTATATGTGCTTAAAGTTTAAATCTTTGAAACATAATACAAAAATCAGGTTGAATTTTTTTATTAAGTACAAACGTCAGGTCATAAAAGAAATAGTGTCCTGAATTTTAATAATTCCAAAATTTGAATTTAATTTTGTATGTTAACATATGTACTAAATAATGGTAGGCTGAATAGATTGTATCTAAGTGAAAATGTGCTTATAAGTGCAAAGAATATACTCATATATATTCTTATATTTGCAATATTGAAATACTGTTAATTCTTAGAAATTAAATGTATTTCAGTATTAAGGATTTAAAATATTGCTTTGAAGTATTCAAGATAGTAAAGCAAAATATAATCAGATACAGTTTTGAAACAAGATTTTAAAATAATAGCCACTTGTAAGTATACACAATACCAAATTGTATATAAAATTTTTTATTGAAGAGCTGTGGTGCTCAAAACATTGAGCAAGTCCATGTTGACAGTGAGGGCTATAGACTACATCTAAACACCAAGCTGAGACAGAATTGATCTACATATTTATTTATTTTATGGTTATTTATTTTTTTAAGATTTATTTATATATGAGAGTGCACACAAGCAGGGGGACGAGGGGGGCAGAAGGAGAAGGAGAAACAGGCTGCCTGCTGAGCAGGGAGCCCCCTGTGGGACTTGATCCCAGGACCTGAGCTGAAGGTGGATGTTTAACCAACTGAGCCACCCAGGCTCCCTAATTTCTGATCATTTAAATGGAATATATATATCTTTCAATTTACATTGCATATTTCAGTGACTTGTCTTCATGAGGGTGATTCAAGTTGTAAGTCATTTACCCAAAGAGAGCTTAGGTAATTTACTCATTAGGAAAACATGAGGAAGAAATGATGACTTCATTTACCTTCATTACATTATCTCTGAAAAGACCCATGAAGTAAAAGGGTGTTTCAGAAAAATATAGTAGAATATAAAAGTGTGGAACTTCCTCATAGGTGTATTTTGAAGGAAAAGAAAAAAATACAGAAATTAAGAAGTGCTGGTTACTTTTTTTGCACCACAGTGATAGAGGGATAGAGCCCTGATTATTTATCACCTGAAGATGACTGATGAATATAGAATTAAAATACAATAGGAAACCTAAAAACACCTTATTTAGGAGTAAGTTTCACAAAGTACATTTTAAACTTACTATTTTGAAATAATATCATACTCACAGAAGTTGCAAAAATACTAATGTTCCTTTGTGTCCTTCACCCATTTCTGCCGATGGTAACATTTTGCATAACTTTCATCCTTTATCAAGACCAGGGAACTGACACTGGTGCCATACTTAGTACCGACTGTATTCATATTTGACACATAAACATACTTTTTTAGCATAGAAACTTTTAAAGTATTTTAAAATAATATGTTTAGAAATCTTAGTTTTGTGTGTATTAGGAAAAATACAATTAAAATGAATTTGTTTGCTTTATCTTAAATACATATTTCTTTATTACTCTCTGAATATGAGGTGTCACATGTTTGGACCTCATCTCTTTATTCCATGTTTTAGGAAGACTTAAGCTGTCATGTTTATGTTGTATTTCCCAACGGGATTACCACTAGGACCCAAACCATTGGAAACAAGAATGAGACAGAGTAATGGTAGAAGATGTGGGAAACCCTCAGGTTATTCCACTTCTTAATGGCAACAGGCATAGAAAGTAGTTTATAGTAGAAATATGTTTTATATGTGTTCTTGTATGGTAGTCTCGTTTATGAGCAAAACTACTTCACTATAACATTACAAACACTGACTATTACTAGGTCTTCAATGTGTATAGATGATTTTGGAGGAAAATAATTTTCAATATAATATGGAATATATTGTCAGTTTTTGTCAGTGTGACAATTTGAATATTCTAATATCCTAAGCTTGAGGGAAAACTGCAAATCTTTTTGAAGTATCTTTTCCAATTTTTATTATAGCAAAGTGTGCAATAATTAATATCCTAGTAGTCTAACATTAGATACGTTTACACTTACTGTGTTCACCACAAAGCCTTTTACGACTAGGAGATTGAGAACTTTTTATAAGTACTATACCATAATGCATAACTTAACAGGATAGTTTACATAAAAAATCCAACTCATAGACTACACTGGTCACCTAGAATTACGCATTACAGATTTAAAGTTAGAGCAGACACATTTTAGAGATAATAACAAAAGCTTTGTATTACAATAATAAAGTTTGTAGAAGAAAAACAAGGTTAAGTAATACATGATTTTGTCTTTATAGAATATTACTAAGAATATTTTGCCTAAAAGTTCATGAACAGAAAAAAGTCTTATGCTCACAAAATTCTGTTTTGTGTGTAAATTTAAAAGAAAAGAAATGACAGCGAAATTGAAAATCATCATATAAACCATGGTTCTCCATCTTTGGTGCACACCATAATTGCCTGGGGAGTGATTTTGGAATATATCAGATAAAATCTGTAAGGGATAATCTAAAACATATCAATAGAACACATTTTTTACTAGTAGAGACACAAGGGCAAGTACGATATCATTGGTTTCCGTGTAGTGTATTTTTTTCCAGCATTGATTTGTAGATTACTTAAGAGTCAACAGCATTGCTAAGTAGTTGTAACTATTTGACTTTAGTCTGTTTTTAATTTGACTACTTATTTCAATGGAGATTCTTAGGAATAGGGAAATACAATAACATGCAGTGGTGTAGTGATCAGATTTAGCTAAATTCTGAGTTATAGACATAGCAGTAACCTGCAGTGGCTTTGGAACTTAAAAGTGGATAGTGTGGGGAGAAAAGTAATGATCTGATTTTTCAAACCGTTTTTAGCTGATAGTATAACCTTAATGGCATACTGTAGTTTGTCAGCCCTCCCATGATATTTATCAACACTTAGAAAGATTTTGAAGCTCATCTAGCCATAATTTGGAATATTAAATATTTAACTAAGCACTCCAAGGATAAATAAATTATGCTTTTATTACCTTTATTTTTATGAGATGTCCAACATGTATTAAAAAAACATGGTGCAGTGAGAAAAAGTATAGGCATTGATGTTGGATAGGTCTGTGTTCTAATGCAGGCTTGCCATATTTCATCTATGAGCTTCAGCAAATTACTGAACTATTGAACTTCCTGTGGTTCCTGTAAGAAATTAAAATGTACTCCCAAAACAGTCTAACACTGTGCAGTCAGCAGATGTTTCATTTTCTTTGCTCCTAATTATGATACAAGACAATTACTTTTAATCCATACATGTTGAGTTCTCCATATTGAGGACACTCTCTCAGTGTTTGATGAATGAATGAAATCATAGATTAAATTCACTATATTATAAAACTGATGACTTTCACTCATCCAGTAAAATCTTGGAAGTGTGAATTGATAGAAAATGAATTAAGTCCATTTATTCATATGTTGATAGTAAGGATTCCAGGGTAAGTTACAGAATATGGTTCTTCTTTTAGTTGTTCTTTTTTAAAAAATTTTTTATTATGTTATATTAGTTACCATACATTACATCATTAGTTTTTCATGTAGCGTTCCATGATTCATTGTTTGTGTAAAACATCCAGTGCTTCATGCAACACGTGCCTCCTTAATACCCATCACTGGGCCAACCCATCCCCCAACTCCCTTCCCCTCTAAAACCCTCCATTCGTTTTCTGGAGTCCATAGTCACTCATGGTTCGTCTCCCCCTCTGATTTCCCCCTCTTAAATTTTCCCTTCCTTCTAATGTCCTCCATGTTATTCCTTATGTTCCACAAATAAGTGAAAACATATGATAATTTTCTTTGTCTGCTTGACTTATTTCACTTAGCAATAATCCCCTCCAGTTCCATCCATGTTGGTGCAAATGTTGGGTATTCACCCTTTCTGATGGCTGAGTAATATTCCCGTTGTATATATGGACCACATCTTCTTTATCCATTCATCTGTTGAAGGGTGTCTCTGCTCTTTCCACAGTTTGGCTATTGTGGACATTGCTGCTATGAACATTGGAGTGCATGTAGCCCTTTTTTTCACTACATCTGTATCTTTAGGGTAAATGACCAGTAGTGCAATTGCTGAGTCATAGGGTCGCTCTATTTTAACATTTTGAGGAGCCTCCACACTGTTTTACAAAGTGGCTGTACCAACTTGAATTCCCACCGACAGTGTAAGAGGGTTCCCCTTTCTCCACATCCTCTCCGACACTTGTTATTTCATGCTTTGTCAATTTTTGCTATTCTAACTGGTGTAGGGTGATATCTCAGTGTGGTTTTGATTTGAATTTCCCTGTTGGATAGTGAAGTTGAACATTTTTTAATGTGTCTGTTAGCCATTTTTTTGTCTTCCTTGGAGAAGTGTCTGTTCATGTCTTCTGCGCATTTTTTTGACTTGATTATTTGTTTTTTAGGTGCTGAGTTTGAGAAATTCTTTATAGATCTTGGAAACCAGCCCTTTATCTGTAATCTCATTTACAAATATCTTCTCCCATTCTGTGGGTAGCCTCTTTGTTTTGTTGACTGTTTCCTTTGTTGTGCAGAAGTTTTTATCTTGTTGTCCTTTGTTGTGCAGAAGCTTTTAATCTTGATGAAGCCCCAAAAGTTCATTTTGCTTTTGTTTCCCTTGCCTTTGGTGATGTGCCATGAAAGAATTTGCTGTGGCCTACATCAAAGAGGTTACTGCCTATGTTCTCCTCTAGGATTTTGTTGGATTCCTGTCTCACATTGAGGTCTTACATCCATTTAGAGTTTATCTTTGTGTACGGTGTAAGAGAATGGTGGAGTTTTGTTCTTCTGAATATAGATGTCCAATTTGCCCAGCACCATTTATTGAAGAGACTGTCTTTTTTCCATTGGATATTTTTTCCTGCTTTGTCAAAGATTAGTTGACCATAGAGTTGAGGGTCCATATCTGGGCTCTCTGTTCTCTTCCATTGTCTATGTGTCTGTTTTTGTGCCAGTACCATGCTGTCTTGGTGATCACAGCTTTGTAATAGAACTTGAAATCAGGCAATGTGGTGCCCCAGCTTTGTTTTTCTTTTTTCAACATTTCCTTGGTGATTTGGGGTCTTTTCTGATTCCATACAAATTTTAGGGTTTTTTTTTCCAGCACTTTGAAAAATCCCATTGGTATTTTGATCTAGGGCCTGATGGAGTCCCTGGGGAATTTACCAAACATTAAAAGAAGAAATAATTACTATTCTCCTGAAGCTGTTTCAAAAAATAGAAACAGAAGGAATATCCAAACTCATTCTGTGAGGCCAGCATTACCTTGATCCCAAAACCAAGCAAAGACCCCATCAAAAAGGAGAATTACAGACCAATATCCCTGATGAATATGGATGCCAAAATTTTCAACAAGATCCTACCTAATAGGATCCAGTAGTACATTAAAAAGATAATGCATCATGACCAGGTGGGATTTATTCCTGTGATGCAGGGGTGGTTCAACATCCACAAATCAATCAGTGTGATAGAACACATTAATAAGAGAAGAGACAAGAACTGTATGGTTCTCTTAACTGATGGCAGAAAAAGCATCTAACAAAATATACCATCCTTTCCTGGTTAAAGCTCTTCAGAGTGTAGGGATAGAGAGAACATTCCTCAATTTCATAAAAACCATCTATGAAAAGCACACAAGATTATCATTCTGAGTGTGGAAAAGCTGAGACCCTTTCCCTTAAGATCAAGAACATGACAAGGATGCGCACTCTCGCCACTGTTGTTCAACATAGTACTAGAAGTCCTAGCAACAGCAACAGACAACAAAAAGAAATAAGAGTTATTCAAATTGGCAAAGAAGAAATCAAACTGTCTCTCTTCACAGATAACATGATACTTTATGTGGAAAACCAAAAGACTCCACCCCCAAATTATGAGAACTCATACAGCAATTCAGTAATGTGGCAGGATACAAAATGAATGTACAGAAATCAGTTGCTTTCCTATACACTAACAATGTTACTGTAGAAAGAGACATTAAGGAATCAATTCCATTTACCACAGCACCAAAAACTGTAAGATACCTTGGAATAAACCTAACCAAAGAGGTAAAGGATCTATACTCTAGGAACTACAGAACACTCATGAAAGAAATGAAGAAGACACAAAAAGATGGAAAAACATTCCATGTTCATCGATCAGAAGAATAAACATTGTTAAAATGTCTATACTGCCCAGAGCAATCTATACTTTCAATGCCATCCCGATCCAAATAGAATTTTGTTCTGCTGAACTTATATAATAGGCGTGTGTGTGTGTGTGTGTGTGTGTGTGTAGAGTATTATTAGTATGATTCTCTTAAAAGTTTCTGGTGTATTCATGATGAACTCTCAACATTGATTCTGAAGTATAAACAGAAAAAGTTGAAACAATAAAGACATGGATTAAGAGAAAGGGAAGCAAGTTATAGAACTTTATTTACCATTATTTTACCTCAAGTAATTTTAAGGCATATGTCTATGGATAAGTGGAAATAAAGCTTCTGCTAAATTTCAAGGGTCTGGGGATTAGCTGCACAGCACATTTTTTGTCTAAATAAATATTTTTTAGAGGGCTTGAGTTATCTTTTATACCCATAAAGGAAATATGTACAAAGTAATTCCTAGCTACTCAGGGTCATTTTCTCATAAAATTAATGAACTGGAATTAAAAGATAGGTGAATGTGTAAGAAAAAAATACTGTAGATGTCTAAAGTACCATTTACTAAAGCATGCTGCTATTACATGTGTTAGGGGTCAATTGTGTGACTTTCATCCTGATGAACATTTTATGTTCCTTTTGTTATTTCAGTGGTTACTATACTTGTTCCTAGATTGGATATTTAGTGAATCATTTATTAAGGGTTTTTTTATAACTTGAATCTTTGGGTTTTCTGAAAAGAATTATTGTACTTCAAATTTGTTTATATCTTTGGAGTTTAAAAGGCATGTTAATTAGTTGAGAATTAATTGTAGGAATTGCTATAGAGTCAAATTTAACTTATTTCTTTTATTCCATATCTTGCTTTGTGATAAAAATTAAATGTTGGTGGCAAGAACAAGGGGATTAGAACATGAAAACACAAGATATTCAAAGCAGTATGTTGTTAAAACATGCCTTATTTGAATTTCAGATGCTTTCTTCTAGCAGTGAAATTTTTGTCTGGCAACATGTATTGGAAGCTTCATACTTGAAAATCAGTGGTTTGATTTCTCCACTGGATTTTTTCCATAGCCTATTAACTGGTCTGCTGGCTTTCACTATTGATATTCTTCCTCCCTAGCTCTGTGACCTCATCACCTAACATTCCCCGTCTTGCTTCAGTCTTAGTAACCTCACCTTCTCCTCTGCCCCCAACAACAATTTGTGATGTCTCTTGACTTCCTTCCTTCAAGAGGTGGGATTTACTTTCTTATCTTCTGAATTATATCTGGCTTTGTGATTTGCTTACATGAATAGAATGTGGTAAAAGTGGCATCACAGGGGCATCTGGATGGCTCAGTGGGTTAAGCCACTGCCTTCGGCTCGGGTCATGATCTCAGGGTCCTGGGATCGAGCCCCGCATCGGGCTCTCTGCTCAGCGGGGAGCCTGCTTCCCCCTGCCTCTCTGCTTGTGATCTCTCTCTCTCCCTGTCAAATAAATAAATAAAATCTTTAAAAAAATGTTTTAAAAAGTGGCATCACACCTTTTCTAAACTTAGGCCTCAAGGGACCTTGAATGCTTGCACTTGTTCTCCTGGGAATCTGCCACCACCAGATGATGAGAGGCATGTGGCTCATTCACAGCAGCCAATAGCTAGCCTACTGTGAGACATGAGTAAGGTCTTACTAATAGACCAACAAACTCACTGGTCTTTGGTATTATCACTTTGCTGTTGTGGGTATTCATGTCTTATTTTAAGACATGGTCAGTTCCTTCCTTTGTATCGGTAGAATTCCTCTAAGATGATATGAGGTTAATGGACTTCCATAGAGTTTTCTATGACTCTTCAGATCTCATGAGGAGGAATATTTAATTAAAAAAGAGTATTTTCTCTAAAAAATTAACTTTCCCATAGACATTTTTTTTTAGGAGTAAATGTTTTTGTGTTTGAAAATGTAGCTTAAACTGCCTACAGTAAGGGAAGAGCATGTTACTTTTTAAAATTCATTTGACAGAGAGAGAGAGAGAGAGCACAAGCAAGGGGTAGGGGCTGAGCAAGAGGGAGAAGCAGACTCCCTGCTGAGCAGGGAGCCCAATGTGGAACTCGATCTTAGGACCCTAGGATCATGACCTGAGCAGAAGGCAGACCCTTAACTAAGTGAGCCACCCAGACACCCAAGAACATGTTACTTGATTGAGATACAATATTTCCTTCAGAAAAGAGAGATGTAGTTATTGAAATTGTGTTAAGACATCATTCCAATTTGAGGGGACTTAGTATTGACCCTTTAATACTACAGTGCTTGAAAAATGCCTTGATTCCCATTTTAAGATTATGTTTGTCTTGAGCAATTTTGAAAGTGAGGGCTAAGGAAGGATATAAAATATTCTGTTGATGTGTACACTACAGTGAAAATATTACAACCTTATAGAAGTTGTCTCAGATGAATTTAATTCTAAAGATGGCCAGGGTGGAATGGTAGTAACACGTATTATTTGTAATGTTAAAAGTGCATTCCAAAAGTAAAAAAATAAGTCCATGCAGGAGGAATAATGTGGAGTGTTGTATATTAGACATTTTCTTCCAGAGTTTATAGAGTTAGGGAATGGTCACACAAATATAAAATATGTATAAACTTAAGGTGCCATGTTGAAATTGATAGGTATGTTTAGCCACTAAACATTATTTTTTCCTGAAATTTTTTCAATATTACTTTTGGCATACATGACCTTAATTATATGTAGTAAAAAGATAAACATTTATCAAAATCATCAATCTTTAAAAAATCTCCTCACATGATTTAAAACAATCCAGCTTTATCATATTAAAGGGAAATTATTCATCTCCACATCTCTTGGTTAAATCAACTTAGGATTTCACCAAGAGAACACAGGGTACCTTTGGTCCGATTAATATCTTTTAAAAATTGATTTTTTAAAGAACAGTTTTAGGTTTAGAACAAAATAGGGAGGAAGGTATAGAGTTCTATACATCCCCTGCCCCCACAGATACATAGCCTCTCCCATTATCAGCATCACTTACCAGAGTGGTAAATTATCACAGTTGATGATCCTACATAACACCTCAAACTCACCCAGAGTTCATAGTTTATATTGTGGCTCTCTGTTGGTTTTGTACATTCTGTGGGTTTGAACAAATGTATGATGACATACTTCTATCATTATAGGATCATACAGATTACCTTCACTGCTCTAAAAATCCTCTGTGTTCTGCTTATTCTTCTCCTCCCACAAACCCTGGTAACCACTGATCTTTTATTATCTCTGAAGTTTTGCCCTCTCAAGAACGCCTTATAGTTGGAATCATACAGTATGTAGACTATTCATATTGGCTCTTTTCACTTGGTAACATGTATTTAAAATTTCTCCATGACTTTTCATGGCTTGATAGCCTATTTATTTTTAGTGGTGAATAATACTCTTTTATCTGGATGTGCCAATTTACTAATATATCTACCTTTTGAGGGGCATCTTGGTTGCTTCCAAGTTCAGGCAGTTATGAATGAAATTATTATAAACATCAGTGTGTAGGTTTTTGTGTGGACATAAGTTTACAGCTTCTTTGGGTAAACATCATAATGCATAATTGCTGGATTGTATGGTAAGAGTATATTTAGTTCTCTAAGAATCTGCCAAACTGTCTGCCAAAGTAGCTGTACCATTTTGTGTTCCTACCACCAGTGAATGAGAGCTGCTGTTGCTTCACACACTCTCCAGCATTTGGTATGTCAGTGTTCTAGATTTTGGCCATTCTAACAGGTGTGTAGTGGTATTTTGTTGTTTTAATTTACATTTCCTTGATGACATATCATGTGAAGCATCTTTTCATATGCTTATTTGTCATCTCTATATCTTCATCGTTGAGGTTCGTTAATATACTTCTTATGTTTAAATCACTGATTCTCAGAAATCTAATGGCAGCATCTTGAAACATCTACCAAATGCTTAAATTTCTTATCGAAACAGCAATTTTTTTGTACTATAGGATATTATCTGAACAGTAAAAGATTGATCATATGTGAGATATACATAAGTCACACTTAGGCATATTTATATTACATATTCATATATTAGAATTTTATGAGGATAAAGGAAGATTTTATTACTAGTCATAAAAATCTTATAACATTTGGAAGTAACTTCAAAAAGCATCTTGTTAAAATCACCACTTAGTTTATGATCTTACTTTGTAATATTTTATTTTAAGGGATCATTTCATCTAGAATTCCTTTGAGACTGTCTTTGGAATGCTGCTTTTCATGATTTCTAGATAATCTATATTCTGCTAAGCACTAGGGCTCACTCCTTGCATGTCTTGCTTATGTGTGTATACTCGCTATGTTGGGGACCTTTCAAAGGCCATGGCTTTAAATACAACCTATATTCTTAAGATTCCCCAATTTTCATCACCACCTTGGATCTCTTCCCAGAAGTCCAGACTATATATCCATCTGCCTAGTCCACACTTTATTTTTGGTCTAAATAAGCCTATAACACTTAGCCAACCCCTAAAACATTCCTTCTCTTCCCTTCCACACCAGACCCTTCCTATTCTTCCTCCGTGGTAACTTCATGCCTCTAGGTGGTCATGCCAACGCCTTGGATTCCTCTTGACTCCTCTTTATCATATGCTTCACAGCACTGGCGAATTCTCTCAGTTTTGTCTTAAAACTTAGACCCAGAATTTGACCACTTCTCAGCTCATCTGCTGCTATGTCTTGGTCCAGACTCCCTCTTCTCTCACCTTTTGCATTTCAGTAGTCTTCTAACAATTTTTCCTGCTCACTGTTATCCACTTTTTGTTTTTTCTCATCATGGCAGCCAGTATGATTCTATTACATGATTACCTTTCTCTGCTCAATATCTACTCATGATGGTCTCTGTCATCTCCCTAAGTATAAAACCCCAAGTCTCTACAGTTGTTTACAATAGTACAGTCATGTGGCTCTTCCTTGCTATTGTTTGTCTTCTGGTGCTTCCTTCTTGCTTGTTCCACTCCAAGGCACAATTCCCTTCTATAGACCAGACTCTCTTCCTCCCATGTCAGCACCTGCACTACCTATTCCCTTTGTCTGGGATGGTTTTTCTCCACGTAGCCTCATGGCTTACCTACTCCCACTAACCCTCCCTACCCTGTCACCTCCTTCAGACATTGGCTTATATATCACTGCTTAGTCAGACCTTCTCTGGATATCTATATAAAATTGCAAACTACCTCCCTTAGCTCTTACCACCACTGATATACATTACATAATTTATTTTCTAATTGTCTTTCTTCCTTCACTTAATATGTAAGCTTCATGAGGGGCTAGACTTTTACCTGTTTTGTTCAATATCCCCAGTGCCTAGAAGAGTGCCTTGCTTAATAAATGTTGATTGCTAGAATAAATTATTTCTAATACATTTTTAAATACTAGGCAAATATTTAATGTATAATCTTTTCTCGTGTGTACTTTTGCAGTAGAGAAAGCAATCAGTAGGTTCTTTGTTTTTAATTTGGGTTTTCTTACTTAACAGATTCATCTATTTAATTTTTTTTTCCTTCACCCAAACTCTTTACTAAAAAACATCCACTGCGCCTAGCCAAAAGCCAACCTTACTTAACAGTATTGGTGCATAATCATGGCTTCCTGGGATGCTTCTGGACTTAAGTTCAACCTTTACAAATTAGTTCTGAATTAGAGACCACTGCTAGATGAGATGGTATTAAGATAAAGAATTTACTGCTAAATCTGAAATAATTAGAAAGACACAAACAACAAGAAAAGGAGACTATTTTCAGAGGGCCAGGTCTTGTTTTCATAACTGCTTCTATAATCCTGTCATTAAAATAGTCATATTTCCTCAAATGTTGGACTTTGAGATGCAAAGTGAGCAGTCAAATAGTTCTGTTAACTTGACCTAATTTTCAGAGATGGTGTTGTATGTGCTTTCATTCTGAGTCTGTAAGCCTTTAGACTTTTCTTTTTTTTTTTTTTTCAGTCCCAAGTTGATGGTATTGTAGTAAAGCTCAGAGCTTTACTGTCCTAGGGTGGAGGAGAAAAAGGTACCGCCCCTAAAAACAACCCAGAAAACTATAGTCAAAGTTAGAATGTTTAAAAAAGAATCTATTTCTCCTGGAAACGAAAAAAAATCACCATTGTTCTGCCGGCTGGGAATGTTGGAAGTGTCTCAAAGAAACACAATTGGACTAATTATATTTTCATCTTTCTATACCCATTCAAGTCTGAGAACATGCACTTCACCGACGTTTTACATTCTTCTGGATTATATGAGAAGTTGTAAGACTATCAAGATGACTTAGATGGTTTTCTAGAGATAACATGTAATCTTCACTATGAACTTTTGTGGGTCTGATGTTCTTTCTCTGAGAAAAATCATATGAAGGAGAAAATTCAAATGGACCTGGTACCAAGTTTGAGATTTTTAAAATTCTGATTTAAAAAAAATATTTTACTACATTAAAGTGACCTTTAAAAATATGATAAACATGAATATAAGACTCTGACTTCACAGTTTGGCCAGTTTCTCTGACCAGTTTCTCTAACCAAAGGATTTAGGTTGTTCAGAACTCACCTATAATTTTAGGGCCACAAAACAGAAAGATACTTGAATAATACCTGCATAACAAAATGGTGGTAATACTAAATTATACTTTTATCCTTATAAAATCTTCTGTTCCAAGTATGCATACCCTATGATCCAGGATTTTCAACCGAGGCAATGTTCACCCAGAAGTAATAGGTACTTTTCTTCTCAAAAATGTCGATAGCAGTGCAATTTATAGTAGATTAAAAGTGGAAACATTCCAAATGACTCTATGGTTATCATCATACAGCAGTAAGAGTATCTTATCTAGCAATAAGAATAGTCTGTTGTTAAATGCAACACTAAAGAAGAATGCCAAAAGTAAAATTAAGCGAAAGTTGATAGACTCAGAAGACCATATATTACGTGATTCCATTTAAGTAAAGTACAAAAGAAGGGAATATGAATCTGTTGGGTGTTAGAGGTCAAGAGATAGTCATTACCTTTGGGGGTTAGTGATTAGAAGGAGGATGAGGATTGCTCTTGGTTGCTTATAGAAGGCATATTTACTTAATGAAAATTCATGGAGTTCTGTACTTATGATTAATTTTCTGTATATATGATTGACTTCGATAAAGTGTTTACTTAAGAAAAACACCCGGTCTTCTGGGTGTTGAGTTTGAGAAGTTATTTACAGATCTTGGACATCAGCCCTTTATCTGTAATCTTATTTGCAAATATCTTCTTCTATTCCATGGGTTGCCTCTTTGTTTTGTTGACTGTTTCCTTTGCCATGCAGAAGCCTTTTATCTTTACGAAATCCCAAAAGTTCATTACTGCTTTTGTTTCCCTTGCCCTTGGAGATGCATCATGAAAGAAGTTTCTGTGGCTGAGGTCAAAGAGGTTACTTGCCTGTGTTCTCCTCTAGGGTTTTGATGGGTTCCTGTCTCACAGTGAGGTCTTTCATTCATTTAGAGTTTATCTTTGTGTATGGATGGTGTAAGAGAATGGTCAAGTTTCATTCTTCCGTATATTGTTGTCCAATTTCCCCAGCACCATTTTTCGAAGAGACTGTCTTTTCCCCGTGGTGATGGGTATTAAGGAAGGCATGTGTTGTAATGAGCACTGGATATTATACACAAATAATGAATCATGGAACACTACATCAAAAAGTAATGATGTTCTGTATGGTGACTAACATAATTAAAAAAATAAAAGGAAAAAAACAGTCTTCTCTTCCAGGTTACCAGAGGTGGTGACAAATGAGTAGTTAGCATGTTCTGAAAAACTAATTCAGTGGTCTTTGCACATGGCTTTATAACTCTGCCATTTGTCTGTGGCTAGTTTATGTTGTTTTCAGAAGGTAGAAAATAGGACGTGGGGAAAAGAAAGCCCTTTCCCATGTGTAGTAGATTCCTTTGGTTGCTAAGTTTGGCCTAAAACAACAGAAATATGTTGTTTTATAGTTGAAATCAAGATGTCAGCAGGGTCATGCTTTCTTTGAAGTCTCCAGTGGGGAATCCCATTCACTGCCTCTTCCAACTTATAGTGGCTGCTGGCATTTCTTGGCTTGTGGCCACATCATTTCAACCTCAGTGCCATCATCTTCAGACCTCTCTGGGTTGGACCTTCTTTTCTGTGTCATATCTCTAACTGCTTCCTGCATAAAAGGATCCATGTTACTGCATTTCATGCCCACCTGGATAATCTTCCCATTTCAGTGTTCTCAACTTTAAGCCATACACAAAGATTCTTTTATTTCATATAAGGTAACATTTGCAGGTTTTAAGGATTAGGATGAAGATCTCTTTTTTGCAGTCATTTTTCAACTTCCCACACTATGGGATACTCAACAGGAAGTAAATGAGATAATATTGTTCACCAACTGCTGCTGTTTGGGTACACTTGACACAACAACTTGCAGGTGTAGAAAATTATTTTCTAGGATTACCTCACTCTTTGTAAAGCTCCCATTATTTATAATTCTAACCAAAAGATTGGAATTGTACAGCTACAGAGACTTTAGAAATCACATAATGCAGATGCTTTCAGTCCTTATAATTTTTCTTCAGTCGAGATCTTTTATGAAACACAAATATTAAACTGCAAACAGCACTGCCCCACAATCTCAGTTTCTCTTTCTTTCCAGAGTGGTCACATGAGGGTATCCTTGGAAATTTCTTGGGCTCTGTGGAGTTGTTCAAAAAATTCAGCTATTCTAATCTCTTTATTTTACTGAGAGCTGGCAAATAGCATTCATGGTATCATAGTTCTTTTTCCAAAGATCATTCAGAAAATTTGGGAATAAATCCTTTATCTCCAATATTCTTTGCATTAAACTACCTTCAAATGCCTCTAAATGGAAGACACCAAGTGGTTACCACACTTACATCAGAGAGGCCCCTTAAACCTTTGAACCAGATTTCTGGATATCACAGAAAACACACAGAATGACATAAGGTGGAAAAACATGTGAACAGTTTTCTAAACTTTCAGTACCAGTATCAGGGCATGTTATTTACCTACTATTAGGATTGTGAGAGCTACTTTCTGTGCACTAAGGAAAAAGGATGTCTCAGAGTAGCTAGTATTCATACAAACAGCCCATATATTTGAGTTTACACTAATATACATGGATGTCATCAACTCAAGCCAGCCCTTTGACAACTTGCGATGTCAGAGCAAATTGGAACTCTGCTATTATACATAGCTGAGTATATAGGTAACTTTCTTGCTCATGTTTGTCCCTTGTTGCAAAACTCATGGCACAGTGATACACACATTTTATATTCTATATGTTAATCCCATACAGTTCCATCTACTTTGTCCTTTGTCCTGCGAAACTTTGTTTTCATTATCTGAGCAGTTTCACTGATAAGCTCTACTGGTTTTTTTTTTTTTTTAAAGATTTTATTTATCCATCTGAGAGAGAGTGAGAGAAAGCGGGAGAGGGGAGAAGGTCAGAGGGAGAAGCAGACTCCCCGTGGAGCTGGGAGCCCAATGCGGGACTGGATCCCTGGACTCTGGGATCATGACCTGAGCCAGAGGCAGTTGCTTAACCAACTGAACCACCCAGGCGCCCCTGTTCTACTGGTTTTATTCAGTTGATACCACTACTCTCTCGTCAGACAAAGATCTGAAAAGTAATGCATGTTTACATGTATTAAAAGCAGTTAATGTCAATAAACAAAGAACACATTTGAAGGGATTAATGAGGATGATTTTCTCTTTTTCTGGTTAATTGAAATATTTCGTTTATTCTAACTGTACTTTCTACAGTGTTTGTGATTTATCTGTAGGTGAAACTTGTTTGATTTTGTACATGGTAAATCACTCATGATTATTTACACAGTTGAAGCTCAGACTTCTATTAAAATGGCTAGTTGCATTAAAACATAGTAACTGAACGCACTGTGACTGTCGTGGAAATGCCCTCTCACATTTCCTAGTACGGGGGGTGTAACTGACTGCTGGTTTCTGATTCTGCACTCTGTTCATAGTGCTGAGGCCTTGCTGCAGAAGAGCTTATCTCAGTCAGTGAATGAGTGTAGCAGGGGAGCACCATTCTTGCAATATGTGTGATTCCTCTTATGTGACTTTGGCTCAAGAATGCCCTAGTCAGTTTGGCTGAAACCTTCTTAGATTGTACTACCATACAAAGTCTTCATTGCTCACTCACTTCCGCCTCTCCTTCAGAGTGGTCAGACATGCATCATAGTGGGATAGCTCTTCCAACCTCCTCCACCTTTTTCTTTCACCTCCTACCACCCCAAGAACTCTTTTTTCAGTTTTTTAAAATTTTTATTTTTTAAAATATTTATTTATTTGAGAGAGAAAGAGAGTGTTAACAAGTAGAAAGAGGGAGAAGGGCAGACAGACTCTGCATTGAGTGCAGAGCCCAGCCTGGAGCTGGATCCCAGGACTCTGAGATCATGACCCAAGCTGAAATCAAGAGTCAGACTTAACTGGCTTAACTGACTGAGCCACCCAGGTGGCCCCCTCTCTTTTTAAAGATTTTATTTATTTGAGAGAGAGAGAGAGAGAGAAGGAGAGAGAGAACAAGCAGAGGGAGGGGTAGGACACCACCCTAAGAACTTTTTTCCTTGTCTAATTCCATCTTTATGTCTGCTTCCAGTTCAGGAGGAGGACCACATACAAAAGAAGATTGTTTTTCCCAAATGGTTAAATATTTAGGCCCCTTTATTCATATTTGGTTTCAAGCTTTATAGCCTGATCTTTTTTCATAGATTTACATACCCCTGTACTTTTTTAGGAAGCTATTAGATGAACTTGAATATTGTCTTAATTTATTTTGTTGAGTTTAGTACGCCTTTCCCTTCAATTTGAACTCTGACAACCAATATAGAGAAGTATAGTTTCTCCTGCAACTGCCAGTCAAAGGAGGTTTGTTTACCCTATTTGGCAAATCAAGATGACTTGGTGACTCTTTGCCAGGTCTCCTGTGATGCTGATTTGTTGGGAAACACTTTTGCACACTACTAGACCCTATTAAGCAATTTTGTAATGGAGGCTTGAGTTAACAATTTGCCCTTGCCTAGAAGAGTCTTGACACCCTGCTATTTAGGATGAGCATGTTGGTACTTTGTTTTGTTGTGTCTTTCCAGGATTAGGGCAATGGGAGATTTACCATACCTCTGCATCTGATTTCGCATGTGTCATTGAGATGGGGGTTCAGGGAAGTGGTTGTTATTAACCCTTCAACTGCCTACTTATTTTGCAAAAAAGAAATTTTACTGGTGGATGGCCGCCTTGATCAGTTATGGTGAAGAATTAATAAAATTTGTAGGCCCTGAATACCAATACAGATTATTTGAGTGCTTTGAATGTCAAGCATTATATAAATCTTGGTGAAGATTCCTCCCTCATTAAAGTGCTATCTGCATATAAAAACACTTTTATTAAAAACATATGAGAATGCTGATTGTATAAGGTGAACTTTAAATCTGCAGAATCTCCGAGAATGAAACAATACAGTAGTTGCCATCCAAGGAGCAGCTGAAGGTCAAGCTATGAGGTGCATTAATTCTTTCAACATTAAATCTTGTAAAAATGGTACTTTATTGTTATTAAGTAGAGGTTCTGAAAAGGCTCATTAACTCTGGTGACCACAAAGTGGCACATCAATTATAAATTTGTTTTATGTAAATGAGATCCCCAAGTGATGCTATCATTGTATTGCTTTTTACCTATGATCAAAATAGCTAACGCTATGATTTGACAGTATCTTTGCTTAATTTCTCAGACAAAATCTAGGAATAGCTGAGCAATTCACATCTCATGTATTGAAGACAAATTGCCTCAATGAAAATTCTGTTATAGCTTAAGAAAATTATCTTCCTGAATCTTACGCACTGAGGTGGCTGAGAATATAGTTATCTAACAACACCTACTTAAAATTGCAACAGAAGATATTGCGAACCTTTGTTCCACTCAGTTGCAATTCTTTGGAATTGCAACAAGTACCTTGGAGCAAAGAACAGGAACACACCAAGATTTCAGGAAAGCACTTAGTAAAACCTTAAATGAAGCTAAATTCACAAAGTAAATGACACTAGACTTTTGGAACACACACACATTTTAAAACAGACAACTATGGCAAGCATGTTATACAAATGAAGCTAATAAGATGGTATGATACAGGGGCACCTGGGTGGCTCAGTGGGTTAAGCCTCTGCCTTCGGCTCAGGTCATGATCTCAGGGTCCTGGGATCGAGCCCTGCATCGGGCTCTCTGCTCAGCAGGGAGCCTGCTTCCCCCCTCTCTCTCTGCCTGCCTCTCTGCCTACTTGTGATCTCTGTCTGTCAAATAAATAAAATCTTTAAAAAAAAAGATGGTATGATACATAGTATTTATGAACACTTAAAATATTTTATCCCTGAGAACAAGCCAGCCCATTAAGTGTGGAGTTAAATTGCCAAATACTAGTTTCTGATATTTGCATTACATTACCTAAAATTGAAGGAATAGGAAAGATTTCTGTTTGAAAGTGGACAGTTGGTGGTCTTGCATCAGCCTTGATTCGCCCCCATATCAACCCTCATAGCTTGATGTTGTCAACATTCAGGACCAAAACTATTTAGTATGATTAAGTTGGCAAAGCTTGCATTTTATTGTTTTACCCACTCTACATTTTCTTGGTACTGATTTTTCCACTCTCTTATCTTTATACATAAGCATAATTCACATGCATAAATAAAAGTCAGTATGTTACTTTCCCAGAGATACATTTATGTGAGGTTTCATGTAAGATACTGAAGGAATGAAAGACAGTTTATTGTTGTTGGACTGGTGGTCAACAAAAACCACAGAGAGGGTGAAGTATGACTGAGGCTATATAGGGTATAATGGGTAGGCATGCAGAGTTGGTCCCTGACTGCTTGACTTTACATCTTGCCTCTATGATTTGGGGCAACTTCCTTAATCTCTCTGTGCTTCCCTTTCTTAACTTGTAAAAAGGAGACAATGGCAACACCTCCTCACAAGGTTTCTGTGAGAATTCAGTGCATTGATATTTGAATAACATTTAGCAAAGTACATCTAGTATGCTGAGAACTCAACTATTATTATGGGGTGCTGAATATTCTGATATATATAGATATAAATACATGTCAATCAGAACAGTGCTTGGCACATAGGAAGTGCTCAGTAAATAATAGCTACTGCTAAAAATAGAGGCAGGGTATGAGTCCAGGTTTTTTAAGTCTCTGAGTTATTACAGTTTGGGGAGGGGGTGCTTTAGAAAAAGGAAAACAAAATTATGAATGCAAAGTGCTTACAACAACTTCAGTGTTCTTGCATAAAATAAATTATGAATGTAAATGCTTGTAATTTTCATGAGAAGGACGCATGCTAGTGGAAGTACCCTGAAATTTATGTGTCATTGGCTTCCCAATATATCTATATTTGAGAAAAGGAACTTTGCCAACCCTATTGAAATTATCCACCTTGACTCTGAATGAATGTATGGAGGTCCTGAGGAGTAGGGCCACAGTTAATAAGCAAATATTTGGGACCAAATTATTATACCTTTATACACAGCTCTCCACCCCCTACACAAATACACACATACACACACACACACACACACACACGAGCGTACACATAAGCATTCACACACATAACATATACACGTGGGCCCCTAGCAAAAGTATGTTGTTAAAATAAAGATTTTCATGGGGTGCCTGGGTGGCTAAGTCATTAAGTGACTGCCTTCGGCTCAGGTCATGATCCTGTGGTCCTGGGACTGAACCCCGATTCTGGCTCCCTGCTCAGTGGGAAGCCTGCTTCTCCCTCTCCCACTCCCCCACCTTGTGTTCCCTCTCTCCGCTGTCTCTTTCTCTCTCTGTCAAATAAATAAATAAATAAAAATCTTTTAAAAAATTGTCAGGAAATGTTTACTAAATAAGGGCAGCTATTATGTTTGTTAGCCTGTAAGCAGTGTCAGGAAATAAAGTAGGACTGTAGAGGTAACCTAGATGAGGAAAGTAAAGAGTAAAATTAGAAAAAAAAAAAGGCTGAAATGAATGATTTACTTTTCATCCAGGAATCATTTATCAACTACCTACTAAAAATACTAAATGCTAGAGATAAAGAGGTAAGATAAGGTAGCTGCCCTCTGGGAGTTTACTGTTTAGAAAGAATTAGAAGATTATAAATACGAAAGTTTCGAAGTATAGTAGGGTCTGACATAGAAATTCTGTAAGGTGGTGGTGTTTAAGTTTACTGATTATGGCAATGAGGAAAGTTTTGAAGACAATGTGTACCACTTGATCTGATTGTCACAATAATGAGGTTGTTTTCATTGAGTAGACAATGGAAGGGCATGGACAGAAGTAAAGAGGTGTGTGGAACATAGATAACTCAGAGAACTCCAAGTAATTGGACATAAGTATTAGGCTTTCTGATAATTACGGCAAGAGATAGGGTCAGATCATGGTCTGCTAAGGACTGCTAATTTTCTCCAGTGAATGGTGGAGAGCCAAACTATCAAGATAATTTAATCAGATGTGCACTTTGGTAATTCATCTTTACTAATGATATTTACCCATATTCCCCAAATTCTGTTAGAAGAGAGAATCATTCTTTGAAGGGTAGACAGTGTACCTTACTATTGGTTAGATTTGATCCCTTACACAGTTTATAGTACACAGAAATGTACTTTAAATGTGCAATATAAGTTAACAATATATATAAGCATGATTTACAGTAATGATCACCTACAAAAAAACTGAACTATTTAAAAAGTATATTTCAAAATCTCCAGTTACTTAGTTTATTTGAGATCATTGTTATTATAAAAATTTGAAATATCATGAGTAGTTTATGGTGTTTATGTTTTAAAAGTAATCTATTGAGGATACTACTTACTCCATATTATTTGTGTATGTGTGCATATGTGTGTGTGTTTTCAAAGAATTATCCTTTAAGGAAACAGATGCTAGTTAGATGTCGACATAAATTGCTTTGCCTAAGCTGTGATTACCTTGTCACTATTTTAAAGTCTATTATAATGCAGAAAACATAATCCAAACTAACTTATGTGAGGGTGAAAAACATGGGCAATGGTAGAAAATGATCAAGATGATATCCCAACTGCTCTGCTAAGCAGTTTATTTCTGTGCTCAGTCTCTGCATCTGTCAAGTGGGACAAATAATATTACATAACTTTTTAGGTTGTTTTGAGGGTTAAGAAAGAAAACATACAATGCCGCGTGTGTGCTGGACAAAGAAAAAAAAATAAAAAGTAAAACAAGAAAGAAAACACACAAGGGTGCCTGGGTAGTTCAGGCAGTTAAGCACCCAGCTCTTGGTTTCAGCTCAGGTCACGATCTCAGGGTCCTGAGATTGAACCCTTGGTCTGGCTCCATGCTCAGCAAGGAGTCTGCTTGAGATTTTCTCTTCCCCTCTCTCTCTGCCACCGCCCCCACTTGTGTGTGCATGAGCTCTCTCAAATAAAATCTTAAAAAAAAGAAAGGCACAGGAAGTTCTCATATCTGAGTTTAGCATATTAAAAATAATACATATAAATTATTTGGGGAAGGAGTATATAATACTAATTACTTATTTATTCCTTCTCTCTGCAAAGTGAACAGCACTCTACAATTAGCCTAATTCTCCCTGTGACCTTACTAATCTGACTCTTATTGACTGAGAAAGACTGAAAGTCAAATCTAGATATACCTTAAAGCAACCAGGTTTTCAACATTTACCTTAGCCATATTTTCTACAGTGTTAGAGCATAATATAATGTATAAAGTATGCTAAACTATGTTTTATTGTTCCCTGGTGTAATTTTTCATTTATTTAGTAGATCTCCTTGTAAGATTTCTTCTCAATAACACTGTTGAAAAAAATTTCTTCCAAACATAGCATTAACTAGGCTAGGAACTAATGCAGTTCAATTAAAAGGCTGTATTAATATTTTCCCCTAAGAAAACAAGATAGCCACTTACAATATAACTGAATAAGCTAGGAATGTCAAAAGGACTCTCAACCTGTCTTCTCCCAGCACAAAAACTGAAGGAGATCAGTCTGACTTTCAGAAGAGGCTCTCTGGAAGGGAACAACATGCGAATGATAGTAAGGTCAGGAAGTCTATTTAGTTGTTCTCTACTTATTTTTCTGACTTTCCCAGTAGTTACAAGCTGGCATGTTTGACCTGTGGCTAAGATTCAAGATGAATACAACACACAAAAGAGGGCAAAACATGGAGGGGCCAATACAATGAGACCATTTCCTGTTACTAAACAAACAAACAAACAAACAAACAAACGTGTGACTTGGATTTTTGAGATGAAAATGCAGGCATTTAAGGGAGACAACTCAGATTGTGAAGGTTGGTTGAAAGAACATTTAAGTCTGCAAGGAGAAATGCACCAAGTGATGAACTACTGTGGGCTCAAAAATGAAATCACTGGTAGCTACATAGGAAAAGAATAGAAACAGAATGAAGAACATCCTGATTTACCGTATCCCTAGTGATATCAGAGGGGATGGCCCCATTACTTTCATTGAGCAATTTTGTTCTGTCTCTCCTCACAAATACCCTCACTAGGATTTCTAAAATGGAAGGGCACACAACATACTTCAGCCTTTTCCACTGTCTCAGAAAAGTCCCCAAGTTTGTTTACTAAGGTTTTAGGACTCCTTCCTGTTGTACTCTTTTTAGTGTTTGGTTAGCATTCTCTTATTTTTCCTCTGCTTATTTTTCTCCTTGACCTAGATCATGGAATCATGTACTAAAAAGGCATTTTTCTAAATACAAGTTGTTAGAAATGACTTGGCAAGGACTAGCAAAACTCACAGTATCCTGCAGCAATAGAATTAATGAAGAGTTTTTTAAAGACCTAGAGTGATTAATTTTTTTATGATTTTGAAATACAAATGCCAAGAAGAATATCTGAAGAAGTAATTTTAGAAAGATGATTTGTGTATAAAATGTTGAGTTTAACATTTAAACAAGCATAGTAAGTATAAAACACTATCTGGTTAATCAGCAGCTTTTTTTTTTTAATTTTAAGGGTTATTTACAACATTCCACACGTTTGATGCTTATAAATATCTTTATGCAAACTGTACTATATACAGATGTCCAGGAGAATACTGTACAATGCCATCACCTTTAGTGATATTTGGTCTTTGTTTCTTAAGTCTTCTGTGCCATACCAGTATTTTTTCCTTGTAGAAAATAAACTCCTCTCTCAGGAAGCCTTGGTTGGATCCATATCTATAAGCAGACATGTAAGGGAATGAGAACTTTAGAATATATCATGTTACCTTCAGTTGTGCAATCTGATGATTAAATTGGAAAGAGAAAAGAGTTCCAGTTACATGAAAAGGATCTACTTTGTTGGTGGATCTGTCTGTGCCACACATTCATAGGCGTCCAACTTCATGTCATGTATTATGTTAAGTGCTGGTGGTACAAAGATATGTAAAGCAGACACTAACCACTGGGCGGGTCAGGCTGTAGTGGGGCTAGCTTTGCAGGAGGAATGCATTGCTTTGTTAAAGAGATTATCAAAAATGAAAAAAATGTTTTCTTTGTAGTGTTTAACTTTTTATATGTTGGCTTGGCTAACTTTAAAGATATAAATGTAAAAAGACCGAAAACTGGTTGCTGATAGCAACTTCTTTTTTTTCCCCAAGATTTTATTTATTTATTCATTTATTTATTTGGAGAGAGAGTGTGAGAGAGTGAGTGAGCCAGGGGAGGGGAAGAGGGAGAGGGAGAATCCCAAGCAGACTCCACACTGAGTCTGGAGCCTGATGCAAGGCTCGATCCCACACCCCTGAGATCATGACCTGAGCTGAAATAAAGAGTCTGATACTTAATTTACTGAGGCACCCAGGTGTTCCACAAGCAATTTTTAGAATCATCACTACAACTAGTTTTGGTTACCTCCATAATAGTATTAAAAGCAATCAACCAAATATTTATTAAGTAGTTAACATATGGAAATTTAAGCCAGGCCTTGTATTAGGTTATATTACAGACCAGCAAACTCTTCCTGTAAAGGGCCAAATAGTAAATATTTTTGGCTTTTGTAGGCCACATGATCATTGTTGCAACTACTTAGCTTTGCCATTGTAGCATGAAAGCAGCTATAAACAATATATAAATGAATGAGTGTTTCTATATTCCAGTAAAATTTTGTTTACAAAAACAGATGGCTGGCCTGATTTGTCTTAACAGGCCTTTGTCAACCCCTGGATTAAGCAGTGAACATGACAGTTTTCTTACTAGTAAAGGGTTTGTTATGAGGATATATGATTTAATATATGTAGAATGGCATTTAATAAATGCTGTAAATTTCTTAGTAATAATAATAATAATAGAAACATTGTTATTAAATAGAAAAGTAGGAGAAAAACTTATCTGGATTATTTCTAGGACTTACATCTTTTACATATATTTCTTTAAAACCTGGATTATTGACCACTACTGTGCCTGAAGTTCAATGAATCAGACATTCAAATACATGGTTTTGTGGATGAAAATCTTGAGATGGTTCAATGTTTCCACAGCATATTGCTTGTATTATAGCTCTCTATAATAATAGACAAGAATAAATTCAGTAATATTCCATATTATTTAAAAATGTTACATTTGCCATTTATATGTTCTTTACACTTTTAAGCATTTCCCAAAACGTGTTCATTCTACCGACATACTTTGGTTTTCTCTTCATATTCTTGCTTTAATTTTTGGGGGGGGGAATTATGTAGATTGTCTTTCTGAGTAAGAAAGACATTGGAATGCCAGTATTAAATATGTTCTTCTCCCACAGTGACACACCTCGTGACAACTCTACTTCATATATATAATATAATTGATTTTATCAAAATTTTTAAGAAACCTTTGAAACCTAGTTACAGGTTTTTGGACCCTGTATTCTAGAAGAAGAAAAGGATAAAGAAATTTGGCTTTAGTGGCCTGAAACAGTAGTGATTTAGTTACATATAACCGAGTTTCAGGAATTTACACAGAGTTTATTTCTTGATGATTTCACTGATGTGTCCAAGCTGTCCTAGACTCTAAATTTACATTTAGGATTCTTTATCCCATCTTTCTACTTGTAGGAAAGATGAAATAAAATATATGATACTTGAATTTGTGAATTCAGAGATAATTTTTATGTGTCTTTGCCATATGCAAAGTAAGTATTGGCCATGTAGCTCCTACTGCATTTTTATGGAGTAAGATAACAGAATAAATATTGAAAATCTGCTATGATTTTCATAGTGGAGGTGCTTTCACAAAAACTACAGAGAGTAATGAAAAGAGTTGTTGGAGGTGGAGGAAAGAACTATTTTAGATAGGGAGGCCTTGAAAGTCTCTTCAGAGAAGGTGGTATTTGAGCAGAGAGTTGTAAATGAAGTGAGAGAATAAGTCGTGTGAAGATTTGGCAGTAGAGTGTTCAGACAGTAGGAATTACAGTGTAAGAGGCTCTGAAATGAGAATGAAGCTGGTATATTTGAAGAATAGAAGAAAGACAGTGGTGAGTATGGGGAAGAGTGATAATGAGATAAAGGTCAGTTATTGTGCAGGTACTTGTGGGCCACTGTTAGAGTTACATAGAACTCTAAGGCAGACATGCAATGGCTGTGGGTAGGGCAATATTAGGAACTACATCATTTTTCAAGATTATTCTGTTAGCTTCAGTGGTAGTAGGTATACAAGTAAACAAGACATTATGGTATCTCATTAGGAAATGATGATCATGAAGGTCATTGGACTCTGGTGGAAGTAGTGATAGTGGTGGGAAGAGGTGATTCAGAATATGAGTAGAGGTAGAGGTAGAACTGTTAGGACCTGTTGAGCTGAAGGTGGGGTTTTTTAAAAAGAACTGATTCAAGGATGTTTACTATGGTTTGGTTTGTGCACCTGGTGAGTTGTGATACCATTTACTAAGATGAGGAAATTTATGGTGGAAGGGGATTTTCAAGAATCACGGATTTAGTTTTAGCTGTATTCGTTTTGTGAGGCCTTTTCTGTATGCAGATGGAGCTGTTGAGTAGGCAGTTAAAGACTGAAAGCTCGAATTTATGAGAGAAATCTGAAACACAGATGTAATCCTGACAATCACCAAAATGTAAATGATATTTCAAACCATGAGTCTGTATAATATCGTCAAAACAGTGAATGTAGACAGAAAAGTTCAAATACTGAGTCCTGGGGTATTTTAAGTTTAGATATCTAGCAAAAGATGAACCTGCACAGAGGACCAAGGAGTAGCCAGGGAGTTAGAAGGAAAACTGGAATTGTTTTGGTCCCCATTCTAAATAGAACATGCTCCAAGATAGAAGGTATTATCAGTTAATAAATGCTAAGAAGAGCTTGAGTAAGATGAGAACTGACAAAACTGATCGTTAGATTTGGCAAGATGCAAAAGACCGTTGACTTTGAGAGGAGTTTCAGTGGAGAAATTAAAAAAATTTAAAGAAAAAAAAGCAAAGGCAAGGAAATAGAAGAAGGGAGTACAAGCACATTTTTCAAGAAGTGTGCTATAAAACAAAACAAACAGCCTAGTAGTTTAGTAAAGAAATAGAACCTAGGCTGTTTGTTTTTAAAATGGGTTACATTATAGTACATGTGAATACTAACAGAAATTTTCCATTAAAGAAGGGGAAATTTGTGATGTAAGAGACAAAGGAGGATTTTTAAACAGCAGATTTTTTTGAATAGATGTGAAGGAAGGGAATCCATTGAGCCATTGGATAGCTTGGCTTCAGATAATGATAATAATAGCCATCATTTAATATATACCAGATACTGTCCCAAGTAATTTACATTTATTCACTCATTTAATCCTCAGAATCACCCTATAATCTAGGTTCTCTTATTTCCATTTTATAGGAACAGAAAATGAAATGCAAATGATTATGCTAGTAAATGGTGGAGCTGGTTTCTAAACCCAGTATATCTAGCTCCTTAGTCTACACTTAAACTATTCTAGAGATTTATTACATGATAGCTGAAGTTAAGGGAATTTTTCACATTTTGTCATAACAACATGAGATAATACAGTTCCCAGTTTATTTTTCACTGAAATTGAAAGCAAGATTATTATCTGTGATAAGGAGGAATGTGTTAAGGACATTTTGAGGGGGTTAAATGGTAAGAAATACTTGGTATTCATGTACAAGAGTTAAAAATGCCATGGAAAAGATTTGAATTACATGCCAGTGCCAAGGAGACTTGGCACTTGAAGATTTTTGTCAGTATTTTGAAGTCAGATGTGTCAGTATGGGAGGCAGCTAATTTCTATCCACCATTGCTCCAAGGTGTCCCCAGGAAACTATAAATGGTGGGACTGACAGGCATTCTAAAGGCAGAGAGCATGCCCTCCATCTTCACCTTTATCATCTTATTATGTGGGATAGAGGTGTAATGTCTGGAACTTCACCAGTAGTATTGGACTATGAAGATAAGTACCACACTCTAGGCATTGGTAGAACATTGACCTGGACAGAGTTTATTTCTTGGTGATTTCACTGATGTGTCCAAGCTGTCCTAGACTCTTGCCTGCAGACTTTTCTAGTGGGAGCCAGAAATAAACTTCTATCTTACTAAGCCTATTTGGGGGAGTCTTTCTTTCTTAGAGACAAACTTAACTTATCCATAATTTGTTTCTAAAAGGGAATTGCTAAATGAGCAAACTTAAAAATATGACTTTGGTTTACTGGAGTCAAACAGGTGGTTAGTAGCAAGACTCAGATGATGCAGAATCTCTGAACATAAGCCACTGTTCTGATGTACACATGGAATAAGGGGAAATTATTTTAAATACACTTGAGTTTTTGTTCAGGTAAGGAAAATAGAGAGAGAAAAATATATTCCGCAATTTTTCTTAGTAACAAATGTCAATGTTAAACTTTCCTTTTAGGAACTGCTTCCAGGTAGGTCACTTAGTATTCTACAGCTTTGACCAACTCCCATTTTCTTATATACTAAATCCAAGAGACCTATTCAGTTAAAAACTGTAACAAATTTTTAGGTTTGTCCAATATTTAATGTATTAACTTTACTGCTATCTCTTATAAGAAATCTAAAACTGGCCTATATATATTTTTTTTCAATGTGTTATATTCTCACAATCTGCTATTTAAAGAGGTACTTCAGTTTCTAACACTGTAACTACAAAGAAACTATAGTTAAAAACTGAACAGTGACATACTCTTAGTTTATTTATGAGTCTATCCCATTGCTCTTGGCCCTTGTTTCTTTTATTTTTTTTAAAGATTTTATTTATTTATTTGACAGAGAGCGATCACAAGTAGGCAGAGAGGCAGGCAGAGAGAGAGAGAGGGAAGCAGGCTCCCTGCTGAGCAGAGAGCCCGATGCGGGACTCGATCCCAGGACCCTGAGATCATGACCTGAGCCAAAGGCAGCGGCTTAACCCACTGAGCCACCCAGGCGCCCCTTGGCCCTTGTTTCTTATTTTGCCTTTTTTCTTTAAACTCTGAGCTAACATCTTGTAGGCATATCAAGTAGAGACACAGATAGACCTGTGCTGGAATTCATTTAGACATTTACTAATTCTTTCACCCTTAGCTAGTCCAGATTTCTCTCCAACCCTCAGTTTTTATTCTTAAAATAAGTTGTGTTTGTATCCTTTGACCAATATCTCCCCATATCCCCACCCCTGAGCCCCATGGAAGCCACCATTCTATTCTCTGTTTTGATGAGTTCCATGTTTTTAGATTATACTTAGAAAGGAGATCTTACAGTATTTGTCTTTCTCTGTCTGACTTGTTTCTCTTATCATAATGCCATTGAGAGTCTATCCACATTCTCTCAGATGGCAGGATTTCCTTCTTTTAGTGACTAAATAATAGTCCATTGTTTATATGTACTATGTTTTACCTTATACTCATTCATGCTTCTGTCGGTGGATTCTTAGGTTGTTTTCATATCTTTGTGAATAATACTGCAGTGAACATGAAGACATCTTATGTATTTAAAGATTTCATATTGTTCATACCTTAAATGAATGCATTGTTATATGTTAATTATATTTCAGTAAAGCTGGGGAAAAATGAGTTGCGCTTCAGATTGAATGAGGTAGTTTTGTATAATAACATTTATTTTATCTTGCTGTCTGTATTTTTTTTTTTTTTGCTTTTCTTTGCTTTAATTCATGCCATGTGCCACCTCTATCATTACCTAGTATTAGCTCAGGTCTCATATCTTTGTCCCTTCCTCTGTTTTTTGTGGTCATTTCTCAAGTCTTCAACCTAGTTTTCCTGGCTTAGCTATGGTTCTCTACTACCTGCATTGCTGCCTGTTCTCCAGCTGCTCATAGAGGCTCCTCATCTTTTAGAGGGTTTTCCTTCTTACTGCCCCCTGAATACCTTCTGCTTGGACCCATTTCTGTATGTCTTCCCTCCTGCACCATTTTTCTTTCATAGGTGATAATCTGTAGTTCACCAACTTCTATATGTAACTGCTTTTAAGACTGTGTTTCATATCTTCCCAGAAGTCCTCACTTAGTAGCTTAATTACAGTGGAGATGTCTACTAAGATCAAGCTTCTCTGATACATGTATATACTTTATCATCTTATACTTAAAAATTCTCCAGTTCCTTGTTCATTTTAAGCTCATCTTAATTACCCATTTAGGATGTAAAATCTTCATTGTCTTTATGATATATTTATACTATAAAAACTTTTATTCAAAGGAAGATAAAATAATTTCTTAGCTATCCTGCGTACCATGTTTTACAGTATTAGAACTATGGGGAGAATTTACTAATTGGTTATGTCTCAAATTTCATATTTAAAAGCTGTTAAATAAATTAATATTGGTACTAAAATATCCTAAATCTTTTATTTCTTAAACTCTAATAGTCTTAATTACCTTTAAACTTCTTAACCTAGTTCTCTTTTTCTTGTATGTTTCCTTAAAATTCAAATTTTTGTATTACTCTTTATTTGAATACCCGCAGAATTACCTGCATTGCCTTCATGCAGAGTGAGTTTAGAAATTTAATTCCCAACATCTCTCCTTAGCTTTGCTTCTAATTTTTAATTTTAGTTTAATTGTAATTACTTTTGAAAATCAACAGGGCACCTGGGTGCCTCAGTTATTAAGCGTTTGCCGTTTGCCTTTAGCTCAGGTCATGGTTCCAGGGTCCTGGGATCAAGCCCAACATCGGGCTCCCTACTCAGCAGGGAGCCTGCTTCTTCCTCTCCCACTCCCTCTGCTTGTGTTCCCTCTCTCACTGTATCTCTCTCTGTCAAATAAATAAATAAAATCTTTAAAAAAATAAAATACATTGAGAGATGGAGAGGAGAAGTGAGTTGGGGGAAATCGGAGAGGGAGACAAAACATGAGAGACTGTGGACTTTGAGAAACAAACTGAGGGTTTTGGAGGGAACGGGGTGGAGTTTGGGTGAGCCTGGTGGTGGGTATTAAGGAGGGCATGGATTGCATGGAGCACTGGTTGTGGTGCATAAACAATGAATTTTGGAACACTGAAAAAAAGTAAATTAAAAAAATTTAAAATTTTAAAAAATCAGCAGTCATATGTTATAATGTATAAAGTTGATAAAAGTCATATGTTATATAATATATAAAGTTAATGAATTTTGGAACACTGAAAAACAAATTAAAAAAATAAATTAAAAAAAATCAACAGTCATAAGTTATAATGTATAAAGTTGATTAATGAGTTGTTATTTCTTTATGGTGTATTATAGTCAAACCCATAGCTGGACATTGCATACCTTGATAGGTATAAATAATTAAATAAATTGCATATACACTAGGGAGCTAAAATAAAGGAGTAATATGTTAATTAAAACCTTTAGGACATATAGTAAATGAAAAGAAATTGTAAGTTGTGTTTTTATATTTTTTGTTGAAGTGAAATTCATGTAATATTAACCGTTTTATTTTTCATTTTTCATTTTTTATTTTATATTTTATTTTTTAAAAAATATTGTGATTAGTGTACAGTATTATATTAGTTTCAGGTGTATAATACAGTGATTCATCAGTTCTGTACATTACTTAGTGCTCATTATAATAAGTGTATTTTTAATCCCCTTTATCTTTTTCACCCATCCCTTCCCCCACCTCCCTCTGTCAGTCACCAGTTCTCTATATTTAAGAGTCTGGTTTTTTCTTGTCTCTGTTTTTCTTCATTCATTTGTTTGGTTTCTTCCACATATGAGTGAAGTCCTATAGTATTTGTCCTTCTCTGACTTATTTCACTTAGCATTATATCCTCTGGATCTACCCATATTGTTGCAAATTGCAAGATCTCATTCTTTTTTATGGCTGAGTCATACTCCTTTTTAAAAAAAAATATTAAATTCAGTTAATTAACATATAGTGTATTAGTAGTTTCAGAGGTAGAGTTCATTGATTTATCAGTCTTATATAACATCCAGTGCTCATTACATCATGTGCCCTCCTTAATGTCCATCACCCAGTTACCCCCTCCCCCATCCCCCCTCCAGCAGCCCTCAGTTTTCTTTAAGAGTCTCTTATGGTTTGTCTCCCTTTCTGATTTCATCCTGTTTTATTTTTATTTTTTCCCTCCCTTCCCCTATGATCCTCTGTTTTGTTTCTTAAATTCCACATATCAGTGAGATTTCTGTGATTGACTTATCTCACTTAACATAATACCCTCTAGTACCATCCACATCATTGTGAATGGCAAGATTTCATTTTTTGATGGCTAAAGTAGTATTCCAGTGTGTGTGTGTGTGTGTGTGTGTGTATTTACCTCTTTTTTTATCCATTCATCTGTCGATGGACATCTGGCCTCTTCCATAGTTTAGTTTGGCTATTGTGGACATTGCTGCTATAAACATGTGGGGTGCATGTGCCCCTTCGGATCCCTACATTTGTATCTCTGGGGTAAATACTCAGTAGTGCAATTACTGGGTCATAGGGTAGCTCTATTTTCGACTTTTTGAGGGAACTCCATACTTTTTCCAGGAGTGGCTGCAGCAGCTTGCTTTCTCACCAACAGTGTAGGAGGTTTCCCCTTTCTCCACATCCTCGCCAACATCTGTTGTTTCCTGACTTGTTGATTTTAGCCATTCTGACTGGTGTGAGGTGGTATCTCATTGTGCACCCAAGCTTTTTTATCCTGATGAAGTCCCAGTAGTTCATTTTTGCTCCCTTGCCTTTGGAGACATGTCTAGTAAGAAATTGCTGTAGTCACAGAGGTTGCTGCCTGTGTTCTCCTCAAGGATTTTGATGGATTCCTGTCTCACATTTAGGTCTTGGGCTGGGTCATATTTCATTGTGTGGCATACCAGTCTTCTGTATCCATTAGTCTATCAACGAACACTTGGGTGGTTTCTGTATCTTGGCTAATGTAAATAATGCTGCAATACAAATAGAGGTGCATGTATCTTTTTTAATTAGTGTTTTTGTTTTCTTCTGGTAAATACCCAGTAATGTGATTGCTGGATCATAAGGTAGTTCTATTTTTAACTTTAGGGGGAACTTCCCTACTATTTTCCACAGTGGCTGTGTCAGTTTTATCCCCACCAGCAGTACCAAAGTTTCCTTTTTTTCCACTGCCAACACTTGTTGTTTCTTGTGTTACTGATTTTCGCCATTCTGAGAGGTGTGAGGTAGTACGTCATTGTGGTTTTGTTGCATTTTCCTGATGATTAGTGATGCTAAACATCTTTTCATGTATCTGTTGGCCATCTGTATGTCTTCCTTGGAGAAATGTCTGTTCATGTCTTCTGGCCATTTTTCATTGGATTATTTTGTGTGTTAAATTGTATAAGTTCTTTGTATATTTTGCATATTAACCTATTATCAGATATATCATTTGCAAATATCTTCTCCCATTCAATAGGTTGACTTTTTATTTTGTTCATGGTTTTCCTCACTTTTCATAAGCTTTTAATTTGGATGTATTACCAATAGTTTAATTCTTCTTTTAAAAAATTTTAATTTTAATTCTAGCTAGTTAACATAAAGAGTTATATTAGTTAACATAAAGAGTTATATTAGTTTCAGATATACAATATAGTAATTCCATCACTTCCATACATTACTCTGTGCTCAGCATGACAATCATACTCCTTAATCTCCATCACCTACTTAACCCCTCCTCCCACACCTCTCCTGTCTTGTACCCAACATGTTGTTCTCTATAATTAAGAGTTTGTTTCTTACTTTCTCTCTCTTTCCCTTTTCTTGTTTGTTTTGTTTCTTAAATTCCACATATGGAAATCATGAAATTTCTCTTTCTCAGACTGACTTATTTTGCTTAGCATTATACTCTTTAGCCCCATCCATGTAATTGCAAATGGCAGGATTTCTGTCTTTTTTTATGCCTCAGTAATATTACATTGAATATATACATACTGCACCTTTATCCATTCATCAGTTAGAGGACAGTTGGGCTGCTTCCCTATCTTGGCTATTGTAAATAATGCTGCTAAAAATGCAATGGTGCATGTATCCCTTTGGATTAGTGTTGGTGTACTCTTAGGATAAATACTCAGTAGGGCAATTGCTGGATCACAAGTTAGTTCTATTTTTAACTTTTTGCAGAACCTCCATTTTATTTTCTACAGTGAATGTACCACTTTGCATTCCCACCAGTAGTGCATGAGTGTTCCTTTTTCTCCACATCCTTACCAACACCTATTGTTTCATGTGTTGTTGATTTTAACCATTCTGACATGTGTGAGGTGATACCTCATTGTAAGTTTGATTTTCATTACCCTGATGATAAGTGATGACAAGCATCTTTTCATGTGTCTGTTGGCCATCTTGATATATTCTTTGGGAAAATATCTGTTCATGTCTTCTGCCCATTTTTAAACTGGATTATTAGTTTTTTGGGTATTGAGTTTCATAAGTTCTTTATATATTCTGGTTACTAACCCTTTATCAATTGTTACTTGCAAATATCTTCTTTCATTCTGTAGGTTGCCTTTTAGATTTATTGATTGCTTACTTTGCAGAAGATTTTTCTATTGGTGTAGTCCCAATAGTTTGTTTTTGCTTTTGTTTCCCTTGCCTCAGAGACATATCTTGAAAGAAGTTGGCACAGCCAGTGTCAAAGAAGTTACTGTGTTCTCCTGTAGTATTTTTATGGTTACAGGTCTCATGGTAGGTCTTTAATCCATTTTGAATATATTTTTGAGTATGGTGTAATGTATTGCAGTTGCATTCTTTGGCATGTTCTCCAGTTTTCCTCTCACCACTTGTTAAAGATACTGTCTTTTTCCCATTGCATATTATTGTCTCCTTTGTCATAGATTAATTGACCTTATATTCATGTGGGTTTTTTTGGGATCCCTCTTCTGTTCCACAGATCTGTGTCCATTTTTGTGACAGTACCATACTGTTTTGATTACTACAGCTTTGTAATATAAGTTGAGGTCTGGAATTGTCATACATGTACTCTTGATTTTCTTTTTCAAGATTGCTTTGGCAATTCAGAATCTTTTGTGTTTCAAACAAATTTTAGTATTTGAGTTCTGTGAAAAATGCTGTTGGTATTTTGATAGGGATGCATTGACTCTGTAGTTTGCATTGGGTAGTATGGACATTTATCATATTTATTCTCCCAGTGCATGAGCAAATGGAAATATCTTTTCATTTGTTGATGACATCTTCAGTTTCTTTCATCACTGTTTCATAGTTTGTGGACTGCAGGTCTTTTACCTCCTTGGTTAATTTTATTTATAGGTATTTGATAATTTTGGGGACAGTTGTAAATGGGATAGTTTTCTTAATTTCTCATTCTGCTACTTCATTATTAGTATATAGAAATGAGATTGATTTCCTTATATTGATGTTGTATACTATAAATTTACCAAATTCATTTATCAGTTCTACTGTTTTTTTTGGTGAAGTCTTTAGGGCTTTCTCTATATAATACCATGCCATCTTCAAAAGGTGAAAGTTTTATTTCTTCCTTACCAATTTAGATACCTTTTATCTCTCTTTGTTTTCTGATTGCTCTGGCTTGTATTGGCAGCAGCATTGAATAAAAGTGATGAGAGTGGACATCCTTGTTTTGTTCTTGATCTTAGAGGAAAAGCTCTCAGTTTTTCACATTGTGTATGATGTTAGCTGTGTGTTTTTTCATAGATGGCCTTAATTTATATCGAGGCATGTTCCCTCTAAACATGCTTTGTTGAGTTTTTATGATGAATGGATATTGTATTTTGTCACAAGCTTTTCCCATATCTATTAAAATGATCATATGGTTTTTATCCATTCTCTTGATAGGATGTATCACATTGATTTTTAAATATTGAACCCCTCTTGCATTCCAAGAATAAGTCCCAATTGATGATGGTAAATGATTATTTAAACATATGATTGGATTTGTTTTATTAAAATTTTGTTAAGGATTTTTGCATCTTTGTTCATCAGAGATACTGCCTTTAGGATTTTGGGGGGGAGTTGGTGGTATCTTTATCTGTTTTGGGTATTGGGGTAATGCTGGCTTCATAGAATGAATTTAGAAGCTTTTCTTCCTCTTCTATTTTTTTTGGAAAACTTTGAGAAGAATGAGTATTAACTCTTGATGTGTTTGTTACAATTCACCTGTGAAGACATCTGGTCCTGGACTTGTGTTTTGGGGAGCTTTTACAATTCACCTGTGAAGACATCTGGTCCTGGACTTGTGTTTTGGGGAGCTTTTCATTACTGAATAAAATGTTTCTAGGAATTTATACTTTCTTCTAGGTTTTCTAATTTGTTGTCATATAGTCTTTCATAGTAGTCTCTTATTATCCTTTGTATTTCTGGTGTCCATTTTTACTTCTTCATTTCTGATGTTATTTATTTGAGTCCCCTCTGGTCTTTTTTTTTCCTTGATGAGTCTGGCAAGAGGTTTAACAATTTTGTTGATGCTTTCAGAGAACCAGCTCCTGGTTTCATTGACCTGTTCTATTGTTTTTGTCTTTATTTCATTTATTTCCACTCTGATTTTTATTTCCTTCCTTCTGCTGATTTTGGGATTTGTTTGTTCTTCTTTTGCTAGCTTCTTTAGGTATAAATTTATATTGATATTTTTCTTGATTTTTCGGTTAGGCCAGTATTGCTATAATCTTCACTGTTAGAACATCTTTTGCTGCATTTCAAAGATTTTGGACCATTGTGTTTTCATTTTAATTTGCTTCCATTTTTAAAAAAGTTTTCTCTTTGATTTCTCAGTTGTCCATTTCATTGTTTAGTAGCATGTTATTTGGCTTCCATGTATTTTTGTTCTTTTAAGAATTTTTCCTGTGGTTGATTTCTAGTTTTATAGGGTTCTATTTTAAAAATGTGCATGATATGATTTCAGTCTTTTTGAATTTGTTGAAACTTGTTTTGTGGCCCAACATATGGTCTCTTCTGGAGGACATACCATGTGCACTTGAAAAGAATGTGTATTCTGCTGTCATTGGATGAAACAGTTTAACGTTAACCATTTTAAAGGGAACAGTTACATGACATCTTGTGTAAGTTTTATCTTTTACTTGACTTTTTAACAGCTTTATTGAGGTACAATTTACATACAATTAAACCCACATAAAACATAAAATGTAATAGCTTTTACTATGTTTACAAAATTGTACCCCCATTACCACAACCACTTTTAGAAAATTTTCATTAACTGAAAAGGAAACTTCAGACCCATTAATAGTCATTCCTTATTTCCTTATTACTACTAGTTTTGGGCAACTACTGATCTTTCCTTCTCCACAGATTTACCTCTTCTAGACATTTCATATAAATGATAGTGTACAATATATGACCCCATGGATCTGTCTGTCTTCTTCCACTTAGCATAATGTTTTTAAGGTTTATCCATATTATAGCATGTGTGCATTATACTGCTTTATTCCTTTCTATCACATAATAATCATCCATGTTGTGGATAGATCACATTATATTTCTGCACGCATTGATTGATATTCATCTGATTGTTAGTACTTTTTGGTTATGGTGAGTAATGGTGCTATGAAGAGTTTTGGACAAGTTCTAGTTGGAATATATGTTTTGAGTTATCTTATAAATATGCCTACAATTAAAAAAAAAAAAGAAATATGCCTAGAATTGTAGTTGCTTGGTTGTATGATAACTCTGTATTTAACATTTTGAGGATCTTCAAACATATTCTGTATTGTTTTTTAATTGGCTTGTCTTTTTGTTGTAGGTTTTACTTTACTTATATATTTGACCAGTAGGTTGTTGTCTGATTTTGTGTATCTCCTGACCTCTTTGTGCTTTGGTTTTATCATTAAATAACAACTTGCTTGCACTTTTGAGGAAATTTATGCCATTTATGGAATAGAAATATGAAAACACTTTGTGATTCTTATAGGTGAACACTTTGTAAAATATAGATAGGTACTGTTATCCTCATGCTTTTACTTTAAGGAAAGGAAAGTTATATATTCTAAATAGATTTTTAATTTTACTTTATATATCTTTTATGATGCTGTCTCTGAAAACTTGGCCTTAACTCAAATTTTCCTATCTCCTTGCTAATCAAGTACAACTGGGAATTCAATTGTGATAAGTTTTTCCTGCACACATGCATATATGTATTATGCTAACCCCTTGCTAATTAAATGGCTTTGTGATATAGTTTGTGTTATTTAATTCCATAGGGAATCTGGGGGAAATAGTGTACTTTGCTATGTACAATGGAAATAACCAAAGTAGTACCATCCACATTGTATGGGGATTGTTCTCAAGTTACTTCTATCTGGAATGATGGTTTCTAAAGTTTTTTGTTACAAACTAAATAAATATTTGGGAAGTGCCTACTTATTACGTCAGGAAAGTTACTAAGCTAAGTAATGAAAATATTACTTTGTGGCTTAGTTTGTATTTTTAAAATGTCAGTGTTATTTTTTGGTATTAGTTGTATTTTGTTATTTATAACACAATTTTTAATCTTTAGAGGTAAGAAATGAAAGAATTCTAGCACTAAGTTAAAGAAAATCAGCTTGCTTTTGCTTAGAGTGGTCAGAAGGAACATAACAGTAAAAGGAACAAATAAAGAAATCTCTGAGTGGGCAAGAAAGTGTTCTTAAAATATTTAAGGGCATGCCTTAATGAGGTAACGCATACAAGGTAATCTAACCCCAGTTTTGACAAAGCACTTTTAGTTATACTGTATCTTTTAGAGTTTAATAGGTTGGTAATTTACAGTAGGACCAGGCTTAGTCTTCATTGTCTTTTTTTTTATTAAATTTTTTATTTATTTTCAGCATAACAGTATTCATTGTTTTTTCACCACACCCAGTGCTCCATGCAATCCGTGCCCTCCCTAATACCCACCACCTGGCTCCCCCAACCTCCCACCCCCCGCCCCTTCAAAACCCTCAGGTTGTTTTTCAGAGTCCATAGTCTCTCATGGTTCACCTCCCCTTCTAATTTCCCTCAACTCCCTTCTCCTCTCCATCTATCCTTGTCCTCTATATTATTTGTTATGCTCCACAAATAAGTGAAACCGTATGATACTTGACTCTCTCTGTTTGACTTATTTCACTCAGCATAAATCTCTTCCAGTCCCGTCCATGTTGCTACAAAAGTTGGGTATTCGTCCTTTCTGATGGAGGCATAATACTCCATAGTGTATATGGACCACATCTTCCTTATCCATTCATCCGTTGAAGGGCATCTTGGTTCTTTCCACAGTTTGGCGACCGTGGCCATTGCTGCTGTAAACATTGGGGTACAGATGGCCCTTCTTTTCACTACATCTGTATCTTTGGGGTAAATACCCAGTAGTGCAATTGCAGGGTCATAGGGAAGCTCTATTTTTAATTTCCTGAGGAATCTCTACACTGTTCTCCAAAGTGGCTGCACCAGTTTGCATTCCCACCAACAGTGAAAGAGGGTTCCCCTTTCTCCACATCCTCTCCAACACATGTTGTTTCCTGTCTTGCTAATTTTGGCCATTCTAACTGGTGTAAGGTGGTATCTCAATGTGGTTTTGATTTGAATCTTCATTGTCTTCTTTTCTTTTCCTTTATTCTTTATTTTCTGACCATGCTGAGTTAAGTAAAATGAACTATTGACTGATAAGTGCTTGTTCAGATAGAAAAAGAGTGCATTTTCAAATTTAGCAACAACCCATCTTCATCAGAACATCCTAAGAGAGTTGTGCTTGCAAAATGTAAATTTTCCAACCCCTACATCAGAACTCCTGGGTCACAAACTCCTGGGGTGGGGCCCAGGAATGTGATTTTTATCAATCATCCCAAAGTGATTCTGACATATGTCAAATTTTGAGAACCACTACACTGTACTGTACACCCCACTAATAGTGACTACATTTTACAAAATTGACTTTGTTGTCAAGTTTATCTAAGGCAAGACTTAGATTTGTTACATCATTATGATATAACTATGGACAAACTACTTAAAATTGTTTCAGCCTTCACTTTCTTCAGCTATGGAGTTGGTGTTGAGTTTAGTTTTAAGACTATATTTATGCTCAATTATTAATAGCATTTTTCTTCATTCTCAAAATGATCCTAGTTCAGAATACAAATTATATGGTCACTCCAGCATGTCTATGTATTAGTATATTGTGATGATTATCTGATAAAACTTCTATCGAGTTAGCACAGTTAGCAGATCATACATATTAAGTAAATGTTCTTATAAAAATGATATTTTTGAGGAAGCAAGTATGTGTTTATTATGCATCTTAACAGCATACTCTGGATTACCTATTGCTTTAAATATTTGTAAAAATGGATTTTCATGGAAAGAAAGTCACTGATCATTGATTGTTGGCTAGTTTTGTCATCTGTGGTAAAAGGTCCTTAAATTAGGTCATTTTGTTTTTGTGGTTTTCACTAGCTTGTTCATGCCAGTTGGTATTATCTTCCACTGAAAGGCATTCTAGAATAGAGACTTGGGGGGAAAACATTCAAAAGAAGGATAATAAAAGTTTGCAAAATGGAACTCTAGCATGACACAAAATATTATTGTCTAATAGACGCCATTATCTACAAAAGAGAATTACAACCTTTTTCTTCTCTTACTAGCTTCTTGATAGAAAACCTCATTATATGCCTTCTCTTTTCTTTCATGTCCAAGCAACTATGTTTTACAGCAAAGAGAAAGTAGTGTTCAAAGGTTGTTCTTATAGATAGATGAAAAAATACTAGGCTCTCAACTCTGGTAGACCTATGTTTGAATTGATGTTCAGTCACTTATATGAAGTTAAGTTTCTCAGAAGTTAAGTTTATCAGTAAAATGAAGACATTATTAGTGTTTACTTCATTGTAGTGCTGTGATGATATGAGATAATGCAAATACAGATTTTAGTAGAATGGCTGTGGTTTTATTTATTATATCATGCCATTATTAGGAAGAATAAAGATGATCTTAAAATTGTGTGGACATTATATTTGAAGATTGGAAATTGGGATGTATTTGTCCTATTGTCTTCTGTCTACTCCATTTGGATATTTACTTCTCCATTGTTTAATTGTTGTTCTTCCTTATGAGAAAAAGGAAAAAAAAACACCAAGTAACATGGTATAAAGAGAAAAAATAAATCACAGCAACTTAAAATCTAAGGGAGAGAAACTCAATAATTGATGAGGCCAGGTGACATGGCAGGTGCATAATAGGTTTTTGGAGTACCTGGTTGTCAACACATGCCAATAAGTGGTTGAGATTTTATGTTCAGAACTTTATTCCATTGCCCTTCTGTAAATATTTTATTCTACTTCAAATTAAGGCGTCATTCTCTGGGTAATGTGAATAATTTTGTGTTCAACATGGAAATAATATTTAAAATAGTATAGTATTTTGGAGCAAAGATACCTTTCTAACAAATGGTGCTGAAACACCTGAACATCCACATGCAAACAAATTCTAGACATAGATCTTATACTCTTCACAAAACTCAGTTCAAAATAGATCACATACCTAAATATTGAATACAAAGTTCTAAAACTCCTAAATAAAATCACTGTCACAAAGAGATCTATCTGCCTTCCCATGCTCATCGCATCAGTATTCACAGTAGCCAAGATACCAAAACAATTTAAGTATCCTTTGACAGTGAATGGATAAAAAGGGGTGTGTGTGTGTGTGTAATATTATTCAGTATTTAAAGAGGAGATCCTACCTTATAGAATAACATGGATGAACCTGGAGGATACTAAGCTAAATAAAATAAGCCAGATACAGTGAAAACCCATTTTATCTCACTTAAATATGAAATCTTATGAAAAAAGTCAAACTCATAGTAACATTAGAATAGTGATTACCAGAGGCTAGGGTTAGAGGGAAAAAGGGAAATATTAATTAAATGGTATAAACTTTAAGTTATAAGATGAATAAATTCTTGAGACCTAATGTACAGCATGGTTACTGTAATTAATAATATACAGTATTCATGAAATTGCTGACAGTAGATCTTAAATGTTCTCGCCACACAGAAGAGAAAGGTAACTAGGTGAGATGTTGGATTTGTTAGTTTGATTGTGGTAATTTTTTCACAATGTATACCTATATCAAAACATCCTATCATACACCTTAAGTATATACAATCTGTATTTGTCAAAAATTAACTCAAAACCAGCCAAACAAGGAAACCTCCCCCCAAATCCCTGGTAAAATTTCTAGAAGATAACATAGAAGAAAACATAGGTGACCCTTGGGTATGGTGACCATTTTTTAGGATAAAACACTGAAGGCACAATCCATGAAAGAACTGATTGATAAGTTGGATTTTGTGAAAATAAATATCTGCTCTGCAAAAGACAAGTCAGAAGAGTAAAAAGATGAGGCTCAAATGGGAGAAAATATTTGAAAAAGATACATCTGATAATGAACTATTATCCGGAATATATGAAGAACTCTAAAAATTCAACAGTAAGAAACCAAACAACTCAACTTTTAAAAAATGGGTCCAAGACTTGAACAGACATCCTAAAAAGATTTGTAGATGGCAAATAATCATTGGAAAAGATGTTTCACAACATATGTCATAGTATAATACAAATTAAAACAATAGATACCATTACACACCTGTTAGACTGGCCAAAATCCAGAACACTGATGACACCAAATGCTGGTGAGGCTATGGGGCAAGAAACGTTCATTCATTTGCTGGTGGGACTGCAAAATGGTACAGCTACTTTGGAAGACAGTTTGGCGGTTTCTTATGGAACCAAGTACACTCTTACCATAAAATTCAGCAATATCACTCCTTGGTATTTACCCAAAAGAGTTGAAAACTTCTGTCCATGAAAAAATCTGCACTTAGATGTGTATATAGTGGCTTTATAATTGCCAGAATCTGGTAGCAACCAAAATGTCCTTCAGTAGGTGAATGGATTAATAAATTGGTACATCCAGATGATGGAATACTGTTTAGCACTAAAAAGAAATGAGCTATCAAACCATGAAAAGACATGGAGGAATCTTAAATACGTATTACTGCATGAAAGAAGCTAGTCTGAAAAGCTACATACTTGACATTTCCAATGATATGACATTCTGAAAAAGGCAAACCTTAGAGACAAAAAAGGTCAGTGATTACCAGGGGTTGGGTTGGGATGAGGGATTATTAGGCAGAGCACAGAAGATTTTTAGGGCAGTGAATATACTGTAATGTTGTATATGGCATTGTACATTGGTCCAAATCCATAGGATGTACAACACCAAGAATGAACCACAATGTAAACTGTAAACTTGGGCTGATTAAGAAGTTTTGATGTTGGTTCATAAATTGTGAAAATTTACTGCTCTTGTGAGTGGTATTGATAATGGGGGAGGTGATTCATGTGTGGGAGCAGGGGTTATATGGGAAATCTTTGTACGTTCTTCTCAATTTTGTTGTGAACCTAAAAATACTCTAAAAAAATCTTAAAGTAGTAAGTCTGAAGTATCCTCCTTAATGTTTATTCAGATACTGCTAATTTTTAAAATATAGAAGGAATTCGGAAATAGAATTCTATAGGTATTACTTTCATAAGTGATAATATTCATGGCTATAATAATGTTGCAAATGCCTGTTTCAGTTTGTGCAAATGATGATGAATTAGAGAAACTTCTCAAGCATGGATTATCTGATTGGGAATCATACACATGTGGGTTATCTTGAATTAATTATTTTGTGTGAAAATTAAGTGACTACTGTGTAAGCCACACTTTCAGTAATTTTTGTGTCCACTGCAATATTTTTCAATGAACAAGCATCCTTATAATGAACATGTTATTATTATAAGGAAGTTGGCAGTATAAGTGGAACTTTGTGTTTTCTCATTTCATGCTTTCATTTAGATTTAAGATGGTCTTGGTTTCATATCCAAGTTGGCATGAATTAGCAGTAAATAGGAATCTGCTGGCTTGTGTTAAATTTGGTTTTCACATACCTCTAGGGAAAGAATGGGGAGAATTCAGAACAGTAATCAGTTTTGATTGAGGTTACCTAGATAGAACTCTTTCCTTTATCCAAACTTAAAGCCAAAATCTTAGCATGTAATCAGAAGGAACCATGTTGATTTCACAATTTATTGAGGGATGTATGCTGTGATTAAGGAGTCATAGGGAAAGAAGATGGTGATACTACCATAGATTAATGATTGTCGAGTTTCAGCAGTTCAGAATTTCATTCAACCCAGAAGACAATTTCTAAGACTCACTAATCGTGAAAGATCATAGGAACAGGGTTGATTTAAATTATGAATAATGCATAAAATGTAATATGTGGCTAGAAAAATTCATTGGCTTTAACTCATGATTAGACATACATGATTAATAGCAGGTCCTTCTTTTAGCATTCCTTTTAGATTTTGGAGGTACTGCCTCTAGAGAGTTAAAAAATATTTCTCCCCACCCTTGAAAAATACTAAAGGTGAATGCTCCAAAAGTAGATACATATGCTCCTGATAACTTTGCATTGGGTAATGGGTTTCCATCAACCTGACTTGCTGGTTCAGTCAAAACAGTCTAGATTACACTGCAAAAAGAAACAATTCCCAAATACCAGTGGGCTGAAACTAAACAACCAAAGAAGTGTTTGTTTTTGGTTTTGGCAGCCACATCCTTTTTAGGATGGAGATGAGGGATGTGAGCTATGCTACATGTTGTCTTCACTCAGACTCATGCCTGGTAAGACTTCACCAAGTGGAATGCTGCCGGTTACTGTGACAGAAGGAAGGAGAGTGCTTGAAAATCTTTAAATTAAATGTTGTGGTCCTGAAGTGACCTACATCACCTCTTTCCTCAAAGCTTTGACCAGAATTATTCTCATTATCCTACTAATGGAGAGGTGGCAAACAAGGATTCTCCCTTATGGCTAGAAGGGGGGAAAGAAAAAACAGCCTTGGAAGGGCGTTAGACATCTCTACGAAATCTGAGGAACAAGTTAACTGTCTGAGCAAAGGTCCAGGTATCCCACCTTGGCAAATGACATGATTAACCCTAGAGCTGCAGATTCTGAGATCACATTTGACCTGATTCCCTCTACTCACTCCAAGCTGGCAGCTGTGGCTTTACAAGCATGGATAATGCCTCTGTAGTCAGAACTGAATTGAGTATTGGCAGTAAAAGAACCTGTAAGTTACAGTCCTTTTGTGTATCCATGCCATTTAATTCATATTGAATGAAATGTACACTCATTTTGTTCTTGGGAAAGAAATGGTAACATAAAAGCTAGTCCATCTATTAAATCAAGGTTTTTTTTTTTACAAGATTTTTAATTATTGTGCCTGTCCTTCCATAAGCCTGAAACTGATTTTATTTTTTTCAGTTGTGATAGGTTTTGATACTTTGAATGTGGGGAACATACCAACTGCGCATCATTTTTTTAAAGGAGATTCATGCTTAAGGCAAGAGAAGTACAACTATCTCTAAAGAATATAGTAACCTAGTTCTTTCGATTACCGTAGGCAAAGAATGCTTGTGGCTTTATGTCTTGCCTAATCTTGACTGTGCACCAAAATCATCTGGCAAGATTTACATATTTTAACATATTCCTGGCCCTGACTTTCAGAGTTTGCAAGTAAGGAGGTTTAGGGTGAAGCCAAGCATCCGTATTATTAATGTCATCAGGTCATTCTGACGGGCAGTCAGAAGTGAGAACTACTATGTTGACATGTTGTGTAAGAGAACTGTTTCTGGAAACAGTTACCCAAATCTCATTTTTTAAACATCTTCCAACCTTAAGAATAAGATCATCCATTTTGTCAAACAGTACATTTTTTCAGTATTTCTGGTTCTCTTATGTGGAAAACATTGGAGTTATTAATAATTCAGAGTGTTTTGGAACCCTGTCATTCTCTGTGTGTTTCATACTCTGGTTTATGTCAATTAATTAGGGAATATATATATCCTCAGTGTGCTGCACAAGGTCATATTAAGTGTGTATGGATCCTATTAACATAGTTACCCTAAGTTAGGATTTACCAAAATAATGGGGAAAAAAGTTGTAACTGACAATTGATTTGCCTGCTCTTATCTCTTTCTTTAAAACACCATAGTCATGCATGAAACACGTTTTTTAAAATCATACTTTGAGTTTGGAAACAAGGGTTGAAATGATTCCTAGAGAGAGAGCACGAGTGAGCAACCATTGGAAACTCCAGTTTGGAAGCTACTATACAGAAACCCATGTGATAATAAGTTTGTCCTTCTCTTTCTGTAGAGGACATTTGCTTCATCATTTTCAAGGCTAACAGTTGCAGGCATGTCATTTTGAAGGTGATTAAGACTGAACATCATTCTGATATCTATAGTTCAGTGTGATAAATACACATTCTGTGAAAGATTGTCAGTAAATATTATACTTACTGATTTTTTGGTTTCCTTTAAAATATTCTTCAATTTATGTGGAGGAGCATTAAATAGAAATAAATAGTAATTAGGCCAAATAATCCTGATATTGTCAAATATAAGCAAATCTGGATGTAGGTGAGGAGGGACTTTGTTCAAAAGTATTATTGCAAGAGGAACTAGCGCTATGGGGAGGATGCTTCAACCATGAGATCTATAAGCATTTCCATGGTCAGGTAGATAAGGTCTTTTCTTTTATAAGGGTCAGTGAACAAGGCTAGAAAAGAAGCTGGGTGTGGGGAAGCAGGATGAAAAGGTGGCATGATCACATGATCATACAGTTGACTAGAGAATGTTTTTCCCTAAGGTCAGTCAGTGCTCTGGAGGGACTCTTAAGTAATGGTTGTTATGTTCCCTCAGGATGAATGTGTGTCAAAGTTCAGAGGCTTTGAGGAGGGACAGAAGCTTTAGTTAAGCTGGTTCAAGGCAAGGTAGTAGATACGTTATCCACATTGGTCAATGGGTACAGACATTTCAATTAATCATTTATGAAGCAGGAATGGGAATTTGAAGGCTCTGTGTCAGGCTGTGTCATAGGGGGACACCTGTGAGTCTCACCTAAGTCATACATGGAAGGCAGTGATCTTTCAGAACACAAAGGGGTAGGGAAGTTTGTTTAATCATCTCTGTTTTCCAGGATGAGAGGGCTCAGATAAAGTTCACCATTGTCACCATAAAGCAATCAGATCTTGCTGATTCTCATACAATAATAGATACCCTTTGGTGATGGCCTGTCCCTCAACTGAGCACTTCACATGTTTATTTCACTTTAGTCCTTTGTGGTGTGGATGATTATCCATTTTTCAGGTTTGGAAATGGAGGCTTAGAGTGTCTCAACATATCATAGGGATTTAGTGTTTTATTTGGAATTCAGACTGGGGTGTCCATAATATATAGGTGAAGTAAGTAGGCTGTAGAGTACACATTTAAGAAAAAAAAGTCACTCAGTCATTAATAATAGTATTGACTTTAACACTGAAGCAAAGGAAAAAATGCTGTATACAATCTCAGATATGTATTTTATGTTCTGAGAGGCAGAGATTGAGAGGAAGACAGGAATGAGGAGGACCCTAAGGCTGAAATCTTAACAAAAGTATGACTGTTAAGGAATGCACCTCCCAAGTGAACTTCTCTGATTCTCTTGATTTTAAACATTATGGCAGGCTCTATTCCTTCCCTTTGAACCATGCTGTGAGATCATGCTGAGAAAGTTCTCTCTGCAGTCTGCTAACTGACACTTACAGAGGATTTAAAATTTTTCAATTCATATATGAATGAACATATTGTATCTAGAACCTACAAATTGTAATTTTTGTCAATGTATAGTTTGGAAATATTTCAATTAAAAATGAAATGAAAATTAAAGTATGACTAAGACTTTAAGCTAAATTGTTTTTAAGGACAGTAATATGTGTCTAGCTAGTCTCTAACTGTGGAGTTGAGAATTGCAAGGGAACTTAAAGGTCATGGAATCCAGCCTCCCATATAGTGCAGGAATTCCCTTGTAAGACATCCTTAGTAACTAGCCATTTAGCACTGTTTCAATACCTTTAGTGTTGGGAATTTCACTCCAGGGGCAGACATGCTATTTTTCAATAGCCCTAATTACTGAAAATTTTCTTATATTGAACTGACAAAGAGCTATCAAGCAAAAGAAGACTACTTTATTTTAATCAGTGCTTTGAAAATCTAAAAGGAAATAAACGTAAAATATCAAAAAAATCTCTAAATTTAATACTAGCTCCAGGGGGCAGAATTAATTTTTGTGTCACTCATTATTTGGAGATTCAGTACTTCTTTCTTCATAAACCATAATTTCCGTGTCATAGATTTTTCCTGTTTTATTTGGTTTGCAAATAAATTCTGGTGTGAGGGAGATGTGTGTTTCAAGGGAACAGTATGCACTATCACAAATAGCACATGCTTTTGGCTGTTCATGGTCTTTGAGCTATTTGACAAACTGAAGTAAATTCTGTCTTGTTCCATGGAGTTTCTACTGATTTCCCTCCCAAATGTAGATAAACCATTTTTTGCCTCCATTTGCAATTCACTTCCTGTACTCCATAGAAATTTTTCTTTGAACCAGTGATAACATCTGTCTGGTATCCTCATTTAATAAGTACAAATAAAATCTTTAATACATGTTCATTTTTATTTTACTAGTCATTATATTGTTTTTTATTAAAATTATCTTTATAATTTTTGGAGGTCTTCTAGTAGGATGCTGGATGGATTCACCTACCAGAGCAAGGTAAACTTCATCAGTGTGCAATGTAAATGTTAATTTTCTTGGGTTCCAAAGGTTAATCCTCAGTGGTTTAGAAATTTGATGACTCTGTTTTTTATGTTTATTTTTTAAATTATTTCTATTTTTTAAAGAAGATTTATTTACTTATTTGAGAGAGAGACAAAGCATAAGCAGGGGGAGGGGCAGAGGAAGAGGGAGAAACAGACTCCTCACTGAACTCGATCCCAAGACCATGAGATCATGACCTGAGCCAAAGTCCAATGCTTAACCCACTGAACCACCTAGGTGCCCCTCTTGTTTTCATTTTTCATTCTACTAATTTTGTGTTTTGGTTTGGTTTTGGCCAGGAAATTATTTCCCGCCACTGGCAGGAGAAGTTGGAAATTTTGTTTTATGATCTAATCATTAAGCCAACTTATATCCCATCATTGGCAAGCTGGTTAATAATTTTACTTCATAGTCTTACCATTTGATGAGCTCTGTAAATGCATTAATGGTTTATAGAGATCGTGTCTCTGTTGGGTGCAAGATGACAGAGAATGTGGTTTGTTGACCTTTTTTATATTTTTCTAGTTTGAGCTCAAATCAGTTATGAATTTCACACCCACAAGAGTGGTTATCTAGACTGGTGGGTTTTATATTTCTGTTTATGCTGACTCATGGCTGAAATCTAAGAGTCGAAGTTATAAACTTTCCCTGTATGTCTGCATGTGTACATGTCAATAATTTTGAGACCTTTACATTTCATTGTTTGAATGTATAATAATTTCTTACTTCTGGATGGTTTTCCCAGATTAGACTATAAAAACTCTTGAAGGAACTCTGTTCTGATTGGTTTAGTGATTAACATGTGGTTGTCTAAATACAGCTAAATTCCTGGAAATTAAAGAAATTGAACTTCTAATACTTGGTGCTAAAAAGAAAGTGTGTTTATAGAAACTGATTTGAAACATTTTAAAATTTTAAGTTCATACATAAAGGAGGTGAATCTTTGGCATATGAGACTAGTTTAAACTAATCTAAACCTTTGGCATATAAGACTGTTTTAGACTAGCTTTATTTAAGAAAAAGCCATGTTTCTTGGTGTGGTATTAAGTACAAATATACATTGTTCATTCTACATAGGTATATTCTTCTTAAATTTAGTTTGAGGTTTATTAATTGAATACCAAGCATTACTTTTAATGTTTAAAATTATTAAAAATTCACTGATATGGAAAAAAAGGAAGTCTCTGGCCATTGCTTATCCATAGAATCACTGCCTAAACAATATATGTACAAAGTTTGCTCTGTGAGAATTTTAAAAAGCAGTTAAGAGATTGTAGTGTACCAAGTGAGCACAAAGGAAAGAAGAGATGCATCTAAATGGACAGGAAAATCTTGGCATTTAACATGCCCAAGCTTCAATCCCTCTCTGGCATAGTGTAACATGATAGGCAGAAAATAGCTAACTCCTGGCTTTTGTTAACTTAGGGAAAAAGAAGAGTAGAACATGCATCCATTTTTCTGGCCTTTTGTCAGGCTGCCTGAAAGACTGGTTTTTGTCTCACCTGATTGGAAGTGCTTATAGGAACAATAATATGGACACCATTTTGGGCTGCTGAGAACAAAAATGAGAGCACCATGGCTTATTATAGCACCAATGAGAATATAGTACTGCAGAAAGATACCAGAAGAGTGAAAGATTATAAGCTTCTGAGTAGAACTGGGAAAATCTCTTTAGGAAATTAAATGTACAATTCCAAGAAGATACATCCTCAGAAAAGGTTGGTGAGGTCCCTAAACTCTCTATCAGGCTGCTTGGTGAAGGTTTTCCCCCATATGAAGTCAGTCCCTAAGGACTAGATAAGGTGTCTGTTTATTTCAGATGCCCCCATCTCTATAAAAGATGTTTAGGCATTCAAAGAAGCAGGGAATCATGGCCCAGTCAAAGGAACAAAACTGATGTCCAGGAACTGACTCTAAAGAACGAGCTATGAAATACCTGAGAATCAATTTAAAATAATCATTTTAAAGATGTTCTATTTGCTTAAAGAAAAAAAAAGGACAACACTAAAAGTAAGAAAATAATACACAAATGAAATATCAACAAAGAGATAGAAACTATAAAGAATCAAATTGAAATTCTGGAGTTGAAGTATACAATAATTAAATTGAAAGATTTACTAGAATTATTCGAGAACAGACTTAACCACACAAAAGAAAAAAAGTCAGTGAACTTAAAGACAGTTCATTTAAAATTACCAAGTCAGACAAGAAAAAAAAGAATGAAGAGAACTTACAGATGTTACTGGATACCATCAGGTGGACTAATATATGAATTATGGGAGTCAACTAGATGGCATCAAGTGGACTAATACATGAATTAAGAGGGAGAGAAAGGACCAAGGGCTGATTTGAAGAAATAATGGACAAAACAAATATTTATAGTGAAAATATTGGCTTTTGTTTGATCTTGTTGAAAATTGATAATACAGAGTGATAAAATAGTATAGCTCTATTCAATAGAGCTTTTGACAATGATAGAAATATTTTCTATCTGTAGTGAGCAGTAGAGTAATTACGAACTGTTTAGTTATAAAACACTTGACAAGGGCTTTTGCATTTATGAAATTAGATTGTTTTAAGTTTAAGGATGCACAAATGGCAACATATTGGAGAGAGCAGATTTAAAGAGTGAAACTTAAAGACAGTGCTAATGGCAAAACTGACTTCAAAGAATTTTTATAAGGTTCCTTTAGTGGGAAATTTGTTACATGGTTTTGGACTACTTACATTTGCATTTAATAACTCAAAAAGGAGAACTTTTGAAAGCATCCTTTAAAAATAATGATTTCAAGAATAGTAAAGTTTATTCTAAAATTATAATCAATACCTTAAGATAATTTAGGAAAAAATGTTACAAAATAATTTCATTTTTTGTACTTCATACATTGAATTAAATACACTAGCATTCCTGGTAAACCAAATGGATTTCAAATGACAATTCATAAAACTTTTGTTTAACTGAGAGATTTTTAAAATATAAAATAAAGATATATTATACTTTATTGATAGAAATGTAAATGATTTGGGAAATGCAGTATTGGGGGAAGCTAGATTTGAGATTTTATAGGTAAACTGAAAATATGAATGAATAGGTAATTGAAAGAGCCAGACAGTGTCATCCAGAAGTAAGAATATTAGTCATCCCAGAAAATAATCATAGAGAAAAATATGTAACAGCAACAAACATTTATAAAAATGTATTCAATTATTAAATTATCCTATAGCTAGGGACTTGATTAATACTAAGGCATTGAACTTGAAGCTTTACTTTTTTAAAAATTTAATTTAATTTAATTTTTTTCAGTGTTCCAAAATTCATTGTTTATGCAAAGCTTTACTTTTGAAAAGTGTTGAATTATGACTTCTGAAAAATACTACTTAATGTTCAAGCAGAGCTAGGTTAATTGCTTACTAATATAAATGAAGATTATTAACCTTGACAGTCTTATTCTGGAGGTAGAAGGGCATAGACTATGCTATACCTCCATTTCACCAACCATGAAAGGAACAATATCACATAATCCCAGAATATCTGTATTAGAAAGTATTTTTTTAGATTGTTTTGACTAATCTCCTGCTTTTATAATCATGCTTTTATATTTTGGCATTGCTTATTAATAAACATACATTGTTTGATGTAGCTTGTTATGACTGGTTATAAAATATATGTTATTTCATTATGCAAACTGCAGGTGAATTGCAGATAACACAAGATAAAATTTTTATCAATTATTTGATAAAATATAGGTATTTTGCACTCGTCACATTTTAATAAACCTCTCCAAAATTCTTGTGTGGAGTTTTCCTAAAGTTATTTATCTGCCAATTTGGATATAGATTCCATTAACAAGAATAATTTTTTTAAAGGGTAAAATCATGACTCTCATGAGTATAAAAAAAACGTAAGATTAAAGATTTTGTTTAGCTCACTAATTATTGAGGAAACCAGTAATATGTTATAACTATTTAAAAAGAAAATCAACAAAACAAACCAAGATAAAGCCAATTAGGAACTCAGAAATGAATATATAAATGGATGCACAATCAAATGCAACTCCAGAAGGTACTGTTCATTTATAGTTCTGTGGAGAAGAATCATTTGCATTGTAATCAATTGTCTACAAGTTACAGAGTGGTAAAATAACTTAAAGATAATGAAAAGCATAGAAGAAGCAGAGGTATGAATTAATGACCTAGAAGACAGAATAATGGAAGGTAATCAAGTTGAACAAAATAGAGTAAAAAGAATTATACAAAATGAAAATCGACTTTGGAAATTCAGTGACCCTATCAAACATAACATTCATATTATGGGAGTCCCAGAAGAAGAATGAGAAAAGGGGGCAGAATATTGATTGGGTAAAATAATACCTGAAAACGTCCTCAATCTGTGGAAGGAAACAGATACCCAGATCTAGGAGGCACAGAGAAACCCCAACAAGATCAACAAAAGCAGATCCACACCAATGCATATTGCAATTAAATTAGCAAACTATTGTGATAAAAAAAAATTAAAAGAAGCCAAAAAAAAAAAAAAAAGGTAGTAACAAACAAGGGAAAACCCACAAGGCTAGCAGGGAGTTTTTCAGCAGAAACTTTCCAAGCCAGAAATTACTGGCATGATATATTCAAAGTGCTGAATGGGAAAAATCTGGAATACTTTGTCCAGCAAGGATATCATTCAATACAGCTAAAGAAATTCCAAGACAAACAAAAACTAAAAGACTCTCTGACCACTATACGAACCCTGCAAGAAATGTTAGAGGGGGCTCATTGAGTGGAAAGGGGAGACCAAAAGTGATAGTATAGAGTTAAAAAACACAAAAGCAGTAAAAATGAATATTTCTGTAAAAAATTAGTCACTGAACTCAAAAAATAAAAGACAAAATAAGACAACATATACCTAAAAAATGGGGAGAGAGGAGTAAAGAATTGGTTCAAACTTAAATGACTATCGACATAATACAGATTGCTATATGTAGGAGAGGTTATATACAAACCTAATGTTAACAATACATCAAAAACCACTAAAAAGCAAATAAAGAATAAAGAGAAAGAAATTTAAATATATCACTAAAGAAAATCAACAAACATGAAAAAGATAAAGGCAAGAAAGTGTCAGAGAAAATCCTCAGAAACACCACGAAACAAATCATGAAATAACAGTAAATACATATCTAGAAATAATTACTTTGAAGACAAATGGATTAAATACTCCAATCAAAAGACATAGGGTGACAGAATGGATTAAAAAAAAAAAGACTCATCTATATTCTGTGTACAAGAGACTCATTTGAGACCTGAAGATACCTGCAAATTGAAAGCAAGTATATGGAGAAACATCTGTCACACAAGTGAATGTCAAAAGGAAGCTGAAGTAGCCATACTCATATCGAACAAAATGGACATTAAAACAAAGACTGTAACAAGAGACAAAGAAGGGCACTATAATAAGGGGGCAATCCAACAAGAAGATGTAGGATATAAATACTAATCTACCTCACATGGGAGCACACAAATACATAAAACAGGTAATAACAAACATGAACCAATTGATAATACAATAGTAGTAGGATATTTTAATGCCCCACTTACACCAATGGACAGATCATTTAAACAGAAAATCAGCAAGGAAACAGTGGGTTTGAAGGATACACTGGATCAGATGGCTTTAACAGATATATTCAGAACATCCAATCCTAAACAACAGAATATACATTTCTTCCAAGTGCACACAGAACACACTCCAGAATAGATGTTAGGCCCCCAAACAAGCCTCAAAACATACAAGAAGATTGAAGTCATACCATGCATCTTTTCTGACCACAACATTATGAAACTAGATGTTAACCACCAGAAAAAGTATGGAAAGACCACAAATACAGGGTGGCTAAATAACATGTTACTAAACAATGAATGGGTCAACTCAAGGCTTAAAAGAAGAAATGAAAAAGTATATGGAAACAAATGAAAATGAAAACACGATGGTCCAGAATGTTTGGGATACAGCAAAAGTGGTTCTAAAAAGGAGATTTATAGCAATACAAGCCTACCTCAAGAAACAAAAAATCTCATATAAACAACCTAACCTTATGCCTAAAGGAGCCAAAAAAAGAACAACAAATGAAGCCTAAAACCAGTAGAAGGAAGGAAATAATGATAAGAGCAGAAATAAATTAGATAGAGACAAAAAATAAAACAAAATAAAAAAACTCAATAGAGTGGGTGATTGAAAGCAGGAGCTGGTTCCTTGAAAAAAAAATGAATAAAATTGATAAATCTCTAGCCAGGCTTATCAAAAAGAAAAGAGAAAGGATCCAATAAAATAAAATCACATATGAGAGAGAAGTAACAACCAACACAAGAGAAATACAATCGTAAGAAAATATTACAAAAAACTGTATGCCAACAAATTGGACAACCTAGAAGAAATGAATTAATTCCTAGAAACACATAAACTGCCAAAACTGAAACAGGAGGAAACAGAAAATCTGGACACATTGATAACCAGCAAAGATATTGAGTTGGTAATAAAAAAGCTTCCAACAAATTATGGTTTCCCAGGGGAATTCTACCAAATATTTAAAGAGTTAATACCTTTGCTTCTTAAATATTCCAAAAAGTAGGAAAGGAATGAAAACTTGCAAATTCATTCTGTGAGGCTAGCATTACCTGGATACCAAAACCAGATAAATGCAGGTGTGATATGAGTGAGGTAGTTGAAGGGGATTAAGAGTACACTTACTGTGATGAGCACTGAGTAATGTATAGTATTGTTGAATCATTATATTGCATACCTGACTAATATAATACTATATGTTAATTATACTGACATTAATAAATTTATTAAAAAACAATCATAGATGAAGTTAGGAGGGCTTGTCTCCATCTAGTGGTCAGTGTAGTGTACTAATACTGGTATTTTAAAATCAAAATATGGATATTTTATTTTATGAACTATAATGAAAAATTACTTTAACCAAGATATTATTATAATTTTGTAATCATGTCTGCCGAATTCGACAATAATCAGCTAGAAGATAATCTTTTTAAAAATTTTTTATTTTTTATTAACATAATGTATTGTTACTCCCAGGGGTACAGGTCTATGAATCGCCAGGCTTACACACTTTACAGAACTCACCATAGCACATACCCTCCCCAATGTCCATAACCCAACCACCCTCTCCTTACCTCCCTCCCCGCAGCAACCCTCAGTTTGTTTTGTGAGATTAAGAGTCTCTTATGGTTTGTCTCATCTAGATCCCATCTTGTTTCATTTTTTTCCTTCAGCTAGAAGATAATCTTAAAATAGATACATTGATATCTATGGCTTAAATATATTGTCCCAAATTCCATGAGGGTGTTTCTCTGCTCCCCAGAAAAAAAAATTTCTTCCTATTAAATGTAATTTCATAGTTTGTCCAGGGACTTTTACTCATGTGGTTACAGAAGGATATATCAAATGATTCGATTTTATTTTCGTATTAGGCATTTTGACACCTACGTGTAAAACAACATTCATTAATATATACTGAAGATTGATGACACTGTTTGGAGCTGTTCTTAACTAAGAGGAAGAGTATTATGTCTAAATTTAAAATACTGCTTGCCAAAAAAATGCTAATTTTTTTTTCAAAGGTTTTATTTATTTGTCAGAGAGAGAGGGAGCACAAGCACAAGCAGGGGGAGAGGCAGGCAAAGGGAGAAGCAGGCTCCCAGCTGAGGAAGGAGACTGATGCAGGACTTGATCCCAGAACCCTGGGATCATGACCCAAGCAGAAGGTAGATGCTAACCTGACTGAGCCACCCAGGCATCCCTAAAAACTAACTCCTTAAAAAAAAAGACTCCAGGAAAAAAGAGAACTATAGCCCAGTATTTCTCATGAATATAGATGTACAAATCCTGACCAAGTAATAGGGATCTGAATCCAGCAACACTTTAAAAATATCATTCACGGTCAAGTGGGATTTATTTCTGGATTGCAAAGGTGGTACAATATTTGCAAATCAATCAATGTGATATATTACACCAATAAGAGAAAAGTTAAGAACCATATTATCATTTTAATTGATGCAGGAATAGCATCTGACAAAGTACAACATCCATTTATAGGTATAAATCCTCAATAAAGTAGGTTTAGAGGGAACATGCCTCAACATAATAAAGGGCATGTATGAAAACCCACAGCTAACATCATCCTCACCGGGAAGAAACCAAGAGCTTTTCCCCTAAGGCCAGGAACTAGACAAAGACGTGCACTCTCACCACTTTTATTCAAGATCGTACTGGAAGTCCTAGCCACAGCAATCAGAAAACAAAAATGCATTCAGATCTGTAAGGAAGAAATAAAACTTTCACTATTCGCAGGTGACATACTATATATAGAAAACCTAAAAGACTGCTCTCTATATATACATGCACATACATGCATACATATATGCATACATACATTCAGTGGAATATTATTTGACCATAAAAAAGAAAAGAAATTTTGCCATTTGCAACAACATGGTTGGAGAATATTACGCTAGTGAGTATTATGCTTAATGAAATAAGGTAGTCAGAGAAAGACATATACTATATGATTTCACTCATATGTGAAATTTAAGAAACAGAACAAACCAGCAAAGGGAAAAAACCAGAGAGACATGTCAACAGGCTGTTAATTATAGAGAAGAAACTGATATTTTATGGAGAGGAGGGTCTTGGGAGGATGCATAAATAGGTAATGGGGATTAAGGAGTGTACTTGGTGTGATGAGCACTGGGTGATAGATGCAATTGTTGAATCACTATATTATACACCTGAAACTAATGAAACACTGTATGTATGTATGTGTGTACCTATGTATTTATTTCAATTTTATTATTTTTTATTGTGTTGTGTTAGTCACCATGCGGTACATCATTAGTTTTTGATGTAGTGTTCCATGATTCATTGTTTATGTACCACACCCAGTGCTCCATGCAATCCGTGCCGTCCTTAATACCCATCACCGGGCTCACCCATCCCCTCACCCCCCTCCCTTCTAAAACCCTCAGTTTGTTTCCCAGAGTCCATAGTCTGTAGTGGTTAGATCACCCACTCCAATTCCCCCCCTTCATTTTTCCCTTCCTTCTCCCAGTGTCCTCTATGCTATTCCTTATGTTCCACGAGTAAGTGAAACCATATGATAATTGACTTTCTCTGCTTGACTTATTTCACTCAGTATAATCTCCTCCAGTCCCATCCATCTTGATGTAGAAGTTGGGTATTCATCCTTCCTGATGGCTGAGTAATATTCTGTTGTATATATGGACTATATCTTTATCCATTTGTCTGTTGAAGGGCATCTCGGTTCTTTCCACAGTTTGGCTATTGTGGCCATTGCTGCTATGGACATTGGGGTGCATATGGCCCTTCTTTTCACTACATCTGTATCTTTGGGGTAAATACCCAGTAGTGCAATTATTGCATCATAGGGTAGCTCTATTTTTAAGTTTTTGAGGAACCTCCACACTGTTGTCCAAAGTAGCTCTACCAACTTGTATTCCCACTAACACTTGTTTCTTGCCTTGTCAATTTTTGCCATTCTAACTGGTGTAAGGTGGTATCTCAGTGTGGTTTTGATTTGAGTTTCCTTGATGTCTAATGATGATGAACATTTTTTCATGTGTCTGCTAGCCATTTGTATGTCTTCTTTTGAGAAGTGTCTCTTTATGTCTTCTGCCCCTTTTTTGACTTGATTATCTGCTTTTTGGGTGTTGAGTTTGAGAATTTTTTTATAGATCTTGGATACTAGCCTTTTATCTGTAATCTCATTTGCAAATATCTTCTCCCATTTTGTGGGTTGCCTCTTTGTTTTGTTGACTGTTTCCTTCGCTGTGCAGAAGGTTTTTATCTTGTTGTTCTTTGTTATGCAGAAGCTTTTAATCGTGATGAAGTCCCAGAAGTTCATTTTTGCTTTTGTTTCTCTAGCCTTTGGAGACATGTCTTGAAAGAAGTTGCTGCGGCTGATGTCAAAGAGCTTATTGCCTATGTTCTCCTCTAGGTTTTTGATGGATTCCTGTCTCACATTGAGGTCTTTCACTGATTTACAGTTTATCTTTGTGCATGTAATGAGAGAATGGTTGAGTTTCATTCTTCTGTATATAGCTGTCCAATTTTCCCAGCACCATTTATTGAAGAGACTTTTTTCCATTGGATATTTTTTCCTGCTTTGTCAAAGATTAGTTGACCATAGAGTTGAGGGTCCACATCTGGGCTCTGTATTCTCTTCTGTTGGTCTATGTGTCTGTTTTTGTGCCAATGCCATCCTGTCTTGGCGATCACAGCTTTGTAATAAAGCTTGAAATCAGGGAGTGCGATGCCCTTAGCTTTGTTTTTCTTTTTCAACATTTCCTTGACGATTTGGGGTCTTTTTTGCTTCCATACAATTTTAGGATTAAAACACTATGTTTAAAAAAAAAGATAAAAGCAGGTATAACCCAGAAGAGTACAGTAACAACATACCCAGTAAACTTTTTTTTTGCCTGTTTTTTAATTATGTTCAGTTAGTCACTGAATAGTACATAATTAGTTTTTGATGTAGTCTTCAATGATTCATTAGTTAAGTATAATACCCAGTGCTCATCATAGAGTTTTTTTGTTTTGTTTTTGTTTTTTTGTTTTGCTTATTTCAAGGATTTTAAAAATGTTTCCTTATAGTCCCAATGAGGATGAAAAAAAGAGTTTTTTATTCCTTGCCCTGGTCTTTTCATCCCATATTACATGTTGTCTATCTGATTCATTTGTGCTATTTATTTGACCCTTAGAGTCATTTTAATATAAAAGTTCAATATTTCTACTGTTGGGTGTAGATAAAAGAAAGTCACTACTTAATTTTAAAAGGTTTAAGAAGTTAAATATATTTTTTAATTGTAACCTTACAGTTGACTCTTGAATAAAATAATGTTTGATAATAGTTTCTCTGGGAAAATAGCTCTAATATATATGGGATTTAAAAAAGAATTCTAAAAAACTTATTGTGATCTTTTATTGTCCTGTCAAATTTTAGGCAAGATTTTGAATTTGTGTGAATTTACTTAGTTAACAAATATTTATATTGATCATTAATAAAAATTTTATCAATGAGGAGCAGCATGGGTTGATTTGTAATGATTAACTTGTTTAGTTTGAAGGATACAACTTCAAAACACTTACTAGATTTTGAATAATTGATCATACAGTATTTAGGGCCTACTTAAGCACACTTGTAATTATCACCCAGCTTCAGTAATAAAATATTGCAAAGCAGTCAAATTTCCTTTCCTGTGTCCCTTCCTGGATGATCTCTCCTCTCCCAGAGAATGTTCTCATTCTGAAATTTGTGTTTATTGTTCCATGCATTTTTTATTATTTTTTAAAAAGATTTTATTTATGGCGTGCCTGGGTGGCTCAGTGGGTTAAAGCCTTTGCCTTCGACTCAGGTCATGATCCCAGGGTCCTGGGATTGAGCCCCGCATCAGGCTCTCTGCTCAGCAGGGAGCCTGTTTCCTCCTCTCTCTGCCTACTTGTGATTTCTGTCAAATATTATTTATTTATTTGACAGGGAGAGAGAGAGAGAGCGAGCAAGAGAGGGAACACAAGCAGGGGAAGTGGTAGAGGGAGAAGCAGGCTCTCTGCCAAGCAGGGAGCCTCATGTGGGGATTGATCCCAGGACCCTGGGATTATGACCCAAGATGAAGGGAGATGGTTAACAACTGAGCCACCCAGGTGCCCCATTTTTTTATTATTTTTAAAAATACAAGTGTATATCCCTGAGCAGTATGTAGTATTGTTTTTCAGTTTTTAACTTTATATAAATAGTATGATAAAAATATTTTTTCAGCAACATATTTTTTTGGCCCTGTGTGCTGGTGCAGTTTGTTCAAGCTACTAAGTATAGCTCCAGTTTTTTCATTTTAAGTCACATACATTATTCCATTGTTAAATTCAATTTATTATCAAGTGATTGCCTACCCAGGAAATTAGAAGAATGTGGTAATAAACTCAAGCTGAATAATATTCTAATTATTTTAATTACTTTCAGGACTATTACAATAAGTTTACTATCATTCAGTAAGGAAAAATATAGCTGTATTTAATATGGAACATGTATCACTTTCCTGTTGCCTTTGTTATCAGTAATTTAAAAATAAGTAAATATTGTGCTGATTCAATAGTAAGGTGCTGTTTATCTCAATTCTACTTAATTTGGACGTAATATATTAAGGAGGAGGAGTAAGAATATCAGTATTGACTAGTGAAATGTGAGGCAGGAGACTTGCAAAATAGGTAGGGGATTGCTAGTGAGGTTCAGGTCTCAATCATGATGATGTGACTTGGTTTGTTGAGCCTAAAGATCCTGTCTAATGAGTTGTGTCATCTTAACTGGCCACATGGGTGAAGAACATAACAAGTTAATCCTAATGATATCACTCAAAAACTTATCAGTTAACCAGCTAGTTCCTTAGCCCAAAAGTTTCTGGCCATCTGACTTTTACTCCACCTTGGCCTTACTAGGTAGAGAAACAAAATATATGAGAAGTGTATCTGGTACTAATTACCTGTGATTGCCATGCCATGGGTGGTCTTGTTATAATAAAGAGGGCATTAAGTATATAAATCAACACATGTTAAATTGCCAAAGTGAGTACAACACAGTGAGAACATATATTCTTTCTGCAATGTTCCATTATGAATGAAGAAACAATGTTGGAGTTGTGGAGATAGGTTTGGTGATATTACAGATGCAAGTCATGGATATTCATGTATGTTGTCCATTGTGCAGTAATCTTTTTTAAATAGTCTACATCATTTCTTGCTAGGAAATTTTCTGTTTTGTTTGAAACACTTACTGATGTTTCTATGCTAATATAACAATAGATATTTCTGTTGTATTACAGTCTAACTAGAACTTATTTTTTTTCAGACAAGAATTTTATGTGATAGTGATTATGTTGTCATGGAAAGGAGACCAGAACTGATAACAGTTAACAAATACAGCTCTTTTAATACTGTTTCTCAAACAATCTTCCATTTACCATTTGACAAATCCAATCATATTTTATAAGGAACAACAACTGTGTATGCACAGTGCCTTTTTTATATACTATACTTACATTAGGACATTTAGGTTTAAAAAAATTTATTTCTAGGGGCGCCTGGGTGGCTCAGTGGGTTAAGCCACTGCCTTCGGCTCAGGTCATGATCTCAGGGTCCTGGGATTGAGCCCTGCACTGGGCTTTCTGCTCAGCAGGGAGCCTGCTTCCCACCCCCTCCTCTGCCTACTTGTGATCTCTCTCTGTCAAATAAATAAATAAAATCCTTAAAAAAATTTAAAAAAGTTATTTCTATTAACTTGAGAATTTTTGATTATAAAGAAAAAGGCAGTGTCTGAATTTTCCTAGGTTAAATAATATGATACCAAGTATATATTATTTTACTGAATTATTAGTATAATGCTAATAATATATTATTAGGATTGAATTACCTTTTGCTTATATATTAGAATATAAGCATTTGCATAAAATGCATATTATTTTAAGTTCTAATATTTCATAGATAAGGCAAAACTTTACTCAAATTAGAATACGTATTGAAGATTCCACATCTATAGGCTTTAAGGTGAATGAAAGTTTTAGGGCTGTGAAGAACAGAATTTTTAATAATATTAATGCTAAAATATTTGTGCATTTTTGGCACAGTATCTGTATCTACGTTAAGAAATTGTTATATTTGAAAGTGAAAAATTTTAATCTGAACTTGAAAGACTAGGCTAGAAATTAGCTAGTTTGTACTATTTGGAATGAAACGCTTTTTTCTTTTCCTGAAGATTTTATTTCTCACTTATTTTCTCTTTTCAGCATCTTTCAAGTTATTAATCAGATTGCCTAAGGGAGAAACCATCTCCCAAAAATTGTAGTAATTTCTTCAGAGGGTTTTCATACTTGGCTTCAATTTCTCTTACCCTTCCTAATAGATTCACCCTCTTTGTTCACCTTTCAAAAGGAGCATTGTAAGCAAACTTTCCTATGGGGCATATACAATATCTCATGATATCTGAATTTTTTCTTAGGTTAGACACTTAATTACTAAGAAAAAAATTTTTTTAAGATTTTGAGAGAGCACTCCTGCTCTGAATGGAGATGGGGCAGAAGGGGAAGGAGAGGGAGAAGCTGCCTCCCTGTGCGGTATGGGAACCAGATCCCAGGACCCTGAGATCACTAACCTAGCCACAGTCAGATGTTTAACTGACTGAGCCACCCAGACATCCTATAAGTGTTTTTTTACCACCATCTATTATACTTCTTCATCACTGCTATAAATCCTCTATATTTTTTTAAACAGGATAGAGTATATTGGGAATCCATTTCCAAAGCCATCCTGCTTGAATTTAGTTGTGGATGTGGTTTTTTTCTTCCTAATCTCTGTAAACTCTGAAAGGCATTTGATGAGAACTTGCCCTTTTTGTTTGCTTTGTTTGGTTGTTAAACTTCAGTGGTAAGTGATGAGGGAACACAGTTAAAAGAAAATCTTAAAAAGCCATGGAATCCTCATTCAGTTTGGATCAAACACCCTAGCTTAAATGTCTCTGCCACTTAACATATTTAAGTTCTTTGTTGTGTAAACACTTGTCCACAGTCTTAAATTGAGTAGGACTTGAAACTCTCAGGCATTTTTTTTAAATTTATTTATTTTTTTCAGTGTTCCAAGATTCATTGTTTATGCACCACACCAGTGCCCCATGCAATATGTGCCCTCCCCAGTACCCACCACCAGGCTCACCCAACCCCCTACCCTCCTCCCCTCCAAAACCCTCAGTTTGTTTCTCATAGTTCACTGTCTCTCATGGTTCGTCTCCCCTTCCGATTTCCCCCAACTCACTTCTCCTCTCCAACTCCTGATGTCCTCCGTGTTATTCCTTATGCTTCACAAGTAAGTGAAACCATATGGTAATTGGCTTTCTCTGTGTTAGGTCTGTAATCAAAGGAGCAAGACTGATACAAAGTGAAGGTCAAGCAAAGCTTTATTTCGTGCCAAGCATCAGAATCAAACTGACCCTTGGGAGCATCTCTTACAAAGAGGCGGCCCCTCCCTGCCTTACAGACTAACTTTTATAGAGCAAAGGCCATGTGGTTGAGCCTGGCCACACACAGGTGGCCAATGAGATTGTAACACACAGAGAAAGCTGCACAGTCATGCTAGGTCACACACGGGTGGCCAACTGAATTACAACTCACCCCATAGTTGCTATTTGAACTAGCCTATCACCTTGATCAGAATTGGTGCCCAAAAGGCGGGGCCCACACTCCTTGGTAGCTAGGGAGACAGTATGCACGCCCCACAGATTGGATGTCTCCATCTGGCCTGACTCACCCCTGCATTAGGGCTGTTATCTCCACCTGACCTGACCTGCCCTTGTATTTGGGTTTTGTTACCTGGGACTGGTTTCCCTGACTTGCTTTTAAGTAAGTTCCCTTGGAGGGGGGGGGGCAGGGTCAGTTTAAGTTTTACTGCATAAACAACAAAATCACTATTTGACTGGATGGAATCGCTCTGTCTAAATAGGCCCTTACACTCTGCTTGACTTATTTCACTCAGCATAATCTCCTCCAGTCCCATCCATCTTGGTAAAAAAGTTGTGTATTCATCCTTTCTAATGGAGGCGTAATATTCTGTTGTATATATGGACCATATCTTCTTTATCCATTCATCTGTTGAAGGGCATCTTGACTCTTTCCACAGTTTGGCGACTGTGGCCATTACTGCTGTGAACATTGGGGTACATATGGCCCTTCTTTTCACTATGTGTCTTTGAGGGTAAACCAGTAGTGCAATTGCAGGGTCATAGGGTAGCTCTATTTTTAATTTCTTAAGGAATCTCCACACTGTTTTCCAAAGTGGCTGTACCAACTTGCATTCCCACCAACAGTATAAAGAGTTCTCCTTTCTCTACATCCTCTCCAACACATGTTGTTTGCTGTCTTGTTGATTTTGGCCATTCTAACTGTGTAAGGTGGTATCTCAATATGGTTTTGATTTGAATCTCCCTGATGGCTAATGATGATGACATCATTATGATGTCATCATTATGATGTCATCATAATGATGATGACATTTTTTCATGCATCTGTTAGCCATTTGTATGTCTTCCTTGGAGAAGTGTCTGTTCATGTCTTCTGCCCATTTTTTGACGTGATTATGTTTTGTGTGTGTTGGAAACTCTCAGGCATTTTTAAGATAAATTTTGTTTCAGATCACGCATTGCTAAATGGTATGTTTGATTTCAGAGCTGTTTATTACCACTCTTTTTTTCCTCAATAAAATATCTATAACCATATTTTGGGGTCTATATTAAGTACAATTGAGTTTGAAGACAGAAATAGGTAATTTTCAATATAGAACAATTTATTTTACTTAATATCTTAGACTTAGCTTTAGAAAGTGGTTCATTATATTTATATTTTTCAAATACTCCAGGCACCAAGGAAAATAATAGAGAATAATTTTGTGCTATTGATTTCAAGTCCTGTAATACAGGATGCACTTATTTTTTCTACTGGGCAATCTTTTTTTTTTTTTTTTTTTACTTACTTTGTGTGAGCTTGTTAAATCAGCTAAGTTTTCTCATTAACGTAACCAGAATCTGAACAACACCTTTATTTTGACATTGTATTTTGTTTCAGAACATGTTACTGGATCATTCGTGGATAATTGATAAACCACTGGATACTTTATATGTATCCACTTTAGCTACTTTATGATGAAGTCCCTTATCAGATATGTTAGTTAAGGTGAAAATTGCTCTTATCAGTTTAGGTCCAAGAACTCTTGTCAGTCATCCAAGCAACAGTAGAAACCTCATGTAAAGCACTGTGGTAGCTTGTTTATGAATGACTGATGGCATTTCATTTTGTAATTAATAATATCTGAAAACAAGTAATGATATTTGTACTCCCAGTTGACAGCAATTTTTAGTGAAATACAAAATGACTTCTCTGCAAATAGTAGTCATTGAAAGTGTTGTAATTGCCTAGGATAAATAGCTTTAGATGTCATATATGAATAACCAATTCAGGAATGCTTCACAAAAATTCATCATTATCATAAGTTATTTTGTTATGCTATGGAATGTGAAATTAGCAAACACAGGCAGTATTCATAAAGGAGAGAATATAGAATAGAAATACTGTCAGAAGTAAGGCAGAATTCTGAATCTAATCTGAGTGGCTACTTGATCTCTTGATTTCATTTGTTCATATGTTCATTCCACAAGTGTTTTTTTTTTTAAAGATTTTATCTATCAGATAGAGATCACAAGTAGGCAGAGAGGCAGGAAGAGAGAGAGAGAGAGAGAGAGGAAGGGAAGCAGGCTCCCCGCCGAGCAGAGAGCCCGATACGGGGCTCGATCCCAGGACCCCGAGATCATGACCTGACCCAAAGGCAGAGGCTTTAACCCACTGAGCCACCCAGGCGCCCCTCCACAAGTGTTTTTAATGAAAATGGACTCATATCTCATCTTTTCTGACTGGCTTCTTTCACTTAGCATAAAATATATCCTAGATACTTTATTCTTTTTTATTGTGGAATAATGTTTTATTATATGGTAACAGCATATTTTATTTATCTTATCATCATTTAATGGACATCTGGGTTGTTTTTATTTTTTCTTTTGGCTGTTATGAATAACCTTTCTTTGAACATTCACATGCCAGTTTTTGTGTGGAGATATGTTTTCATTTTTCTTGGGTTTATACCTAGGAGTAGAATTGTATTCCATAAAGTAAATCTGTTTAGCCTTTGAGGAGCTGCAAGACTTTGATTAAAAGAAGATGCACTATTTTTCATTCCATTCCCACAGGTTCTTGTCAACACTTATTGCTCTCTTTGATAATGGTCAGCCTAATAGGTATTAAATGGTATGGCATTATGATTGTAATTTATATTTCTCTAATGGCTAATAATGTTGAATACCTTTTCATGTACTTATTGATCATTTGTATGGCTTTAGCCATTTTTAGATTGGGTTATTTTTGTTCTTGTTGAATTGTAAGAATATGTATTCTTTGTGTATTCTAGATAAAAGTCCCTTAAATATAGGGTTTAAAAATAACTCTCTCCATTCTCTGGCTTCTTCTTTCACTGTTGGGGTTGTGGTCTTTGTAGCACAAGAATTTTTAATTTTGGGGTACCTGGGTGGCTCAGTGGGTTAAACCTCTGCCTTAGGTTCAGGTCATGGTCTCAGGGTCCTGGGATCGAGCCCCGCATCTGGCTCTCTGCTTGGCAGGGAGCCTGCTTCCCCCCACATACACACACACCCCCACACCTCCCTCTCTGCCTACTTGTGATCTCTCTCTCTCTCTCTCTGTCAAATAACTAATAAAATCTTTTTAAAAAAAGAATTTTTAATTTTGATGAAGTCCAGTGTATGCATTTTTCCCTTGTGCTTATAGTTCATGGCTAAGAAGACTGCCACACCCAAGGTCACAGGAATTTTCTCCTATAGTTTCTAAGAGTTTTATAATTTTGTTCTCACATTTAAATCTGTGATTCACTTTAATGTATTTTTTGTGTACAATGTGAGGAAGGTTCCCACTTCATTATTTCACATGTGGATATTCATTTTTCCCAGCTTGATGCCTATTTTTCCAAATGTGAAGAAGAATCCCCTGAGGCTCTTGTTAAAATGCAGATTGTGGTTTAGTAGTGGGGTCTGGGCGTCTGCTTTTCTAAAAATCTTACAAGTGATGCTACTAATGATCCTGAGATTATGTTTTTACTAATAAGGAGATAGACAACTACTGAACAAGTAATTACACATGCATTCCAACTATATCTGTTTTGATCCCACCTGTGGACTGGTTTTCCTTACCGCTCCTGGTGTGTGGGAGATGGTAAATTCTATACTGCTTCTGAGTTTACATTCCATTAGGTGAATTTATAAATTGAAGATGGCTTAGTAGCATCATTAAGACTGGATTTTTAATTCCCAGCAAAGATCACTGGTTAGTTCTATTGGGACTAGATGTTTAGCTCTTACACTTCTCAACTGTCCTTAGGGGTCTGGCTTGTTCATTGTGTAGGTGGCAACTCTCAGTGAAGAGGGTAAAATATTGGCTAGAGACTGAATACTCTTCTAATTTCAGAAATATCTGGGAATCATTCACCTTCAAATTTGAGAATTTCTGCATGGTAATTAGTAAGAGTGAGAAAATCTTCAAATAACTATTAATTAGTATTTCTGGGCTGAGAAAGGGGAAATAGAGTTTCCCTTGTTTACCAGTTAACCTCCACATTTAATCTTCAGCAACGCTGGGTAGTTTCTGTGATTTCTGTAAGGGCTCTTAATGGAAGGCAGGCTGTCCTGGTGCAAATACCTTGGAGTGGGCAATCACTGGAAAGGTACTGAGCCTTTGCAGAGGCTTTCTCTTTTATAGACTGAGAATAAGCTATTCTGCATAGACATTTTAATGACTTTGTTTCTGGAACAGAGTGTAGGTGCTGAATGTGTTCGTTTTCCTGCCTTCCTACCTCCAGAAAAGACTTTTTGTGATTTACATATAAATGACCAAGTATAATAGGGCTATTAAATTAAGGATAAAACAAAAGCTGTCTAATGGAAAGAGAACATAGTTTTTATACAAAATCAAGGCTAAAGATGGCTACTCTAGGTGAATAAAATTAAACTGTGAGCTTTCGGGCAAACATGGTAAAAAAGAAAACATGAATAGATAGATAGCTTTTAATATGTACAGATAAAGTATACTATTTTGTCGGGAGAGAGAAAATATATTTCTTAAAATTAAAGTTTAATGATTTAGAATGACGAATAAGAAAAATAAAATGACCTAACTGGCAATGTTTAAAAAATATCAGATGGCAGACTTTTTTTTCTAAGACTGTCCATAAAATTCTTCTAGTTTGTGCCCATTGCCCAGTTCCAAATTTTTAGGTATTTGTTAAATCAGCATCCCACTTTCATTTACCAAAATCTGTATAACTGAAAGCAACGTGTTGTATAGCCTAAAACATCAGAAGTTTATTATCTTACAGTTCTGGATATCCAAAGCCCAAAATAGATCTCACTCACCTAAAATCAGGTTATCAGAAGGCTGAGTTCTTTCTCCAGACTCAAGGGAGAATCTGTTTCCATGTCTTTTATGGCTTCTGGAGTTCGCCTGCATACTTTGGCTTCTTGTGTTTTTCCTCCATCCTCAGAACCTGCAACACCAGCCTAGTCCTTATCACTCTGCCGTTTGTACTGGTTCTCTTCTGCCTCCCTCTTCTCTTTTTATGGACCAGTGAGATTATATTGAGTTTACCTTCCTAATCCAGGATTATCTCCCTTTTTAAAATTCACCTGATAGGTAATCTTAATTCCATCTAGTACCTTAATTCCCCCTTGTCATGTAAACTAACACATAGATTTCAAGAATTAGGACTCAGGCCTTTCTAGGTGGGGGACTTATTCAGCCTATGAAAAGGACAAATTGTAATACTAATCCTTAGTAAAGTCTGTGAACATAATACTCATTTCTGGTTGTGTAAGGTACTTCTGTAAGGGGGCTTAATTAAAAGAATCCAAGTAGATAGCATTTCTGTAGTTTTATGTGATCTGAGAATTAAGAAGTTTTAAAGAAATGGATATTTAACTGTGGCCTCTTCACACTTTTAAATATTGGTTGTTGCACTTTACCTTCTCTTCGGAATTATATATTTGATCATTTGAGACAAGATTTGAATTTTTAATTTAGGATCATTTGAGCAGTGACTTTCACCACATCTTTTTTAAGGCTATTTCTGTTCACCGCCTCTCTTTTTCTTTTTTTAAAGATTTTATTTATTTGAGAGAGAGAAAGAGAGGGCACGAGGGGCAGGACCTGGAGAGCAGAGGGAAGGGGAAGAGCAGAGGGAGAGGGAGAAGCAAGACTCCCTGTTGAGCCGTGAGCCCTAAGCAAGTCTACATCCCAGGATCATGACCTGAGCTGAAAAACACTTAACCACCTGAGCCATCCCACTGGCTCACTCTCTTGCTTTCTTATAAGCGGAAACCAGTAGTCTGTTAGTGCAAAGAATGGATAAATACTAACTTAGTTCAAGAATACTCACTTTTAGGGCACCTGGGTGGCTCAATTGGTTAAGCGGCTGCCTTTGGCTCAGGTCATGATCCCAGAGTCCTGGGATTAAGTCCCGCATCTGACTCCCTCCTCAGGAGAGAGCCTGCTTCTCCCTCTCTCTCTGCCTACTTGTGCTCTCTATTTCTCTGTCAAATAAATAAATAAAAAACCTTCTAAAAAATATTCACTTTTATATATCACATAATAAATATACTGGATCCTTTTTACAGTACAATGAATAGTTACTTCAGTAGTATGCCAGTAAGCATACAAATAATTTTTCTAATCAACAGCGACTAGGATTTCTTCATTAACCCACTCATCATCTACTGAGAATCTAATATTGGAGATGCAGTAGTGAGGCTTGGCTCACATGGTATCCAAAGAAAATTGGTTTGTGAAAGAAAATAAAATAAAATTGGTTTGTTGTGTGAATAGTATGAGTCTTATCAAATATGCTCCCTAAATTGTACAAGTTCATAATAATGTATTTTGTTTGAACATTTTTATTTTTTAAGATTATATTTATTTATTTGACAGAGGTACAGTGAGAGAGGGAACATAAGTAGGGGGAGTGGGAGAGGGAAAAGCAGGCTTCCTGCTGAGCAGGGAGCCTGATGTGGGGCTAAATCCCAGGACCTTGGCATCATGACCTGAGTAAAAGGCAGACACTTAATGACTGAGCCACCCAGGTGCCCCTTGTTTGAATATTTTATTGACATAAGAAAACTTACTAAAACTTAAAATGATACAGAAATTCAGTTTCAAACTCATTTAAAAATTTTTTCTTCCCATTTTAACAATTTTGTTATAAAATATTTTACACATGTCAGAGGCAAAAATAATGATAACAGTCACCTTGGCAACAGACTCTCTTACACCATGTAATACATGCTAGATTCCTTTAATAGCTGCGAAATCTGAAGTCAAGAGCAACTTCTGTGGGGTCGTAAAACTTGTAAGTGGTACTGCTGCTTGAATCCAATACTTTGGCAATATGGCTTTAGATTTTATGCAGATAAACACTAAATATACTGCCTTGTGTTATGATCAATATTCAGCCAGCCTACAAATATATTTTAGCAAAATTATCTTTTATTGCTACAATAATGTATAATACTAACATCTCAGTATATATTCTACAAATGCTAGATAGAGCATTGTTTTTCATATTAATGCATGTAATTTATATTTATTACTGCAGTTGTTATTTTCTGAAAAACATCAATCTCATGAGTCTCTGGTTATTAAATTTCCTAAGTCCTTCCCTGTGACAATAGTACATTAGCCTTAATAATTGATACTTTGGATAAATCATGAACTCTGGGTACAAAATCAGTGATGCTTGTGACTTTCCCTAGTACTTTCCCAGTCTTCTTTGGTCCAAGTTTAATGATGAGATAATTTAATCTTGTCCCTTCATGGAGACTTCTATTTTCTTCACTTTGTTCTTTTAAAAATTTTCTCAATATTTTTGATATTTTCCAGATTATATTTTTTCTGTTTAAGTTTTGAATTTATCCTTAATATTTTCTTTTATTCTTTGTCAAGTCAGTAGTTTGTCTGGAAGTTCTTGCTTTTCTTTATTGAGGAAGTTAAAAAAATTATTTTTCCCTACTATGTTGTTTCTGTTGTTCATTTTCATAAATAACTACTGGGTAAGTATTGGACCTCTTTGTTTATTTTCCATGTCTCTTTGCTTGCCTTTTAGTTTTTGTGTTTGTTACCCTTTTTGTGTTAAGTTATGGAAACGTTTCTTAAAATTATCACTCACAACACCTGCTTTTCTTTCTCCATTATCCAGTGTTCTTTTTAAAAAAGATTTTATTTATTTATTTGACAGACAGCGATCACAAGTAGGTGGAGAGGCAGGCAGAGAGAGACAGTGGGGGAAGCAGGCTCCGTGCTGAGCAGAGAACTGGATGCGGGGCTTGATACCAGACCCTGAGATCATGACCTGAGCTGAAGGCAGAGGCTTAACCCACTGAGCCACCCAGGAGCCCCTATCTAGTCTTCTAATTAACATTTTTATTTTGTTAATTTTACTCAAGAAGAAATGGAGATGAGGTAAGATTAAAGAAAATAGTGTCAGCTGGTTATTAACTTGAGGTAAAGAGTCACATAAAAATTGTAAGTTCTAGGTTGTCTGGGTGGCTCAGTCTGTGGGGCATCTGCCTTCAGCTCAGTTTGTGATCCCAGGGTCCTGGGATTGAGCCCTGCATGGGGATCCCTGTTCAGCGAGGAGTCTGTTTCCCCCTCTGCTCCTCCCCCCACTCATATGCATGGATGCATAAGGTCTCTCTCTTTCAAATAAGTAAATAAAATCTTGAAAAAAAATGAAAGTTCTATTGGATTCTGATTCTGAAAACATTTCCCTTCAAGTACCAATGGGGTGTATGTGTGTCTGTGCGTATGTATATAAAATATATATTTATAATGCTTTTCAAAACACCTGTGTAATATTTAAATGAATGACATATATTAGTGCTATCTATAGTGACATGAGGCTTAATTTAAAAAATAATAACCATAAAACCAGGCAAAATTAAATTTAATTCTATTAATATTATTATTGTATTATTTATTTTCACTTAAAAATTTTCATTCTGTGGTATAAAAGCAGTTGATGTCTATTAAATAGTGCCTAGAACATGGCTCTAAGTTAGTGTTCAGATTAAGTATGTAAATCTACAAATTACCTTTTTAAAAAAATTTTCACTTAGAAGAAATCATGAAGAATTCATAAATGAGCTATGGTCCACTCTTTGATTACTCATTTTACCTTCATTACACTCTCATAATTTTCAGTTGCACCATTCAAAATCAGAAATAGCAAAACACATTAAAGCCTGATTCAGAAGTCACATTAGTATATCCCTGAGTTTAAACACTCACACAGGTTAGTTTTGCTGTTAAGTATCAAAGACTTTAGCACACAGACAACAAATTATTCTGTTGTTTAGAGAGAATCAAAGGTAAGGGAAAGAACAATGAAATTTACATTTTTATGTTCAAGTCTCTTCATACACTCAGAAATCAATTCCACTCTGATATGCCACCTAATGTTAGCATCTTAAGGACGTTTTTCTTTTTCACAAATTGCAAGGCAACAGATTGTCACAGAAGTCTTAACTGGTACTGAATTGATACATGGATTCCTTTTCTTTTACGCTTCTATAAAAAATGAGCAAATTGTTTTCTGTAATAATTTTTCAGATTTAATAGCACTGACAGATAGAAAAATCAATTCAAATAGATTCTTTATAAGTAATGTACCAAACACTAAACCTAATCCACAATTTGGCCTTAAACGGCAGGGAAAATGGAAAGTATTTTTAAATAAACTAATAACAGTAAATTAAATAAAATATTTTAAATTTCTAGGACATTGCCATTTAAAGGAATCATGCCAAATTCTTGAAACTTTTCTATTTGGGATAAGGAAGCCAAAATATATTAACCCTGAATTTAATTTTTCTTTTGTATAAAAAAAGTTCATGGGAGTGGTTGGGTTCAAGATGGTGACATAGCAAAATCCTGAACTTACCTCCACCTACAGACATAATAAATCTATAATTACACATGGAATAATTCTCTCTGAAAGGGACCTGAAAATTAAAGGAAGAAAGCATTATCATCAAAGTATAAAAAGGCACCAAGAAGGGAAACAAGGAGAAACATGAACCACCCCCCCCACCGCCGGGGAGGGGAGGACACCCCTCCCCAAGTTGTGACGAATAACAATCAAGAGGGATAGCAAAGGTAAGCAACTTTTCCCTAAAGAGCAGGTGATTCAAGCTGCACATCAGCCACCCCAACCCTTAGATCTTCATTAGGGGAGATGAACTCTCAACGGGCTTTAAAAATCAACAAGGAATACGTTCCAAAAAACTATAAAACTGTAGAGAATGGAAAGTCTGCTTCTGAAGAGCTTGTGCACAGACTCACTTGAACAGAAACCAGTATAAAAACATCAATTTGAAAAGCACAGAGATGATAAAGGAGACCCATTTACTTACTTTGAAGTATCTGGCAAAGAAGCAAGAAACAGCAGGAACTCTCTCTGGGCACTGAAATAATGGTGGAAGGCCATTTTATGATATGAGTCTACATTATTAATACCAACACTGGTGAGTGGCATTTGAGAGTTCTCCTCTAATCTGCTAGCAACAGTGGGTGTGCCAGCTGAGTGACCCACTCACCAACATGCTGTAGTAGTCAGAGAGGTGCCTGCAGCCAGGCTAAAGACAAGCTTTGCCACCAGCATGCCTCAGCAGTGCTAGACACATCTCAGATTCAGGCCAGGGGCCAACCTTCACCCATCAAGGTACTGTAGCTACAGCCTTGTCACAACTGGAAGGCACACAAAGCACACATATGAAACACTCTCTGAGCACCTGGCTCTGGTGACAGAGTAGATTGTGACTGTGGGCCCCATAGGACATCTCCTACATAAGAAGATGGAGAGAGGTAGCCAGCTTACCTAACAGATAAAACAAACCACACATACACACACAGGGAGTTAGGCAAAACGAGGAGTTAGAAAAGTATGTTCCAAATCAAAGAGAAAGACAAACCTACAGTAAAAGAACTAAACGAAACAAAAATTAAACTACCTGTTAGAGAGTTCAAAGTAATGGTCATAAAGATGCTCACCAAACTTGGGAGAAGAATTGAAGAGCACAATGAGAGCTTGAACAAAGAGACAAAATATTAAAAAATATGAAAAAAGAAGTTAAACAGAACTGAAAAATACACTAGAGGGGTTCAACAGAGTGGTGGATAAAGTAGAAAAATCAGTGAGCTGAAAACAAAGCCATGGAACCCACCCAGACATAGCAGTAAAATGAAAAAAAAAAAAAAGTATTTTAAAAAGGTGAAGAAAAGTTATGGGACCTCTACAACAGCAAAAAGTGGGATAATATTCATATTATAGGAATCTCAGAAGAAGGGAGGAAGGGTTAGAAAAATTCTTTGAAAAAATAATGGCTGAAAAATTCCCTACTCTAGAAAAGGAATCAGACATCCAGGTCCAAGAACCTGAGAGATTTCCAAGTAAGATAAATCCAAAGAGATCCATCCAAAACACATTGTAATTAAAGTGCTAAAATTAAGGATGAAGACAGAATTCTGAAAGCAACAAGATAAATATAACTTTATATACAAGGGAAATCCCAGAAGGCTATCAGCAAATTTTCAAATAGATACTTCACAGGCCACAGTTGGAGCGGCATGATATATTCAAGGTGCTGAGAGAAAAAAAAAACCTGAAAGAATTCTTTACTCAGCAAGATGGTCATTCAGAATTGAAGAACAAATTAATAGCTTTACAGATAAGGAAAAGCTAAACTGGCACTAAACTGGCCCTATAAGAAATGTGAAAGGAATTTCTTTAATCAGAAGAAGAATGACAGTGATAAAAAGAAAACCTAAGAAAGTAAAAATCTTACTAGAAAAGGTAAATATATAACAAATGCAGTGGATCAATCCCTTATAAAGCAAGCATAAAGTTTAAAAGGAAAAAGTAGTAAAATCAAGTAAAATTACAATAATTATTTAAGAAAAGCATATCAGAAGATTTAAAACATGTCATCAAAAATATAAAATGTGAGGGGGGAGAGTAAAAAGATAAAGCTTTGCAATGTGTTTAAAATTAAGTTACTATTAATTTAGAATAATGTTTACATAGGACATTTTATGTGAACCTCATGAAAACCAGAGAGAAAAAAACATATAGTGAGCACCCAAAAGAAAACGAGAAAGGAAACTAAACATAACACTATAAAGAGAGCCATCAAACCACAAGGGAAGAAAGAGAAGAAAGGACAGAGAAGAAGTACAAAAATGGCCAGAAACAAATGAACAAAATGGCAACAACTATATACTTATCAATGATTACCTTAAAAATAAACAGACTACATTTGCTAATCAAAAGACACAGAGACTGAATAGATTAAAAGACAAGACTCATCTATATGCTGTGTATAAGAGACTCACTTTGGAAATAAGAATATATATAGACTGAAAGTGAAGGGATAAAAAAAAATATTCCACACAAATGGAAATGAAAAGAAAGATGGAGATACTATACTCCCATCAGTTAAAATAGACTTTACAACAAAGACTGTGATAAAATATAAACAAGGACATCACATGATGATAAAGTGGACAATACAGCAAAAAGATAAAATTTATAAATATTAGGCACCCAATATAATAGCACCAAAATATATAAAGCAAATATTAACATATCTTAAGGGAAAATTGAAAACAGTACAATAACAATTTCAGTACTCCATGTTCAATCAATCTGGATAGATCGAGATAAAAAAAGCAATAAGGAAATATTAACCTTAAGTGAAACATTAGACCAAACAGACTTAATTGATATATAAGGAATATTCCATCCTAAAGCAGCACAATAAACATTTTTTTCAAATGCACATTCTCCGAGACAGATCACATGTTGGACCACAAAGGAAATCTGAATAAATTCAAGAAAATAAAAATCATATCAAACACAATGGTATGAAACCAGGAATTAATTACATGAAGAAAAGGGGGAAAAAAACACCACAAAAATGTTGCAATTAAATAGCACACTACTGAACAACCAATGGGACATGAAAAGAAAGTACCAGAGACAAATGATAACACAAATATGACATAGCAAATTCTAGGAGATCGAACAAAAACCATTCTAAGAGGGAAGTTCATATGAATACCAGCATACGTATAGAAACATGAAAAATCTCTTTCTGACTTTATATGCAAAGGGTTATGGGTGCTGAATTCTTGCACAGTTGAAAATCCACATTACTCTTGACTACCCAAAAACTTAACTATTAATAGGCTACTGTTGACTAGAAACCTTATCATCATTAACACATATTTTATGCGATATGTGTTATATATTGTAATGTTACAATAAAGGAAGTTGGGAAAAATGTTAAGTTAATCATAAGAAAAAGAATATACATTTACAGTACTATATTGTATTTATTTAAAAAAAATCTGTGTGTACAAGGATCTGCATAGTTCAAACCTGTGTTGTTCAAGGGCAACGGTAAATACAAGTACAGATGAAAGAGGAGCAGATGCAAGTAACAGTACAGAAATACCAAAAAATTATGAGATTATGATGAATAATTACCTGCCAACAAGGTGGACAACCTAGAAGAAATGCGTAAATTCCTAGAAACATGCAATCTTTGAAGACCGAATCATGAAGAAACAGAAAATATGAATATGGGTTACTAGTAAAGAGATTGAAACACAATCAAAAAGTTCCCAAAATGCAGCCACTTTGGAGAACGGTGTGGAGATTCCTCAAGAAATTAAAAATAGAGCTTCCCTATGACCCTGCAATTGCACTACTGGGTATTTACCCCAAAGATACAGATGGAGTGAAAAGAAGGTCCATCCGTATCCCAATGTTTATAGCAGCAATGGCCACAGTCGCCAAACTGTGGAAAGAACCAAGATGCCCTTCAACGGATGAATGGATAAGGAAGATGTGGTCCATATACACTATGGAGTATTATGCCTCCATCAGAAAGGATCAATACCCAACTTTTGTAGCAACGTGGACGGGACTGGAAGAGATTATGCTGAGTGAAATAAGTCAAGCAGAGGGAGTCAATTATCATATGGTTTCACTTATTTGTGGAGCATAACAAATAACATGGAGGACATAGGGAGATAGAGAGGAGAAGGGAGTTGAGGGAAATTGGAAGGGGAGGTGAATCATGAGAGACTATGGACTCTGAAAAACAATCTGCGGGTTTTGAAGGGGCGGGGGGTGGGAGGTTGGGGGAGCCAGGTGGTGGGTATTAAGGAGGGCGCGTATTGCATGGAGCACTGGGTGTGGTGCAAAAACAATGAATTCTGTTACGCTGAAAAGAAAAAAAAAAAGTTCCCAAAAAACAAAAGTCCAAGATCAGGTAACTTTACTGGTGAATTCTACCAAACATCCAAAGATTTAGTACTTATTTTTTTTTAAAGATTTTATTTATTTATTTGACAGATAGGGATCTCAAGTAGGGGGAGAGGCAGGCAGAGAGAGAAAGAGAGGAGGAAGCAGGCTCCTCACTGAGCAGAGAGCCTGATGTGGGGCTAGATCCCAGGACCCTGGGATCATGACCTGAGCCGAAGGCAGAGGCTTTAACCCACTGAGCCACCCAGGCACCCCAGATTTAATACTTATTTATCTAAATTTTTTTCCAAAAAATTAAAGAGAAAGGAAAGCTTCCTAATTCATATTATAAGACCAGCATTTCTGATACTAATACTAGACAAAACAACCACCAAAAAAAGAAAATTACAGGTCAATATCTTTAATGAATACAGATGTAAAATCCTTTACAGAATATTAGCAAACTAAAACTAATGACATATTAAATGGACAATACATAATAATCATTTCTTTCCAAGTATGAAAGGATGATTCAGTGACTGAAAATCATTCAGTGTGATACATCACATTAATAAAAAGGAAACATAAATCATATGATCATCTCAGCAGATGGAGAAAAAGTAGCTGACAAAAGTCAACATCCATTTATAATATAAACTCTACATAAAGTAAATACGGAGGGAGTGGATATCAACATCATGAAGGCCATATATAATAAATCCTATAACTAAGAACAAGATAAGGATGCCCACTCTTGTCAGTTTTACTCAACACAATATTGGAAACAGTAGCCAAAGCAATTAGGCAAGAAAAAGAAATACAAGGCAACCATATTGGAAAGGAAGAAGTGAAACTGTCACTATTTGCAGATGACATACTACAGAAAACCATAAAGAATCCACCAGAAAAAAACTATTAGAATAGATAAATCCAGTAAAATTGAAGGACATAAAATTAATATACAGAAATTGGCACATATTGGAAGAATTAATGTTGTTAAAATGTCCATTCTATCAAAAACCATCTATAGGTTCAATGTAATATCTATCAAAATTCCTAAAGAATTTTTCATATAAATTAAAAAGCTCTCCTAAAATTTATATGAAACCACCAAAAATCCTGAACAGCCAAAGTATCCTTGACAAAACTGGAGTGATCATTGTCCCTGATTTCAAACTACAGTACAAAGCTATAGAAATCATAATTTTCGGTATTGATACAAAGGCAGACATACAGATCAATGAAAGAGAACAGAGAGCCCATAAATAAACCCACACATATATGTATAATTAATCTACAACCTAGGAGCCCAGAATACATAATGAAGAAAAAACAGTCCCTTTAACAGTGTTAGGAACACTAAACAGGTACATGCAAAGAAATCAAACTAGACCACTACCTGATACCATACCAGAATGTGGATTAGAGACTTGAATGTAATACCTAAAACCATAACTTTTATACAAGAAAACATAGGTGGCATACTCTTTGACATCAGTTTTAGTAACATCTTTGTGTATCTGAATCCAAAGGAAAGTGAAACAAAACCAAAACTAAAAAAATGTGAGTAGATCAAATGAAAACCTTTGGCAAAGCAAAGAAAGCCATATTCAAAATGAAAAGACAACCTAGTGAATAGAAGAAGATATTTGCAAACCACTTATTTAATAAGAGGTTAATACCAATCCTACTACTCAAAAAGAAAACAAAGCAAAAAACCCAAACAACCTGATTAAAAAATGAGCAAAAGATCTGAGTAGACATTTCTCCAAAGAAGACATACAGATGGCCAACAGGCACATAAAAAGATGTACAACATCACTAATTATTAGGGGAATGCAAATCAAAACCATAATGAGATATCATATAACACCTGTCAGAATGGCTATTATCCAACAAGCAATAAATAAAATGTGTTGGGGAAGATATGGGAAAAAAGGGAGCTTTCGTATGTACATTGTTGGCAGGATCATAAATTGGTGTAAACACTATGAATACAGTATAAATATCTCAGAACATTAAGAATTGCCTTATGGTCCAGCTAATTCCACTTCTAAGTATTTATGTGAAAACTATGAAAATATTAATTTAAAAAGATATGTCTACCCCAATGTTTATTGCAGCATTGTTTACAACAGCCAAGTTATAAAAGCAACCTATGTGTCCAGTGACAAATAAATGGATAAAGAGGATGTGGTACATTTATACAATGAAATGCCACTCAGCAATAAAAAAAAAATGAAATTTTGCCATTTGTGACAAGATGGACAGATCTTGAGGATAATATGCTAAATAAGTCAGACAAAGAGAGACAAATAGCATATGATTTCATTCATATGTGAAATTAAAAAAAAAAAAAAAACTCAGAGATACAGGAAACTAGTAGTTACCAGAGGTGAAGGAGGTAGGTCGGGGATGAGAAGAAAATGGGTGAGGAAGATCAACTCTGTGTTGATGGTTGATACCTAGACTTGTGATAATGATCACTCTGTAGTGTACATTATATAGATATTGAATTATGAATCTATATACTTGAAACATAAAATAAATTATTATTATGCTGTCACCTGCAACTAAAATATCAAAGTAAATAAGTGTTTTTTAATTATGTTAGTCACCATACAGTACATCATTAATTTTTGATGTGTTCCATGATTCATTGTTATCAAGTGTGTCTAAAATAAAAGGGAAAAACATTTCCTGTCTTATTCTCCTTTGCCCATACTTCAAAGATCACCACTCCTTTTTAAAATCAAGTATAAGCTTATTCTATTACAGTTTTTTTTAATTGAAAACATTGACCTTTAAATTGTATTGAAGGTAGATTTTACTTTACTTCTGTAACTTACAGTTTGCTTTTTGTCTCCAACTATCTTAGTCAGTACTTTTTATATTACTGAGATATGTAACAATTGCATCCTTTGTGACTTTAAGCCTTCCATACCCTGTGCATAGATTACTTCTAAATTTTTAAACTCTACAATGAGGGCATTTACAGTCTTACTATTATGAGTCAATGATTTTGTATAGCAGCAAACTGTGTAAGTAAACCCATAAAGCCAGGAATGTAAAGTGTTATCAATATACCATTGGTTCTTGAGCACTTGGGTGGCTCAGTCGTTTAGAAGTACTTTGGGTTAATTTATATATAATCCAGATATAAGCCATGGTTCCATATAGCCTGAACACTAGACACAACATTCAAAAACTAATTGTTTACAGTAACTTAAAGACTAATGTAATGCATACAAAAAATATACTTCATGACTTGCCAAAAGTTGCCCAGTAACTTTTGCTAAGAATTCCACATTCATGTCTTTTTCCCATTGTCTAGATTAAAGTACCTCACCTTTGTTTTTGATTTTGTCATATCATGACACCGACTTTTTGCTACAAGTGGTCATTGGGATTTCTGCTGTCTCCCCATGTCTTAGAGAATTCAGAAATTCCATGCCTCATCCTCAACCCATTGGTTTCCCACAGAGAGAAGTTTAAGAAATTTCCAGATAATAGTAGTTCTTCCCTTACTTTGATTTTCATTGTGAGTCATCCATGTGGAAAATGTCTAGTAAATAACAATTTATACCACTGTCTTCTCTGTATCATTTAATAAATTGGTAATGGTGCATGTTTCAGCTATCCTTCAAGACTTAAGAAAAATTGAGGGTAGGGAGCACTTTTATTTCTCATAGCTTAACCTCTAGCAGTTCCCGGATGTATTTATTTCATGAATAAGAGACAGTGTATCAGCTATTCTTCTTTAAGGTTTAATACCCAATAGCCAGGTCAGGTTCGCTCTCAAACTTGTAATGCAAGCAGATTGTCATTGGCACCTAACAGATTCTTAAAGTCCTTATTCTTTCTGTATGTGATGTTTAAGAAGGTCTAGATGAAATTACTTTCTTTGATTTCTTTCCTAGGCATGCACATTTTCTTCCTCCTTGATGTACATGACAGTGGCTTAATCAAATAAAATAAGTGATGTTTATATGTTATATAATATATTTCATTATTGGAAGTGGATAAAACAAAGCCTAATCAAATATGTTAACATTAGTATTCATTATGAGTTAAATATAGTCTCTCAGTAACATATAAAATGTCCATATAGCACATACATAAGAATTTTAAAGATTACATCTTTTTGTATTTAAAACATTTATGAAGAAAATTAAAATGTAAATATATACAAGAATATGTGTGCATATAATATATATATATATATACACACACACACACACACAAACATATGTTTCCTTTTCTCAGCCTCACATATAAAATAGAGCTGTAGTTACCTTCTTTCTAAACAGAGTTCCATTGTTGATACAGAGTAATAGAATTTACTATATTGCTCTCAGATTCAAGCATCATCATGATCATCATCATCACAGCTATGCTAATAGGTAGTACCTACTATGCTATCCTATATCTAGCACTAATGTAAGAGCTTTATAAAAATGAATTCATTTAAAAGTCATAAAAATATCGAGTGAATTGAGCACAGGTAAGCCCAAGGCCACAATGTTTATTAGAGATTAAGATACAAAAATACCAGAAATATTGCTCTGGATTTCCCAATAATAATTTCCAGCATTTTTACTTGGAACAGTGTACATAACACTTTGTGTGGAGTTCAGAATTATTGCTGTTCATTGTAGCTGTGGTTCTCACAGTGGGTGTTTATTTGAGCTTCAAGAATCAGAATCAGCCCCTGTGTCACTGAGTAGAGAAGGTGGCTGTGAATCTGACAGGCCTTAGCTTTGTAACTGGTGGAGTACTGTAATCATTACCACATTCTTAGCATTAGAAATGAGTGAAAGTTTAAATATTTACATAAAAGAAGTTGCTTTTTAGGTTTCTATGTTCTTTGGAAAGTCACAGTTCTTAGCTGCAGTTTTCTTGTTTATAAAATGAGGGTGTTAAAACTATAAAGATTATTATAGCTCTATTTCTACAAATCTCTAATTTCCTTTAATTAACATTTTATTAGCAAATCTAATTTTCAAAAGGCTGACACAATGCAAGATTTAAACCCACTGTGTTATTATTCGCTTTAAATTCGGGAGATCTATAGAGGAAAAAAAAGGAAGTAAATATATATATTTGTATATATTTAACATATATAATACAGAAATATCTAATATATACATTAGGTATATAATATCTAAGTTTTGCCATAATGTTTCAACATGTATGCTTACATTCAAATCAGACTTTTAATATTTATCATTTAAGTAAATCATATTTTATAATTTTGGGAATTAGAGTTGTTTCTAAGGAATTCCGTAATTAGACAAATAGGGACTTTCATAGTGTGTTGCCTTGAGATTCTATTTTGATTTCCTTTGAAGTATACATTACTTCTTTGCAGTTTCTTTTTTTCTTACATTTAGTTTCAGATCATTTCTCTCTCATTTTACTTGTATAGTTTCTGAGATAAACACATTGATTGATTACTGAAATTTAATAGGTTTCACTAGATTTTTTAAAAAAGATTTTATTTGTTTATTAATTTGACAGAGAGAGAGATCACAAATAGGCAGAGAGGCAGGCAGAGAGAGGGGGAAGGAGGCTCCCTGCTGAGCAGAGAGCCCAACGCAGGTCTTGATCCCAGGACTCTGAGATCATGACCCGAGCTGAAAGACACTACTTAGGTGACTGAGCCACCCAGGTGCCCCAGGTTTCACTGGATGTTTAAAAATCATTTACCAAGTATCACTTTCTTGACATTATAATTATCATCACTAATCTGTAGTTTGAAAGTAATGTACATCTTTTGACTTGATTACTTATTTTTTGGGTGTTGAGTTTGAGAAGTTCTTTATAGATCTTGGATACCAGCGCTTTATCTGTAGTGTCATTTGCAAATATCTTCTCCCATTCCGTGTGTTGCTTCTTTGTTTTGACTGTTTTCTTTGCTGTGCAGAAGCTTTTTATCTTGATGAAGTCGCAAAAGTTCATTTCGCTTTTGTTTCCCTTGCCTTTGGAGATGTGTCTTGAAAGAAGGTGCTGTGGCTGATGTCAAAGAGTTTACTGCCTATGTTCCCCTCTAGGATTTTGATGGATTCCTGTCTCACATTGAGGTCTTACATCCATTTAGAGTTTATCTTTGTGTACGGTGTAAGAAAATAATTGTTTCATTCTTCTCTATATATCTGTCCAATTTTCCCAGCACCATTTATTGAAGAAACTGTCTTTTCTCCAGTGGATATTTTTTCCTGCTTTGTCAAAGATTAGTTGACCGTAGAGTTGAGGGTCCACATCTGGGCTCTCTATTCTGTTCCACTGATCTATGTGTCTGTTTTTGTGCCAGTACCATGCTGTCGTGGTGATCACAGCTTTGTAATATAGCTTGATATCAGGCAGTATGATGCCCCCAGCTTTGTTTTTCTTTTTTTTTGTTTTTCTTTTTCAAATCTTGGCGATTTTCATTTTCTCTGGTTCCTTACAAATCTTAGGATTGTTTGTTTCAGTTCTTTGAAAAACATCATTGGTATTTTTATTGGGATGGTGTTGAAAATATAGGTTGCTCTGGGCAGCATAGACATTTTAACAAGTTTTGTTCTTCTGATCCATGAATATGGAATGTTTTTCCATCTTTGTGTCTTCTTCAATTTCTTTCAAAAGTGTTCTGTAGTTTCTAGAGTATACATCCTTCGCCTCTTAGTCAGGTCTATTCCAAGGTATCTTATGATTTTTGGTGTATTGTAAGTGGAATCAATCCCTTAATTTTTCTTTCTACAGTTACATTGTTAGTGTATAAGAAAGCAACTGCTTTCTCATAATTTGGGGGTGCAGTCTTTTGGGTTTTCCACATAAAGTATCATGTCACATGCAAAGAAAGAAAGTTTGACTTCTTGTATGCCAATTTGAATGAAATATTACTAAGCCATCAGAAAGGATAAATACCCACCATTTGCATCGACATGGATAGAACTGGAGGGGATTATGCTAAATGAAATAAGTCAAGCAGAGAAAGACAATTATCAGATGGTTTCACTTATATGGAACATAAGGAATAGCATGAGGACATTAAGAGAAGGAAGGGAAAAATGAAGAGGGGAAGTCAGAGTGGGAGACAAACCATGAGAGGCTATGGACTCCAGGAAACAAATGGAGGGTTTTAGAGGGGAGAGGGTTGGGGATAGGTGAGCCTGGTGGTGGGTATTAAGGAGGGTACATATTGCATGGAGCACTGGATGTTATGTGCAAACAATGAGTTGTGGAACACTACATCAAAAACTAATGAAGTACTGTATGATCACTAACATAATAAAAGAATTAAATAAAATAATGTACATACTTGTGTCTTTCCAAGTTTTTGGATCACATTATCTAGACAATGATGAGAAAAAAAGGCTTCTAGTTAATATTCAAAGTGTATCTTAGAATTACTGATTCACGTTTGTTGGGGACCTTCGTGTCAGTGTGTGTTTGAATATAATGTTTGTAGTAACTATGAAGTTCATGGATATTAAAATTTTACCAGAGAAATTACCACAAAACAGAGCAGAACAAATCACAATATGATTGTGTGTGTGTGTGTGTGTGTGTGTGTGTGGTAGAAAATCTACCAAATCTTTAACAACAATTTTCCTACACTTGGCATGAAAGTGGAAGGGTAGATTCAGAATGGATTTCATTGTCTACCCATTGTACTTGTAAATTAGAATATTTTGAGCAAACATGCATATCTGTAATAACCACCAAGATATGTAATTATATTAAGAATATTGACAATTCCAGGGTGCTTGGTTGGCTCAGTCACTTAACCATCCAAATCTTGATTTCTGCTTGGTTCATGATCTCAGGGTTGTGATACTGAGCCCCACTTAGGTCCCTGAGCGTGGAGCCTGTTTAAGATTTTTCTCTCTCCCTCTTCCACTCCTCTCCTCTCCCTCTCTAAATATATATGTATGTATAATTCCTGCACTAATATAAATTCTGAAATCCAAACTGCATATTATAGGCAAAGAGCAATTCGGAAATAGATAAAATACTAGTTATTTCCACACCTACCAGAATATTTTTAGAAAAATAAATAAATTATGCTTAAAATATTTGTGGCATCTGTTTAGGTAAAGAATTTTATTTAAACAAGTGAATAATTTATGATTTGTGGTCTTTCACTCTGTTAATTTTTTTATAAGTATCTGTTACATAGCAAAAGACTAGACAAATGGTCACATGTGCTCTGAAGCTTATAGTGTCTTACATATTCACCCAAAATTAGATAAATATTTATTTTGTTTGATAATCAATGTTAGAGTTTAAAGTAAACCTGGAGGGAGAAACTAAAATGGGACATTTCAGAGAATGAAATGAATCATTCATTTTTCTTCTGTTGGAAGTATCAACCTTAGTTCTGAAAATAGCCTTGATGGTGCTTCGAGCAAAGTATCCATTTTCTCACCATTAACTAAGGTGTTAGCCACAGATTTTTTTGTAGATGTTCCTTATCATGTTGAGGAAGTATCCCTCCATTCCGAATTTGCTGAGCCTTTTTGTGATGGAAGAGTGTTGGATTTTGTCAAATGCTTTTTTCTTTGTCACCTAATGCAGTCATATGATTTTTCTTTTCTCTTTCCATGTGGTGGGACTACGTTGATTTTTAAATATTGAGATAGTACTGCATGTCTAGAATAAATCTCACTTGTTCATAGTATATTATTTTTATGCATCATTGGATTAGAGTTGCTGCTAGTTCATTTAGGGTTTTGGCATATATGAGAGATATTGATGTATAGTTTTTCTTTGTTGTAATGTCTATCTGCTTTTGGTATTACATTGATGTTAGTCTCATGGAATGCATTAGAAAATATTCCCTTTGCTTCTGTTTTCTGATAGATAAGAGACTTTGTAATGTATCCTCCTTAAATGTTTGGTGGAATTCACTGCTGAAACCATTAATACCTTGTGTTTTTGTTATTGGAAGGTTATTAATAATTCATTTTTTTAAATAGATATGGACCCATTCGGATTATCTATTTTTCCTTGTATGAATTTTGGTAATTTCTGTCTTTCAAGGAATTGATCTACTACAAATAATTTATCAGATTATTGGGCATGTAATTACTTACTGTGTTCATTATCATTGTGTCTGTGGGATTAGTAGTCATGACCCATATTTCATTTTTGTGTGTGTGTGCTAACTGTTGTTTTCTCTTGTGTTTTCTTTGTTGGCCTGGCTAGTGGTTTATCAACTCTATTGATGTTTTCAATGAAGCAGCTTTTGGTGTTACTAATTTTTTTTCATTTTCTATTTTCATGGATTTCTGTTCTCAATTTCATTATTTTCTTTTTCTACTTGCTTTGGATATAAATTAGTCTGTTTTTCTAGGGTAGAAGCTTAAGTTATCAGTCTTTAGATCTTCCTCTTTTTCAGTACATGTGCTTAGTGCTATAAATTTCCTTCTAGGCATAGCAGCTTTTGCAACATCGCATAAGTTTTGATAAATTGTATTTTCATTTAGTTGAAAATATTTAAAAGTTTCTCAATACTTCTCTTTGATGTGTGGTTTATTTAGAAGTGTGTTGTTTAATTTTCAAATAGTTGGATAATTTTCATGCTACTTTCTTCTTACTGGTTTGTAGTTTAATTCCATCGTCATCTGAAAATACAGTCCATAAGATTTTTTTTAATTGTTTAAGAGTATTTCATGGACCAGAATATGGTTTATATTAGTGAATACTTCATGTGAGCTTGAGAAGAATATGTATTCTCTTGTTTGTTGAAGTATTCCCTAAATGTCAAATAGTTCAAGTTAATTGATGGTGCTATTCAGGTCAAATTTACCCTTGCTGATTTTCTGTTTGCTTTGCTTATCAGTTATTGAAATGAAATTATTAACTTCAATAGTGGATTTGTTGATTTCTCCTTTCAGTTCTATCAGTTTTTACCTGTTATATTTTGACACTTTCTTGTTAAATGCATACCTGTGTAGAATTATTATGTGATAGAGAATTTATTCTTTCTATCATTATGTGTTGGCCTTTTTTATACCTTATAATTTTCTTGTTTGGAATCTACTTGGCCTGAAGTTAATAAAGCTGTTACATGTTTTTAAAATACAGTGCTGAAGAACCACCAAATTCTACCCCTGAAACCAATAATGTACTATATATTAACTAAATTGAGTTTAAATAATTAAAATTAAGAAAAATTGGTGTTGGCATAGTACGTTATTTTCTATTGCTGGTAGTCTTTATGTCTAAAGTGAGTTTATTGTAGACAACATACGGTTGGGTCTCTCTCTCTTTTTTTTAATCTCTTCTGACAGTCTCTGTCTTTTAATTGGTGTATTTAGAACATTCACACTTAAACAATTTATTTATGCAGTAAGATTGATGTTATAACTATTTTCTACTTATTACATTTGTTCTTTGGGGACAGGAGGTGAAAGAATATCCTTAGGCTAGTTATTTCATGGAATACAAATTAATGACTGCAGGGGAGATGTATGCAGGTCTTTCTCATAGGTTCTTTCTTGAATTTCTAATTTTCTTTTCTCACAAAGCCTTATCCACATAGAAAACATGAAAATAATCACATAGCATTATTTCCTGACAGTTTTTAACCAATCTCTGTCAGTTTTATAATCTTTAAACTTAGATTGTTTCATTTAACTGCCTTTTTCCCCCTTTATGAATGTTTTAATATTTTAAACATTTTATCTAACTTGATTCTGAGCTTTGTTTAGAAACTGAACTTTTAGGAAAATGAATTTCTGAAAAATTTTGCTATTCACTAACATTTTTTAAAAGATTGATACTCTTTTTACTTACCATTCATGCTTACATTTTATTAAAAAAAAGTTGTTCGTATTTAAGTTTAAAGGGTTTTCCTAAAATACTGTGATGCATATCAGGAACAGCCTTTGTTTTGGGGGAAGTTTTTTCTGGTTATAATAAAAACTGTTTCATTTCTCTTCACAAATTTGCAAACTCACCAAAAGCCCTCAATCTGTTTTTCCTCAAAGATGTAACAGAACTTTAGTGTTGAATTCTCAAAATAAAAGTATGATTTTTTTTTTCGAAACCTGTATCAACTCTGGATTTATTTTGTGTGACTATATTTTAAAATAAATATTTTTTGTGACTACCTGGAAAATTCTGAGTATTGTATTTTAACCAGGTTAGTATCCTCAGTTCTGTCAACTTTGCATCAACCACAAACAGATGTTCTTATTTAAAACAAATACTCCTAATTGCCTCTTAATTCTGAGAAGTCTGAGAATGTATGGGTGACACAGTAATCATTTAGAAAGACGATTTGGAATGCTGTTATTTGAGCATTTTTCTCTTGACTCTCTGACCTGAAAAGAAGCCTTTATCTCAAAAATTCCAAATATCTCCTCCTTCAAGGGATTTTCTTCTTTTGATCTGAGAACCACTGACACCTTTTGCCTTTCTCAACCCGGTCTGAACATATATCCCTTAGTGTTGTTGTTAGGATTTCAGTTTAAAAAAAAACTTTGATGTTAGTATTATGTGGGATCTTGGGAACTTTTTCACTGCTTTTATAAGTCAACAAATATTTATTAAATTTCTACTGCGTATATAGAAAGATGAATGGAGGTAGTTACATACAAAGGATTTAGATATTGTTTCTTAGAGGCAGGAGAGAGTTTCAAAAGGGCAGAAATAAACATCAGTGTTAAGTTAAGCACTATTCTCTCATTTTAAAAAGTAATGATTTTCATTCAAAAAGTGAAATTATTTTCTGAAAGCTTTTTGAATGAGTCTTAGTATACTTCACTTGTCTTTGTAAAACTGCCTGACCCTGGAAATTCTAAGATAGATGAGTAATGTAGATAATGGTTGCCGCCTAAGTGTGCTTTTGTGTAACCCTGAATTCATCATTGTCCAATAGTTAATAGATTGAGTGTGGCTACATTTAAAAAAATGTATACTCTTGTTTTTAAACATAATCTGTCTTGTTTTTGTCATCTTGGCAATGGAAAATACACTTTTATTTTGATAAATGTTGCAGAATTCATTGGGAAAGGGTATCTGATGGTATTAAAAATGTCTTTCTCAAAGTGATTTGAAATATCAAAGTTACTTACTGATGTTCAATCTCTTGACACAATTATATACCAACAATTTCCTAAAATCAGTACAGAATACTAATGGGTGATTACTTTTTTAGCAAAGAAAATACAAATGTATTTTGAATTGAATGAACGTTGTGCTAAAACTAGGTGATGAATATTTGAAATGAAGTAGAAGTTTCTTAGCAGAAGAATCCTGTGAATCATTATTTCTGCTATAGAACAACTTGATTGTTCAGTTTAGTAACCTAGTGCATATTACGAAATTATGTGGTCTTTTGATTATGTTGTTAAAAAATGTTTTTCAGGAAAGCATTTTAGTTCATAAGTGTTTGATAAATGAAGTCATTTTTTTCTGGAAGGGGTTGGGATCACGTATCATTGTCTTCAGTATGGTCAGTAATCCAGGTGAAAAGAAAATATGCACAAATTCTGGGAGCAGAAAAATACAGATTTTATATACATCAGTAGATTAGTAGGCTTGAAGCATATGGTTTGTGCTGTGCTATTTTTTTCTGATAGAATTGCTCTTTGTTCCATCATTCTCCCGTTTGTTTTATCCATGTTTAAATTTTAGTTCAAATATCACTCCCTCAGGGAAGCATTTCCAGATTCTCAGATAAGGTCAGGGCCTAAACTGTACTTAACTTCTACCTAGTACCTATCACATCTAGAATTAAAGATTAGTTGTTTAATGGTGTTAAGTATCTGTAGAAAGCAAGCTACCTATGGGTATGGGCCATCAATACAGCATTCACATATATATCCCCATGACCAGGAATAGTACTCTGATCATATTGTCCATCAGTAAATGTTTTTTGGCAGACTAAAGGAAGAGATGAAAAAAATGAGTTTAGGAACTATATTAGATTCAAATCATTATGGACTTTGACTTTTTGGGGGATTCTTGTTCATTTAATTTTTTTTTCTAGGCAAGTAGGAAGCCAAGAAGAATTTACAGCATTAGATTGATAAAAGGAAAGTAGAGCTCATGTCACATTTTATGTGTAGAAAGCTTTGAGGGTAGCAAGACTGGAGGGAAGCAGTCTATCAGAGTACTTAAGGCAATTCACCTTGAAGATGATATGGCAACCATGACATAAGAGATTGTGGCATTGAGAATGGATTCGTGATCTATTCCGAGAATTCATAGCACTTTGATTTGGTATGGGAAGGGATTATCCAAGATAATGTCAAGGTTTTGAGCCAAGGGAGACAGTGAATGTTAATGACATTACTCCAGAAAAGACAAGTCAGGAGGAAGAGCATGTTTGGGGAGGAATAACAAGAAAAAGATAATGAATTTCCCCTTCAGATTTAGCTTTTTGTTTTATACTATAGTAGACACTGCACACGTTCTTTCTAATCTCTGTGGCAATTCAGTATTCTTCCATTGTAACTATTATGGAAGAAAGGCTTTCAGAGGTTATGAAACCTGCCTAAAGTCAAACAGTTAGGGATTGTCAGAGTTTGGATTTAATTCTGAGTTTTATTCAGGCTCCATTATGCCGTATAAGGATGAGATGCTAAGGTAACTGATAGAAACTATATATATATACGTACACACACACATAAGCAATATAGTAATGTGCATATATATATTTATACATGTGTGTATATATATGTTGTGTTTGAGAAGTTAAGCTTAAGGATATTTAACAAGTGGTTGTAATTTTGAGGCAAAGTTCTAGAGTGATACTGAAGTTGGAAATAGGCAACTAATTTTCAAACCAAGCTTTTATATTTAAAATAAACCTGAATGTGTATAAAAGCTTAACTGGCTAAGTTTTAGTTCTGTTAGATTAATAACAGCCATAAGATGATATGTGAAGGGCATTACAACCCCAGCCTTCTGAATTTTTCTTTTGTAGGTAGAGTTGGGAAAAAAAAAAAAAAAAGAATTGTTAGTGAAAGGTTATGGTGGTTTTATTATCCAGAATGTTTCCATTAAAAAGGTCTTGTGGTTATTTTATTAATTTCATATTAAAAGTAAACTTGTAAATTCTACACCTGAAACTAATATTAGTAACTAGAATGTGAATAAAAACTTCTCATTTTTATTTATATTTTATTTATTTCATCAGATTTTTTTTTCCTTTTCTGTGATGTCAGATAACTGAAAGGCTTTAAAAATAGCTTTATACAAGATGCCAATTCTGATATTCTGGGTTTCTTTCTCTTCCGTTGGGAGGTCCTAATGAGCAATGTAATGATCCAGGAAGATGAGAAAAGGGACTTAAAAATGAAAATTGACTAAGTATAGTTCTGTAGTATATTAAAATCATAAATCATTGAGAATGTTGGAGGTGATTATTTCACATCAGAATGGAGAAAATGTAAGTATGAGAAAGGAACATGTGCAATGATTTTGTCTATTCTTGTAATTTCTTGAGCTGTAGCTGTAGAGTATTGGCTCTGACCAGTCAACACTGAATATTTCCATTTTTGAATTACACATATAATTTTTTCAGATTTTCTTTTTCTATTTATGACAGAGAGAGATAATGAGAGAGGGTACACAAGCACAGGGGAGCTGGAGAGGGAGAAGCAGACTCTCTGCTGAGCAGCAACCCCCCCCCCCCCGCAATATGTGGCTTGATCCCAGGACACAGGGATCATGGCCTGAGCTGAAGGCAGATGCCACACAGGTGCCCCTACACATATAATTTTATATTGTATCCCATAATCTCCTGCTTAACAGTGTGGTTCTTTTGAAAGATATTTCATTTTCAATGTAATCGTGGTTTATCTGTTCAAATTGATGGTGTTACCATCTGGAGAAGTACAGATTCTACTTGGTCCTTAGTCTTTTGGTAGGAAAGAATTCGGGTTAAAGACCAGCAAGCATGAGCTAGCCGAGTTTATAGAGTACACTCACAAGAGTGGTGAGCAGGCAGCTTGAGAGAGGCTTAAGTGACCCAACAGAATTGGTTCCAGGGTTTTTAACTAGTGAGTGGATTATCTGTTACTTGGGGAAGGAACCAGGGTTTTCAGTGCTTTTTCTTCCTAATTTGGTCAAGGGTTTCCTGTCATGCCATCTGCCATCTTGGGTCTATTCAGGTTTAATCTGGCTTCTTGTGAAGCACTGCCAGAAAAGGCCTCTGACCATTTAGACAGCTGGCCCAGAAGGTGAGTGCCTTCCTTGTTGTGGTGTGGCTGCATGACATTCTTTTGTCTTATTACCTAGTGTCCCGTAAGAAAGCCCACTGGGGTTCACGTGTATCCTGTGGCTTCTGTATTGGAATTCCCCTTGGCCATTTGGGCAGGATACACTTAGTTGCAGTCTTAGACATCTCCCACCCAATATCTGCTTCATCCTCTGCTTTTCTGTAGGACCCAGGCTTCATACAACTAATTGCCTACCACACTGGCAGGCTTTTCCTTTAGAGCTTCCATGCATTTTCTACAAATATTTTATGTTTGTATAATGCCTAATGATAAGCTGAATACAGAATAAAAAGGACTTGTTAGGGAATTTGGTAATGACAGTATCACTACTGATATGGAAAGGTGAAGCTATTTCTACCTATCACACAATTTAGGGAAAATGGGACGAAATGGCACAGTCTAGTTCTGGTTAAGCTATGTGGCTTCAGTTTCTTCATCTGTAACATAGTGATAAATAATTTAACAGTTGTGTTTTATGAAAAAGTGAATTTTACACACTTTTGTGAGCATTTGGAATGTTGTTATTATAATTATTCCTAATACTCTAATGTGGTATATATTAAAGAGAACTTTGACAATACTACTTTGCATCTTTATACCCAGAATAGTCCAAAATAGAAAAATAATTAGGGTAATTTGAATGAGCTGATTTTCAGTGATCAGACAGTAAAAAAAAAAATAGAAATGGTTCCACATTTTTAAAAAGATTATTGAGAGAGAGAGAGTACACAAACATGTTTGCACGATGGGGAGGAGCAAAGGGAGAAGGAGAGAAAAACTTGAGCAGATTCTGTGCTGAGTGCAAAGCCTGTCACAGGGCTCCATCTCATGACCATGAGATCAGGAGCTGAGCTGAGACCAAGGGTCCCATGCTTAACCAACTGTGCCATCCAGGCTCCGCTATATTTTTTTGATATACTGAGTGAAGACCTTGGAAACTAGGTGGGATGACAGCAAATACTTAGGCACTGTGCTGGTTCAGCACATACAGTTGAATGATGTAAACTTGGTCCCTGTCTTCATAAAACTGAGAAGGAACACAGGAAAAAAGAAAATACCATGCAAATATGATGAAATGTAGTCATATATCATTCAAAAAATGTAAAATGTTGATGGCCATCTACCACTGAATAATTTAGATGATCTGAAGTCTTGTATTGTTAAATTCACCTACTTTTCCATTAGTCTTAAATAATTCCATCAACTTTGTATGTTAGTACTTATCAAAGGGAAATGTTGGTAAATAAAATCTGGAATGAATTGCTTCAGAATCTCACTGTGTTACTTCAGTCTTTTAGGTTAATGTTTGAGCCTTCATGTATTCTTTTCCTTAGTAGGGACAGAAATACCTATATCCGCTATATCACAAGTTGTTAATTTGAGCACTTTGAAAGTGTAAAACATTATGCAAATAATGGATATTATTATTTAACTCCAGCTAAACAAACAAGGTTGATATGGATGTTTTTAGTGTTGGTGCCTACCAGCAAACATATGTTAGCTCTGAAAAAATATTCTTTGAAAATATTCACATTATGACCTTTTCATTATTAAATTTAATCACTTAACAAGTAGGCTTGTTTGTTTCTTTTTTCTTCTCTCATTTGTCACAAATTTAGTCATATGAATTAAAGACATATGAAGATCTAGGCTTTACAGTGAAAAATGTACATTCTTATTCCATTTTTTTAAGCTCTCTGGTATTTTATTGTTTCAGGAAGAGTCAGTGAAAGTGTAGGCAATCCACTATAATTGTAAGCCCTCAGGATCCAAAGTCCAGCAGACTTTCCTTTGTATCTTGGCACCAATACTGAAGATGTTTCCTTAGATGAGTACCTTAAAAATCATATTTTTCTGAATGCCTATAATATTCCAAGCACTGTTCCAAATGCTTCACATATGTAGGTTATTTAATTTTCCTGGCAACATTGGAAGTAAATTACTACCTTTGTTCCTGTTTGCTAGATGAGGTAACCCAGCTAATAAACAGTGGAGACTTACCCAACAGTGTTTACCAGGGCCTGTGCTCTTTTCCATTAAACCATGCCTCTCAGTATCACTTCCTCATGTGTAAAAGAATATTGACTCTTTTATAAGTTTGTGTTGATTATATGAGACAGTAGATGATAACAATTCAACAGCAAACTGTAAGCACTCAGCAGGAGGTTGAGTGATACATTCCAAATATCTGTTGGTCAATATATATTTTTTTTCAACTTAGGTAGTGATATTAAAACTAGCATGACTTAAGAACAGTGAAAAATAAAAGAATACAGATAGTTGTTAATTTCAAGCAGTTAGTAAGGAACTAAAGGAACTCAGTTACTTTTCAGTAGAATGAAAAGATTAAGTACAACTCAAGAGGATATAGTGGTTTTTTTTGGTGAAAATATTCTTTCATTGGAAAACCATATTCAGATGTATAAAAGCTGTATAATTATTAAACATATTTTGTTCATGTGATTCTACATGTACTATTTCCATGTAACTGTGTTGCAAACACATCTTTAAAATAAATAACACTGCACATATTCACATATAATATAGCATCCTTAGAAACTTCTTTCATTAGCCTTTAGGAAGTTTATTAAACACTGCACATGTGGTGAATATGTTCTTTCACTGAAATAATGGTCCTTGGATATAACTGAATAGTGACATTATTACAAAAATATTTTATAGGTGTGACTTTACATAGTATATTCCATGCACCACAGTGTGTGAACACATTTACTGAATGATACACTTATTCATATATACAATGTCCATTATTAGAAACTTGTTTGATTCATGTGCATTTATAGTTCAATATTTCTATTTTCTATGATTTTTACTTTATTGAGGAATAATTTACAAATATAATTGCATATATTTAAAGTGTACAATGTGATGATTTGGTAGACATTTTCATTGTAAAATGTTTACCCAGACCAAGACAATGAAGATACCACCTCATATAGTTAACTCTCTTTTTTTGATCCATCTTGTTTGATATTTGGGAGCCAGATCACTATATTTTTAATCTGTGCTGTTCTGTTTTTTAAGCAATCTTTTATATTTCCAGGAACTTTTTAAAATTATAATTTAGATCTGGGGTGCCTGGATGGCTCAGTCCGTTAAGCATCTGCCTTTAGCTCAGGTCATGATCACAGGATTCTGGGATTGAGCCCTGTACCAGGCTCTCTGTTCAGGAGGGAGCCTGTTTCTCTCTCTGCTGTTTTCCCTGCTTATATTCTCTCTCTGTCTGTCAAAGAAATAAATAAATTTTTTTGGAGGGTGAATGAAACAACTTTATTGAAAAAATAAAATCTTTTTTAAAAATTTAAAGAAGAACTATAATTTAGATCTGGGATAATTTTTCTTTAAGTGGTTCCCAGTGTATATACTGAGTCCTCAGGTCCACCAAACATGTTTATCATCATTTTTCAGTTCATGGAGTATAAGCATTATATTTGGATGATTGTATTCCTTACTGAAGAACTCCTTTATCTTAAGTCTTCTCTGATAAACACCATTATTTTTCTTGTATGGAATGCCAGTATTTCAGTATTGTAACAGGAGGCCAAGATCATAACCTCATCAGAATGTATTTTAACATGAACAAGACTCTCTTCTTTGCCTGAGGGATGATGCATTGTTAGTGACATGTGCTTTATTTCTTCATTCAGAAAAGATAATATAAAATCTGTGTTTCTACAGATTTTATAAGTAAAATCAGCTTAATAGGAGACAATTTTCTTTGATGATACGGTAGCAAGGAAAAATATTAACAACTCATTTAGCATCTTTTTCAATACAAACCATAATTTTTGAGATTCCCATTTGCTTTATTTGAAATCAAATTAAATCCTTTGTGATATGATATATGATTTGTAACAGTTTGAGGCCAACAGTATTTTAAGTTCTGAATTTACTTCAGTTTAAACATAGTGCCCACATGAAATTTATTGACACCAAGTAGGTCTTAGATTGTAATAATGGAAGGCTGTAATGATGGCTCAGAATAGTGATTCTTAGTAGGGGTGAAAAGGAAGCCTGAGCAAAGTTGTTGCTGGAGATTTTTTGAAGGTGAAGGCAATACTTGTTATCCAATGCCTTATCAGCCTAGGATTTCAGATACACTGCATGTGGCTTGGAAAGCTCTCCCAAGTGATAATAAGGTGTTATTGAGTTAATTTTTTTTAAAAAAAATCGTGGTATGACAGATATAACTTAAAATTTGCCATTTGTACCATTTTATGACCTTAATTGTACTCACAATGTTGTGAAATCATCACCACCATCCATTTCCAGAACTGACTTAACTATTAAAGATGTGCGTTTTTTTTTCACTCAGATTCTTCTTTTCTCGAGGATTTTTTTAACCACATTTAATAAAATGTGTGTATATTTTAAATTTGAGATTACTTTTTAAATAGGAGAGTTGAGTTCCATCTGTCTGAGGGCACTGAAAAATTTGACTTTCAAAAATGATTCCTGTTTTGCTGTTGTTGTTTCTCATGACTTCCTTTTTATAGGAATATTTTCTTTAAACATATTGACAGTCAATTTGACAAGCTGTCACTTCTGGCAAATGCCACTTTTTCCATGAGTAATTTCCTCCTTTCAACAAATATTATTAGTCACTATATCTTATTATGTTGAATATCTCCTTTTAAAACTGATAATGTGAAATCTTTTGACTAATAATTCTCACAAAAATTCATACTGAATAAAAAATTAGAGGACCAAAGGCATTTGCTCAAAAGGAAACAAGTTTTTTTCCTTGATAAGGACAGTGGCCAACCCAGTCAAATAAAATGAAAATGAAACAAAATGAACAAATTTTCATCTGAAATGTATGCTACCAGTAAGATTGTGGGAATTGGAATTAATAGGCCAAAAACTCCCATGCAGGTTAAGCCTTCCAAGATAATTTACAGAATAAGGGGATTAAAGTATTTGCTTTATTGGAGCAACTTTTTCAACTAGTTGAAAGGCTGATTACATCTTCTTCTCCTTCTCCTGATCTTGTAGGCTCTGAGAAGGAAAAGTATGGAATGTTTTGAAAGTGAAAACAGGGGTTATCAAGCTTTTTATCACAGTGTCCAAGGAATTATCAAAGATCAATGAAACTTCACTTAACTCAAAAACAGAGACTTGATGCTAAATAGATGTTTGAGGTAGAGACTTAAGGATGAAGCATTTCTGGTAAAGGAGAAGAGAAAGCTGAATCAAAAGCCCTGAGTTGGGAAGGCAACAGAAGGGAAGGCTAGTAGGGCTGAACTCTAGCTCAGGAAGGAGAGATTGGTCTGTACATAGGTTGTAGATCCTGTAAATCCTTGTAGAAAGCTCTCAACTTTTTGGATCTGTAAGTACAATGGGAAGTCACTGAAATCTTTTTATTTATTTATTTATTTATTTATTTATTTTCAGCATAACAGTATTCAAAGATTTGTTTATTTGTTAGAGAGCTCACGAGTGAGCACGGGGATATAGAGGGGCAGAGGGAGAGAGAATCCCAAGCAGTCTCCACACCCAGCCCAGGACTTGATCCCATAGCACTGAGATCATGACCTGAACTGAAATTAAGACCAAATGAACCACCCAGGTACCCTGCCACTGAAATATTTCAAGCAGGAAATTAGCATTTAAAATTTTTATTTTGGGGCATCTGGGTAGCTCTGTTGGTTAAGATTTCAGCTCAGGTCATGATCTTGGGGTCCTTGGAGAGAGCCCTGGGTTCCTCTCTCAGTTGTGGGGGGGGTCTGCTTATCCCTCTCCCTCTGCCCTTCCTCTGTTCATGCTCTCTCATATAAATAAATAAAATCTTTACAAAAATTTTTACTTTTAGAAAAGAAACTTTTGCTAAGTGGTAAATATGAATCCAGAATGTTTACGGGTAGAGTTAGGCTGTTCTTTTTGAAGTCCAAGAACACTTATTTACTCTCTCAGTGTAAATGAGATGAAAGATAGTATAGGAACACCACATGTGTTCAGTAACTGAAGGAGTGATGCACTTTCCTACAGGGACATTAACAATACTTGAACAGATGTTAATGTCTGTTGCCTTTAGGAAGCTTATTTCATCAAACATAGTGTTTCATCCCTTATTAACGTAGTTCATAAGGCATTGTGTTCTGACTGTGATCCCCTCCTTCAGTGCTACTATGCTCTTTGTATGAGTGTGTGAAACCCAACTGCTCTCTGTAGTCATAGTTAATAATACAGAATTAAAACATTTATCATATCTTTGAAAATGCCTATTCCCCCATAAAGTTAACATCATATTCTCAGGAAAGAACAGATTTTGGAATCAAAATTGTATTTGAGTTCTAGCTATGTCACTTACCAGTCATTTGAACTTGAGTGAGGTATTCATCCTTTCTGAAACTCAGTTTACTCATCTGGAAATGAGAGTAATAACAGCTTGCTAGTAAAGTTGTTTATATAAAGCCATCTATGAAAAAGGCTTAGAATAGTGACTGAAACATAGTAAGCACTCAATAAGTGACAGATCCACAAATAAAATGAATTTAAAAAAAATGCAAAAAAAGGATATTATAGCTTACAAATGTGCTTGAAATCTATACTGCAAATTATTTTTTGTAAAATCTCTAAATGGTCATACGAATATATTAGGGGCAAAGGTGACTTTTAGATTTCCAGACTCAAGAAAGTAAGTTTAAATTTAGTCCTCTTTGCTTGGTTAGCTTTATATATTTGCATATATGATTATTTAGATTTGTCTCTATTATAATAATGGATTGCCAAGCAATAAATTGTATTATCCAGACTTAAAATGTAAAGAGAGGGAAAAAAAGTCATTTAGTTCTAATGCCCTGTCTTTTTGGAAATGCAGTGCACACTATCAGAGAACTCTTTTGTCATCTCTTCTTTTGTGCACCTAATTGGCCTCTCATTTCTCTTTGAATCAACCTTTTAAGACTATTTATTTATTTATTCATTTATGTTCAAATTTAATTAACATGCATTGCTATAGTAGTTTCATTATACAATATCATGTGAATCAGCCTTTTCATAGAACTAATTTTTGATAAGTCTCATCAGCTTCTTCAACACCTATATTTTAAAACATGAATTATGCTTAAATGATATTAAGGTATGGTACTCTCTTAAGCTGTAAAACCATTTTTTTTTTCTGTGCAGTTGAGGGTTAATTTGAGTATGTCATTTGACCTATATTGTTCCCCCACACCTTCCTAGGTTGCCCCAGTGATGTGGTTATTTGCTGTGGAGTTGTTTCTAACAAGGAAGTAACACTGTTGTTTTTCAGACATCCTTCTGCCTGAAAAGTACTATTTTTGTTACCCGGAGCTATAAATATCTATAAAATTCTTTCTTCTGGCTACAGCAACCACAAAAAAGACAGTCCTACTAGACATGCAACTTTTGTAGTTTTGGGTGTTATAGTTCCAGGCTAAGAATTACCTATTCTTCCTTCAGAATTTAGGATACAGAGAATTGATAGCTAAGTCGTGACCAAAGCACTTAATTTAATAATGTCTGACAGTCATGCAGTATCTGCCAGAATGCAAGACTTTATTAACAATAGCTCAATCAAGAGCAAACAGCTCTTCCTAAGCCTAAAATAAGGGCTTCTACCATCTGCCCATTAATTGAAGACAAATGGGCCAGCAGCACAAATGGTGAATAGGTAGCTGTCATCCTTAGAAGATTCTCCATTTTTTTTTTTTTAATACTCAGAGGTATTGCCTCGTATGTATTTAAGGAAGAGAAATCCCCTGGCCTGGTTTTTGCTTGCAGAGAGATTAACTCAATCCAGTTATACAATTTGTCTTCTCACATGTTAAATTCTGATCAATAAAAATAGGGATGTTTCCTTCTTGAGAGGAGCAGGGAAGAAGATGGTAAGGGAAAGAGGCCAAAGTACCCTGCTTGAGTATGGGACTGAGACTGGACTGTGAAGAAGGACCAGAAAGCTTCATTTCTACATAACTAAACATTATATGGATTCATCTAGCAACAGGAGTAAAAGATAAATTAATATAATTTCAGTTTGTAAAGTCCATGGACTTGAGACAGAATGTAAGTTAAAGAATGTGAGTATTCCTAGTTCTTTAATTTGGTTGTACCACCATTGAAATCATAGTTTTGAAGGAAATAACCATTACGTTAGATGGTAGATATTAGTTACAAGATGCAGCCTTAATTTCAAAATATTAATATAAGAAATTAAAAGGTGATTCTTAGGATAAGAGAATTCTGGTATTGTAAGGTTAAACTGAAAGGTTTCTAAGTCACTGGGAAATATTTTCCTTGTCCGGTTGGAACCATATTCCCTTTTTTCTTTCTCTTCTTCTTCCCTACTTTCTCCCACCCACTTCCACCCACTGTGTCTCATTAAAAATCACGTTACTATGGCCAGCTAGTTCACAGAAACCACATGTATTAAGAACAAGCTAACACTAAATTCTAACTACAGAGAAGCTCGTAGGTAGAAAAAAGGAAGGGGAGCCTTCTAGTTAAGTAAAAACATTATCCTGCCTACTCCTGGCAAAGTTTTCTGCCAACAGCGTATCTAGATTCACACAGTGGGTTTAATTCTTTTCATTTAATCCTTTGGTTGACTTTATGAAATAAAAAAATAAGGAAGAACTGCTGGCACTGTTGAAAAGACATAACTGATATGTGTGGAACCTCTGGGCATTTTATCCACTAACTGATGAATCAAATTGGGCTTAACTAGGACAAATTAATATTTTTCTTAAGATAAAAACTTGGTTTGGGTTGAACTAAGTCCTTGTACTTGTCAGATTTTATTTTATTATCATGTTAATTGATTTTCTGTGAAGAAAACTTGCCTTAGATTTTAATGTAATGGTCAGTGACTAAGAAGAAACAAGAAGTTGCTTTTTCTTCCCATTTTCACCTTTGCCCCCGCTTTCATGGTTCTTATGGGCGAGAAAGTAGTGTTAAGTGAGGTACAGCACTTTCATTTACAGATTGGTATATAGCCCAGGATATGTATAGTTTCAAAAAAAGAATCTGCTGTTTGAGGAGCTTTAAAGAAATCTGTATCACTAAAAGTTTTGTTAATTTAAATGTGCTTAGACTCTCAAATATGAACTAAGTGTCTTGCCATTTTAAGATTTCATTAGATGTAAATTGGGTTCAATTTTAAGTACTACTTGTGTATAAATACAATGCAAAATCCCTAAATCTTCTGTGAAGGTATTTAACCTTAATTCCTTATACTTCTTCAATTTTTGCATATATTTGGACTTCTTTGCATTTTTATGTGAATGCATTTGACCCTGCCTAAAATGTGGCCACTAAACATTTTTATATCCCCTTTTCTGTTTAGCACAATACTGTGTACCTGACAAATATTCTATACATATTTAATGTGTAAGTAGAACTGTAAAAGTCTTACCTGTTGTTAAGATATGGGATCCAGCTAGCTTTCTAGTCGTGTAACAGAAGAAAAACACTTTGAGAAGTCAGGTAGATGAGAAATCATCGTGTTCTTACCTGAGGAAATACTCTAGTGAGTAACTTCTATGTCCTTACAACCTCAGGTTCTTGTACAACACGTAGTTTGAAACCAGATTGTTAAGTTTCATTCTCCCTGGTAGAGTGTAGATGACCAAAATTAATAATGTGATTTACACATTTCAAAAAGCTAGTGCCGGATTACAACAGCAAAATTGTCATAAGTCTCCAATGGTGACAAACTGAGTATTGGTCCTTTGGGTAGAATAGCCATGCAATGTGAAATTCCTGTGTGCATTCCTTCTTTAAAGGAAGCCAAAAAAAAAAAAGAAGCCAAATAAGAAGCTTCTACCTTTGGCATATAGCAAATACCTTTGCCAGTGCAGAAAGTCAAGAACTCACTATTTTGTTGTGTTTTTTTTTTTCCTGAAATTTAAAATATTTGTCACTGTTTTCAGTCACAAAATCCTACTTCCTTTGCAAGGTATAATTGATGTCTGATTCAATTCAGAAATGGGTCATTTTTAAAAAAATTCCTTTCATGTTTAAAAATAAATAGTTTGGCCAGGGATCAGTAACTTTAAACCATGTTAGCTCTTCGTACCCTAAAGTTTTAGTTACACTGTCAGTTGGATTAGTTCTTAAGGGTTGGTGAACCAGAGAAGACAATTATCAAAGAATTAAAGTCCCTTCTTGAATAACTAAAGTGATACTATCTACTACTTATATAAGAAGACTATATTCTTGATTAACCCTGGTGTCTATGCTTAGAAAGTTTATTCTAGTGTGTTTTCCTGGAATTAGAATTTATGACATTTGAAAAATATAAATTGTAATTAGACATTGAGATTTACTTCTTGTGGTTATCATATATACATATATATATATATATATATATATAGCATTTTATGGTAAATATGACCTATCAATTTGTTAAATGGTTGAGAGTAAATTTACTTTTACAATTTATGGGAACATTTAGATTACCAGAGGAGTAAAAATAACAGATTAATAACATAGCATTATTTATTTTCAACGTTCACTTTGATTTATATGCCATCCAAATGCCAATGAATAAAGATCATACTATATTGTCAAAATTCATGAAATGGTATGCTTAAGATTGTGCATTTGGTTGTGTGAAAAGTTTGCACTGACATTGAACTTTAGTTAATGATGTGTTATGCTTAAATGTTTAAAGGCAAAGGGTACTGATGTCTGAAACTTCTACCTAAGTGAAAGTGGTGGATGGATAGAAGGATGAGTGGATGGTTATACACATATGTGATAAAGCAAGTTATAATAAAATGTTAATTATAGAATCTAGATGGTAGGTATATGGGTGTTCACAATTCTAACTTTCTTGTATATTTGAAAATTTTCATAATCAAATATGAGGAAAGAGTGAATAAGGATAATGTAGTGCACATAGAGACACACGAAGAGGGATATTACACAGATCTAAAAATGGATGAGATGGTGCCATTTGAGACAATATGGATGAACCTAGAGGGTATAATGCTAAGTGAAATAATCTTACTGAGAAAGACAGATGACGTATGATTTCACACGTAAGTGGAATCTAAACAATAACAATAACAACAACAAATGAATAAACAAAAAGTGGAATCGCACCTGTAAATACAGAGAATAAACTGATGGTTGCCAGAGGGTAGGAGGGTGGGGGATTGGGCAAAACGGGTAAGGGGAGTGAGAGACATAGGCTTCTAGTAATGCAATGAATAAGTTATGGGACTAAAAGGTGCAGGATAAGGATTATAGTCAATGCTCATGTAATAGTGATGTAAGAGGACAGATGGTACACTTGTGAGCATAGCAGGATATATACACTTGTCGAATCACTATGTTACACGCCTGAAACTAATGTAACATTATGTGTCATCTACACTCAATTTAAAAAGAAATTTAGGAAAAAGCTTAAAACCTATTTGAATTATAATTATGTGAAGCTTATTAGAATACTATAAATATCCATGCTTCAGTTTTTATGTTCACAGAAGTTACTGGTTTTTGTTGTCCAGAAAGCCTATAATGATGATTTTTTAAAAAGATTTTATTTATTTATTTGACAGACAGAGATCACAAGTAAGCAGAGAAGCAGGCAGAGAGAGAGGAGAAAGCAGGCTCCCTGCTGAGCAGAGAACCTGATGTGGGGCTCGATCCCAGGACCCTGGGATCATGACCTGAGTCGAAGGCAGAGGCTTTAAGCCATTGAGCCACCCAGGCACCCCTATAATAATGATTTTTTAAATTTAAGTAGAAAAAGTAAAACTTATGTTGTTCAGAATTTGAGCTATTGTGCAATACATTTAAGTTTAAAGATGCAGTTCTTTATTTTCTGTTAAAGGAGTCATTACATACCATTTGTTACTGAACAAATTTCCTTAATGGTTTAGACATCTTTGGGTACATCTGATACAATTTTTAATTAGAAAGCTGTAGAGAACCAGATTTACCTCTAGTTTCATAAGTAAATTTCATGTTCAATCAGAAGATAACCAATGAAAAGGCATTGTTAATAAAATCTTTATATTCGTTAAGTGACTTTAACTTTATTGTTTGAAGACAGTAATTGGCTAAACGGTATGGTCACATCATATCCACTAGAGCATTAGGGAGGGCTACTTGAAAAGGGCTATATCAAAGTCCAGCAACCAAAGTTAACATCTGGCACTGTGCCTATCATTGGTCTTTGGGGTGAGATCTTTAGTTGAACATGGCATCTTCTTCCAATGACTGATATATAAAGGAATTCAACTCATAGCTTCCTCACCAGAAACAACACAAAGCATAACTCTTTTTTTTTCTTTTTTTTTAAAGATTTTATTTATTTATTTGACAGACAGAGATCACAAGTAGGCAGAAAGGCAGGCAGAGAGAGAGGAGGAAGCAGGCTCCCCACTGAGCAGAGAGCCCGATGCGGGGCTCGATCCCAGGACCCTGAGATCATGACCTGAGCCGTAGGCAGAGGCTTTAACCCACTGAGCCACCCAGGCGCCCCCATAACTCTTTTTCTTTAAAATTCAAGTAGAATGGTGTTAGACTGGGCATTAGCATTAATCCCAATTTGTTGTGCCAACGTTTCAGAAGGAATCTGTTGTACATCATTTGGTTTACTGAAGTTTTTAAAATATAAGGACTCTGTTTTTTAAAAAAAGACTTCACATGTTAACTTAAATATTAATACCTATTATTTGAGAGAATTTATTAAACAATTCATACCTCTTAAAACTAACTTGAATGTCACTAATTACAAAACTGATTAACACATGTATTGGGGCGCCTGGGTGGCTCAGTGGGTTAAAGCCTCTGCCTTCGGCTCAGGTCATGATCTCAGGGTCCTGGGATCGAGCCCCGCATCAGGCTCTCTGCTTAGCAGGGAGCCTGCTTCCTCCTCTCTCTCTCTCTCTCTCTCTCTCTGCCTACTTGTGATCTCTACCTGTCAAATAAATAAAATCTTTAAAAAAAAACCACATGTAATAAAGAGTATATATGAACACAAGTACTTGTGAACCATATTTTTATTCTATCTATGAATCCTGAATGACATATGGCATTGTAGAGTCATGCAGTTTTCCCAGAAGTAACCCTGAGACCCTGGGCTACCAAATTGATAAACACAAGCTTGATGCTTTGCCTGTCTGCAACCTTTTCTAGAAAATTTCCGAAGAATGTATATCTAAATATGGATCCTGGAAAACAAAAGGTGTCTTCTAGACTCATAAAGGCAAGGTTTCTATGGCTCTCTTATGAAACATGCTATGGTAGGAGATTAGACACCTGTTGGGAAAGAAAGATTTTTTAAAAGAATTTATTTATTTGACAGAGAGATCACAAGTAGGCAGAGAGGCAGGCAGAGAGAGAGGGGGAAGCAGGTTCCCTGCTGAGCAGAGAGCCCGATGTGGGGCTCCATCCCAGGACCCTGAGATTGTGACCTGAGCTGGAGGCAGAGGCTTGACCCACTGAGTCACCCAGGTGCCCCGGAAAGAAATATTTTAATAAGAAAAAACCTAAAAATATAAATGGAAAAGTAAATTTCACTTATATCATTGGAATATTCACATGAGGGAAATAGATAACTTTTAATTTGCAAGAAGCAAAGTCATATGAAATTTTTTCCAGGTCATTTTGTTTTCTGATTTTCTTTGTACTGGTATTAGCTGGGCTTTTGTTATAACAAATACTGTTACGGATTACTTTTGCCATTTTGGCTTTTAGTAGATCACCTGTTGGGAGGATTTTTTTATTCCATTATATACATTATAAAAACATTTACACAACTGATATGAACAATGTAGATCATTTGCAGGTCCACCGAATGTTTTAATTTTGGTTGCATTTCTAAGCATTATTATGGTACAAAATTTCCATATGACTTAATAGTTGGAAGGAAGCATTGATATTTAAATATTAATTTTAATGCCAAATATAAAGTACCTTAATACATTTGAGTGAATATTTAAAATTCCAAATGAGAAGATAATTATATAAAATTGTGTATTTATAATTTGAAGGGCTAAGTCATTCATAGTACATGATAGTTTTGTCCACGTGATTCATCTCTTTTTGTCAGATAGTTCTTTATTAGTTCTTGACATCTGTTCTTAGCATATATCACTTTGTAGTCTTAAGATGGGTGAAAGAGTGGGGAATTAGGCATTAGCGTGAATTTGTAATTTATAATGGGAAAATTGCCAGTAGTTCAAATTAGCATAGAAAATCTCATGAATCATCCAAATACTTATGGTCTTTCGAATCTACAACCCTGTATAGTAATTGTCAAGCCTACTGAAGTTTTAAAACAACCAAGCTAAACTAAAGATCCCGTGAAACACTGTTTTGTACATCTTTGGATATTCGAACTCTTTGCTTTTAAAACAGCTAGCAAATACTGAGTGGGGGGATGGGAGATGGATAGGTGATTCTATAGCTTAATTTTCCACTAGGGTAGCCATTAGCTACCTTAGGCTATTTATACTTAAATATTAAGTTAATTGTAATTAAATAAAATAGAAAATTCACTGCATCTGTCTCATTAACCACATTCAAATGCTCAATAGCCCTATGTGCCTAGTGGCTACTATACTGAACAGCACAAAAAGACATTTCCATTACTGCAGAAAGTTTTACTGAACAACATTGTTCTCAAGTGTTAGTGATTATCCCAGAATTTTCTACATTTTCTTTAAAGCTTAAACTTCTGAAAACATAACCAGTGTTGTTTTGAGAGTTACAGAAGCTTTCTGGGGTTGAAGTTATCTTCAAGTGCAATCAGTTTATTATTTTAGATGTTGGTTTTCCTAAAAATGGTCAATTAATATTTTAAACAACACACATGAATAGCAAGTATAGCTGCAAATACTGTACATTCCTTGTCATTAAAAAAGGTGGTCAGCACAATGAGAAGACCCCCCCCCCCCATATTGTCTGAAGAAAAATTACTGGTTTTCTCCTAAAATCAGTTCTTAAATTGTGGTTGTAACAGCCCATCTCAATGCCTGCCTGCAAGTAGCTAAATATCACTGATCTCATTTTAAATCTATACCTAAAATTCCCAGATGAGCTCTCAACATCCCCAGGCATCATATTCCATTTGTTTCCTATTTTCCGAATGATTTTATACCTTCTTTTCTCTTCAAACAGCCCTTCCACAATATTTCTCACTTCCCACACAACTAACCTTGCTTCTTATTAATTCATTGAGAAAAATAGTTATCATATCCAGGTTCCTTCATCCATGTATCTGCAAATCTACCAACTCATCTAGTTCTAAATCTAATTCTTGACCTAATGGTTGACATTAACCTGTTCTCTTTTCAATCCCAGCTCTTCCACTTGGACTCGAGATTTCATTTCCTCTCACATTGTTCATGCATTTTCTCCTAAAATTTTTCTGTCTCCTTTTTCATTATCAATATTTGTGTATCTACAAAGACATCTTAGTATCTTCTAACATAAAAACAAAAGTCAGCTCTTTTGATTAGTTTTTCTTTTCCAGGTATTACCTTGGTTTTCTACTCTAGTTACCAGGCACAGACCCCCACACACTTATGACTTTGTTAAATTATTGTTAAGTGGAGTACGGAGTGCTGGATGGTGAGCCTTCCTTCAGTAGCAGAACACAAGAGACATTGGACTAGAGGAGTTTATTACTCAGAGGTCCTGGGTAACGTACAACATGGGCTGAAGGGTTGCATGGGGGAGGTCAAGGCCAAATGTAGAAATATCCACAGGTTGGGCCTGGGACACATGCCTCAGTTAGAGTCCATGGGTAGAGTATTTTGAAGTTCCTGGGTTAGGGCCAGTTTGATCAATTCAAACCAAAAGAGTAAAGTTTGATAAGTCCCATGGGGGTCTTATTTAAGGGGACTGTAAGGCAGACAGGGGAGGGTGTTGATCACAAGGGCTCTTGGGGAAGTCATATTAGGAGCTCACATTTGATTGTGACTCTGCAGACCTTTATTCAGGGCTTATGTTTACACGAGGAGGCTAGTGTCATTTTAAGATCCACCCAGGCCTTTTGGCCAAACAAAATGAATGCCAAGGCAGGAATTCCATGGAGGAGTTTAGCTAAACTTTTGATACATGCAGACACACAGACACACACCAACACACAGTTGTGAAGGGATTATTTATAGTTTATACTGCAGTTATTTACCTCATGTTTTCTTTTTAGTTCAGTTCATTATGTCTGACTACCTTACAAAGATTGGTCCCCCCTACCCCTTGTTTCCTCTCCATCATTCATTCTTTCCTTACTTCCTAAGGCCACATGACCATTTTGTTGCCAAATCCAATGACTATGTCTCTGTTCTTTCTGCACTTACCTCTCAACAGAATTTGGCACAATTGACCACTTGATCTTTTTGAAAAAACTCTTCTCTTGTCTTGAAGTGCATAAAATCTTCCTAGTGTTTCCCCTTCTGAGTCTTTTTCTCATCATTTCTTCACCTTCAAATGTTAGCCTGGGTCCTAGCATAATACTTTTCTTAGGTTAACTCATTCAATCTAATGGCTTTAAATGAGAACTATATGCAAATGCTCCTTGAAATTTTTTATGCTTCATTCTGACTTGTCTCTTGAACATAAGATTTGTTTATTTTTTTCTTAGAGCCTACTTGACACACCCATTGGAGCATATATCTGAGATGAATCTCAAACTTACCATAATCTAAGCAGACAGCTTGATTTTTATCCAGTAGCCTCCTGAAATAGATAACAAACAAACCTACTTAATGTGTTCCTTTTCTAGGCTCCCTCAACTCAGTATGGCAGAATTATGGCTACCGTAGGAGATGCTGAAATTCAGGAAAAAAAACTGAGGGTTGTTGGAGGGGAGATAGGGAGGATGGGGTTACTGGGGGATGGGAATTAAGGAGGGCGCTTGATGTAATGAGCATTGGTCATTATAAGCAACTGATGAATTTCTGTATTCTGCCCCTGAAACTTTAAATATACTGTATGTTAACTAAACTAAATTTAAATAAGAATAAAAATATTATACACTCTTTTATAAACTTGATGTGTTATATGTCAGTCAGTCTTGTCTCTTCGCCCTCATATATCCCAAATCTCTCCCCTTCTCTGTTTTCTCATGATCAATACCTTGTTTCCCCCTTGTTCTTCACCTACACACTTGTTGTTGCTTCCCACGGAGTCTAATTACTTTGGTAGAATTGTACATTTGGGGGAAGTGGAAGGTTTTGTGGAACCTCACCATTAAATGTCCCTTCTCTTCCCTGCAGATGACATAATCTTTTAATAGAACAAGTAGTATTACTCTAAAGATTTCCCATCCTAAGATAAATACCTGAATTCTTACCCTGGCATACAAAATTCTTTGTGATCTGGCCCTTGCCTAACTCTTTACCTCACTTAATTCTTTTCCCATTTGTTGTTGCCACAGGCCAATTTGTGTTTTGCTTTGGAGTGTTTCTACACTAGGTATTCCCCTGTATGAAATGTTCCTACTCCAGGTATATTTTATGTGGGCTTCCTTTTGTTTTTCTGATTTTAGATAGTTTCTCAGAAATGCCTTTGCTGACCAAATTAAAGTAGCCACTATTCACTCATAATTGTTTCAATTTATGACAGTTGTTGATAGGCAAATTATGCTCTGTAAAATCTTATTTTACTTCTTTACAGGCTTATTATTTACGTTCTTCTGTAAAAGTAATCTCCATCATATCCCCAGAGTCTGTAGCTTTGCCTGTCCCAGAATTTTAATTCTTTGGATAAATGAATGTCTGAAACATGAAATCAATATAAGCTGCACTGTTAGTCTTCAAGTACCAGGTGATAGCTAACTTTGAGATTCTGGGGTTACCAAAGATCCTGATTCTGATTTACATTATACAGACACAAACACTGGTGATGAGAAAATTTTATGTTAGAACCTAGATGTGGCTGTTTCCACTGGATCACCTCCCTCTCCTCTTCATCCTTTACTGCAATCACCATGGAAGTAATCGATCTCTGGAATCAGAATGTTAGCACATCCCACCTGGTATATGTGACTGTTGTAAGAAACATGTGTTACAAGGCAGCCAGACAGCCTGATGATTGTTTAGTAGCTGTCTTTCTTCCTTGAACAGCGACGAATAATACCTTTGATCTCTGCCACCAAGAAAAAACCAAGAACCCATTTGGAATCTAAGCCATAGGAATGATTTTTGTATTTGCTGATATACAGATGTTTGAACCTTGTCTTGTTTATATGATGATTGCTATGTGTTTATTTCAAAATATATAGTAAATCATTTTTATGGTTAATATGAAGAATTTGTAGAATAATCATGTCCTTCTGATACTGTTGTGTTGTTGGAACAGGACTTCTTACGTCCTAAATTTACAGAGTCTTTCTCTTCTGTGGTCCAGTGCTACAAAATGGAAGTAAGGAGGGATATTTTGGTTTAATTTGTTTTCATTCACCTTAATCTCTATCCAGAGGGAAAAAAACAGTAACTTTTTTTAAAGGAAGAATGTTAATTTGTATTCTTGAGGTTTTTATCTTATCAAAAGCTTAAAAAATGAAGGTGAGTCACTATTCTGTGGATGGCTTAGCTCCACAGTAGGCAGTCTGTGGTTTTTGAAAGTTATTTTCCATAGTTTATGGAAATCATTTAGAAGGCTAAGTTCATATAAGCTTTCTATCCATATTATTATTGTAACAGTCACCCTAATACTTGATTCAACCCCCTGCCTAAATGTGAGATGGAAACCACAACTACCAGCAATTAAAAAAAAATCACACGAAGTTTACACTTCTAAAAAGTAGTTCTCGAGAAAGAAATGAGAAATTTAATCCAAAGTAGATATTTAAAATATATTTTCTTTTTTATATAAAGTAATGAGAATGATGTTGTTGTGTGACTTAAAGTGTATAGTTACAGCATATATAGTACTTTGACTTAGACATTACATCAATACTGTAGTTTTTCCATTTTTCCTGGGTGGGAGATGTATTAAATGGGTGAAGGGCATTAAGGAGGACATTTGTTGTGATGGGCACTGGGTGATATATGGAAGTGATGAATCCCTAAATTCTGTACCTGAAACTAGTATTATACTATATATTAACTAACTGGAATTTAAATAAAAACTTGAAAAAGAAAAAGTATAAATCAGCTGTAACTCATACTAAAAATTAATTTCTATGTATAAGAAAAATATTGAAAACTCCTGAATGTAAATTAGAAATTTGAATATGGGGCAGCTGGGTGGCTCAGGGGGTTAAAGCCTCTGCCTTCAGCTCAGGTCATGATCCCGGGGTCCTGGGATCGAGTCCCGCATCGGGCTCTCTGCTCGGCAAGGAGCCTGCTTCCTCCTCTCTCTCTGCCTGCCTCTCTGCCTACTTGTGATCTCTGTCTGTCAGGTAAATAAAATCTTAGGAAAAAAAAAAACAAACTTAAATGCTTAGAAATTTGAATATGAATTTCTTCTGCAAAAGTGAATTGAGGAAGGTATTTGGGTTTACGAGGAAATACCATTTTTTTATTCAAATTCAATTAGATAACATATAGTAAGTACATCCTTAGTTTTTTATCTAATGATAAATGATTCATTCGTTGTATATAATGCCCAGTGCTCATCACATCACATGTCCCTGAACGTGCTTGATCTTGTCTGATATTGGAAAATACCATTTTTAAGCTCTGCTGTAACATTGGATATTGTGGTAGGTTAGGTTTTTTGAAAATATATATGTAAATAACTGAGTAATGCTGTATAGAAACTGTAATTATTTGATTAATTGTTTAAACTTGGCTAGTATAAAGGTGATTAAGGAAATGGCCTGCACTATCTATTCCATCATTTTTTAAAACAGTGTTTCCTTTACAGTTAATTCTAACCAAGTCTCAGAAACTTGGGCACATTTTTTCTCTTCTGTCACCATGATTGAGCCCTGTTTTGTTTAGAGAGTTTGAAAATTGAGTTCTTTTGGATCAAAAGAATAAAGCTGTGGGAAAAATTTTCAATTCAACTAAGTGATAAGTGCTATATATGAAAATATAAAGACTTAAAATAACCTCTTAAAATCATTTTTGGGTTAATTATGAACACAGTTCCTAGTATATATGAATTATTTATTTTCATGTTATTAAAGTAAATTTTCCCAAATCCCATTATTAAAATTAGTAAATAAAAAATATAACTTTTGAGTGATATTTAAATACCTTACTAATAAGTACCTAACCACAACACCATTTCAGGTTTATTATAATTAGTTAGCTAATGATGTATAAATTACTAAATTGAACTTGGAAATTTTATTTGGAAAAGAATTTGGTCAACTGAAAATTATTAAAATGTGAATGAATTGTTATCCAGTATTTAATATTTTATTGCCTATCAAAATAAATCATAGTCACTCAAACTTACTTTTCAGTGTTACCAGTTTTTAAATTTTTTTTAAGATTTTATTTATTTATTTGACAGAGATCACAAGTAGGCAGAGAGGCAGGCAGAGAGAGAGAGAGAGAGGGAGAGAGGAAGAAGCAGGCTCCCTGCTGAGCAGAGAGCCCAATGTGGGGCTTGATCCCAGGACCCTGAGATCATGACCTGAGCTGGAGGCAAAGGCTTTAACCCACTGAGCCACCCAGACACCCCCAGTGTTACCAGTTTTATATTTAATATAAAGTTGGATTTGCATATGTGAGTATAATTATAGCTAGAGAAGAGCATTCCTAAAAATAGTTGATAATTTAAATAGTAATTTTTGTAGTATATTTTCACATAGAACCTGTTTCATTTTCATGTAGTGGATGTATAAATTGAATTAGAAGTTCTAATGAAATATGTAACTTACATATTTTTATTTATATTCATCACATTGTATTTTGTTCTTATGTGCAAATACCTTTCTTCAATGGCTCCTTCCCATCTCAGTTCTAAAGAATCCCTTATCTTTTAAATAATATGTCTGATGATTTCCTTGCAATTTAATACAGAAAATTTTATAATTGAAGATTTTTCTTGATCCTTGCTATTCTACTGAAAAGACATGTATGCTTTTGTGTTTTGATTGATAGGGATAAATATATCTTCAAGTGCTTGTGTTTTGGAGAAGTAATATTTTGCTTTTGTTCTGTTTCCTCTTCAGTGTTAGTAATGAAACAATTAACATAAATATAAAGCAGTGTGGTGAAAGGAAAATGTCTTCATGAGTCCCTTGAGAAGGAGCTCTTCAGACTTAAGTTTCTAACTTTTGCCACTGAGTATATAACTTAACAGATTTTTGCAGTTCAGCTTATTTGTGATGCTAACAGATAAAGGAGAAAAAATCATTAAGAAAAAACAATGGGAAAGAAGTAAAATGAGGAAATTCAGCCCCAAAATAGCAGCATACATATTTGAATTATTTTCTTATAATATTTAAAACATTCTATACCAACATGTTTTATTTTCAAAGTGCTAAAGTTCTCTTAAATTCTAAAGGTAATGCTGCCAATCTTTCTCATGTAATTCTGCTCCTAAACTTGTACATAAATGCATGATCCAGGTACCTCCTTTTTCCTCATACCCTTACAGCACATGCTTTTTTAATGATTTGTTGGGTAAATTAATTCAGAGTTAATTGGTTAATTCCAAGAATGGATATTTGTTTAATTTCTACGAGCTAGCACCTTTTCTTTAAATGTGCATTAATCATGTGTTTGTAACCTCCTCATGTATTAGATCATGGAATTTTGATGTGTCAATGAATTTTCATCTTGGGTTTATACATTATAATTTTCAATGGTTTGTTTTTATTGTTCGAGACCCCTCATTATGTAGGCAGGGCTTAGAGAGGCAAGCTCTTGGGCCTTTTCCACTAGAGTTTCTATCCTATGATAGCTTAATGGTCACTATGGTATCTATAGACTGAATGTTCAGTTTTCTGAAACTGTATTGAGTATTGATGATATGGTATTGGAGAATGGTAGAGAGATGGTATTGGAGAATGTCTTCTACCAGCATGGTGACTCTGTAATTAAACATAGCTGGTAATAAATAAGCAGGTTTATTTTCTTCCACCAGTTAAAGAGAGTTCTGCTGAAAAAATAGATTTGACAGAGTGCAGTCTTTTTGTTTTGTTTCAAGTTTTTATTTGAATTCTTGTTATTTTGTTAAATTCTTGTTAAATTCTTCTTTAAAAAAAGTTTTTATTTAAATTTTTATTTAAATTAACATGTAGTTTAATCAGTTTCAGGAGTAGAATTTAATGATTCATCACTTACATGGAACACCCAGTGCTCATCACAAGAGTGCCCTCCTTTATACCTATCACGTATTTAGCTCATCCACCTCCCACTTCCTTCCATCAACCCTCAGTTTGTTCTCTATGATTAAGAGTCTCCTATGGTTTGCTTCCTTCTCTCTCTCTTTTTTTTCCCTTTCCCGATGTTCATCTGTTTTGTTTCTTAAATTCCACATTTAAGTGAAATCATATGGTATTTGTCTTTCTCTGATGGACTTATTTTACTTAAAATAATACACTTTAGCTCCATTCACATCGTTGCAAATGGCAAGATTTCATTATTTTTTGTGGCCCAGTAGTATTCCATGTATATATATATGAATCACTATCAAACCACATTGAAAAATTCATCTCCTCGGTACTCTGAACATAGTACGTTACCTCGTATCTAAAACCGCTTGTAGAATCTTTGTGTTAGTCTGCTTTGTTGTTAGTATGGACATTTTTCTTCCTTGGCATTAAAAAATTCTTTTTTCTGGTAACTGTTTCATTGAAATATATTTTACATACCATACAGTTCACCCACACAAACTGTATATTCACAGAGTTGTGCGACTATCACCAAAATCAGTTTTGTAATATATTTTTTAAAGATTTATTTATTTATTTGACAGACAGAGATCACAAGTAGGCAGAGAGGCAGGCAGAGAGAGAGGAGGAAGCAGTCTCCCTGCCGAGCAGAGAGCCCGATGCGGGGCTCGATCCCAGGACCCCGGGATCATGACCTGAGCCGAAGGCAGAGGCTTTAACCCACTGAGCCACCCAGGCATCCCTGTAATATTTTTATCACCACAGAAACAAACACTGTATCTATTAACACTTCACCCTCCATTTGCTCCCAGGAGCCCCCATTCCTAGGCAACTACTAATCTTTGTCTTTACATATTTGCCCATTATGTCCATTGTCTATAAATGATATCATGATAAGTGATGTGACTGAATTCTCTTAGCACAGTGTTTTTGAAGTTCATCCATGTTGAAGCATGTATCAATACTTCATTCTATTTTATTTCTGAATAATATTCCACTGAATAGATATACTACTTTTTTTGTTTATCAGCTGATTTTCATTTGGGTTGCTTTTGCACTTCCTTATTATTGTGCTGCTGCTATGAACATTCATTTACAACTTTTCGTGGAGATGTATATTTTCATTTATCCTGAGTATATACCAAGATGTAGAATTTTTAGTCATATAATAACTCTATATATTTTTAAAGATTTTATTTATTTGTCAGAGAGAAAGGGATAGAAAGATAGCAAGCCCAAGCAGAGGGAGCTACAGGCAGAGGGAGAAGCAGACTCCCTGCATAGCAAGAAGCCCGATGCAGGACTGAATCCCAGGACCCTGGGATCATGACCTGAGCCGAAGGCAGATGCTTAACCATCTGAGCCACTCAGGCGTCCCTAATAACTCTACATTTAACTTTATGAAGAACTATTAGACATTTCCAAAATGATCACAGTGTTTTACATACCACTGTGTTATGTGTAAGGATTCCAGGTTTTCTACCTTTTTCACTAAGCACTTATTATCTGTTTTATTTTTATTATAGCCATCGAATGGATGTGAAGTGGTATCTCATTGTGGTTTTCCTTTGCATTTTGCTGTTGACTAATGATGTTGGATATTACTTCATGTGTTTATTGGCCATTTGTGTATTAGGAAGAATGTGTATTCATAGGCTTTGCCCATTGTTAAGTTGGGTTGTCCTTTTATCGTTAAGTTGTAGATGTTCTTTTTATATTCTATGTACAAGTCACTTCTATGTACAATTGGAAAATGTTTCCATCAGTTCTGTGAATTGCCTTTCACTTTGTTGATGATGTCCTTTGAAACACAAAAGTCTTAAATTTTCATGAAGTCTAATTTATTGCTATTTTATGACTGGAAATTTTTTTTGTCATATGTAAGATTCCGTCGTCTAACGCAAGTCACAAAAATTTACTCCTATGTTTTAAGTTTTGTTATAATTTTAGCTTTTATTTTAAGAATTTTATTTATTTGAGAGAGAACGTGTGAGAGAAAGAGATCATGAGCAGGGGGAGGCGCAGAGGGAGAAGCTGGCATCCCCCTGAGCAGTGAGCCTCACGTGGGGCTCAAACCCAGGACCCTGGTATTATGACCTGGGACAAAGATGGACCCTTAACTGACTGTTCCACCCTGGTGCCCCTAATTTTAGCTTTTAAATTTTACTCTTTCATCCATTTTGTGTTAAATTTTGTGTATGATGTGAGGTTCATTTTTCTGAGTGTGGATATCCAGTTATCTCAGCACCATTTGTTGTAAAAACTATTCTTTCCCATGATAATTACCTGGTACCTTTGTCAATAAATAATTGACCATAAAAGTAAGGGTTTATTTCTGGATTTTCAATTCTAATAATTGTGCTTATGTCAGTATTATACTGTTTTAATTACTATACTTTTAAAAATTAGGGAGTGTGAGTTTTTAAATCTTTTTTTCTTCCCAAAATTGTTTTGGCTATTCAGGTTTCCTTGTCATTCCATAATTATTTTAGGTTCATTTTTTCCATTTCTGTTAAAAAAAGGTCATTGGAATCTTGACAGGGATTGTATTGAAAGTGTAGGTCAATTTTGGGAGTAATATCATCCTTCTGGTATTAAGTCTTCTGATCTGTGAACATAGGATATTTTTCATTTGTTTAGTTCTTTAATTTTTTCACAATTTTTATGTATTTCAGGGTGTCTTAAATTTTGGTAGTTCATATTATTCTAGGAATTTTTATTTCATAATTTATTTATTGGTATACTAGTGTTCATAGTATCCCTAATATTTTATTTTTATAAGTCCAGTAGTAAGGAATGAAAGCCTTCCTTTATTCTCGATTTTTGTTACTTGAGTTTGTTTCATCTCAGAAGCCAAAGTATCACTCTTCCTTGTTTGCTTGATATTTCTTTTTGCTTCCTTGATATTTTTAATACTAACTATGTAATAAAGGATTATGTACAGGATAACTTGTAATAAAACAAATTTAGACTGTTCTCTACGTCCTGTGATAACCAGGTTATTGTGGAGAGTGATCATTGTCTATAACTGTACATATGTGAATAATGAACTTTCTCTTCTCATCTTTTTTGCTTCATCTCCCTCACATAATTATAATTAAAATATATATATATGTATACACCACACTTTTTGCTTCCTGTACCAGCAGTTTTCTTCTTGCCAACTGCAGTTTTGTTTCTTTCATATTTGAGTTGCTTGTCCCTCATTGAAATTTTTTTGTGTCCAAAAGTAGTATTTTTCATCGAGGGCCAGAAGAGAGAAACTGGTAAAGTTAAGAGAACAACTTCAGAATAGGTTGCTTCTCTGACCATGTCTCATTACTCTTTCCGCAGCTGTTGTTGTTTCAGCCACACTGGCTTCCTTACAGTTCCATGACCTCAAGCACACTCTCCCTTCATGGTCTTTTTGTAAGACTCCTTCTTCTGCCTAGACTATCCTTCCATAGGTATCCATGTGGCGTTCTTCCTCATCTATTTGAAATTTTTGTTCAAAAGTCATAAGAAAAACTCTATCATTCTCTTTAAAATTGCAGTGGACCCTCCCATCACCAAGGACACATTATATCATGCCCATAGTTTACTTTTCTCTGTAGTATTTTGTTACTTTCTGGCATATTATATAATTTTTTCTTTTTTCTTTTTTTTGAGTCTATCCCACTCTTCTAGAATATAAGCTGTATGAGATAAGGGACGTTTCAGTGTGTTTCCTCTGTAGTGAGAATAGGCCAAAAACATTTTAATCACTGAATAATTTTAATGGAAGTTGAGTAAATAAATAATCTAGGTATTTCACCTAGTCAGAAGCTACAGAGCTATTTTAGAATAATATACCATCTTGAGCTTAAACAAAGTCTCAAGAAGATCTTAATTCTTTAAGAGCTATGAGGATGTATTGGTAAGTTAAAAATAAAACAATCCTTTGGCATGACAGTTTGACCTAGAAACCTGCATTGTCCTGGAAACCTGATAAAGAAAATATGCCAAGTATATTAGAAGCAGCATTGAATATATTACAAATGATCAATAATGAGTAAATTTTTTCACGACTGAGAGAACTTTAAATGGTTTTGGCGTGGTGGTAGCTTTGGGCTTTTCTGAGTACTTTTGAGTTTCAAAACTGGAAGCTCTGTCATGGAGCTGTTACAGAAGATATTGACTCTTTTCATGACATGAGATTTTTAAGCCAGGGAAACTCCCATACTATACAGGATGGACATTGGCTTTCTTCTAGAGAGTCAAAGGGAATGCTTCGTGGATGACTATATGGAATATGGACTATGGACTTTTGAAGAGACTTTCACTGGAGAAGAATGCTTAATGCTGCTCTGCTTGTCTGCTGTGCTCCTCTCTTATATTCCTCTGAATGAATGTGAGACCAAGTATCAGCTCTGGTGCTCTTGTGTATTTGAATATTCAAAGAGCCTAACATGCAGGCTGGGTTTGGTTGCACACACAGAAGCTGGATATAAGAGAATTTAAGCTGCTTGGTATTTGTGTGCGAGGAAGTGCATCTCAGATACGGTTGCATGGTATGTTTCTAATTAGCCAAATGTAGGTCACCTGCATTGATTTACTGTGAACTGAGTTACCTTGAGAAAATCCCTTACTCATTGAGCCACAGCCTCTTCAACTATAAAAATGAGAAAATTATAATTGGTAATCTCTATGGCTTATGCCTAATTGAGCATTCTGTGACTTCTGTAATATTGTTCACACTGTAGTTGATATTTTCTTACATACCTGTAAACGTGAGGTGTTCTAGATGATTTCCTCTATGGAAAAAAATAGCATAAAGAACACTGTAAGGCCTTCAGACTAGGTAACAGGCTGGTCTTTGATTATTGTAACTGTAACAATATATATTAGAAATGCCTTTTTTGTATGTTCCTGAATATAATGTAATAATATAATAACTGTGTGTGCGTGCATGCATCTGCACAGGCACCATATTATGGCAGTGCTTTTGATTGAAGGACGGGAGAATTTAACTAAATACCACTGGTTTGGACTTTGGCTATGTTGTTAGCTTTGTGTATTAAATGGGGTGACACACAATTTCTTTGAACTTCAGTTTTCTCTTATCACAGTAAAAAGTTTGCATCACATGAATTCTTTTTCCTTTCAGGTGCACAAACAAGTGATGATTGATGACATCATATTTTTCACATCAGCGCAAGCTGCTTTGACTGTTTAGGCCATAAAAACACACACATTAGTGGTTTTAATACAAATTTGCAGAGACTTTGCCAAATCAAGATTTTCAAACATTTCTTCTCCAAACCTCTGCCTCTGGCAAACAGTCTTTAATAGTTTTTTTTTTTCTTATTGGCTATAACATTGTTAATCTTTGTCCCATTGTCTGACCTTGTCATTATGTTACATTCTGTATAAGGTGGATGATAAATTTTGTCAATAAGAAATATATTGAGTATTTCCAGTTTGTATTTTTTATTTTATTTATTTTATAGAACCAACTCTTTTGTTGTTGTTGTTTATTTATTTGACAGAGAGATCACAAGTAGGCAGAGAGGCAGGCAGAGAGAGAGGGGGAAGCAGGCTCCCCGCTGAGCGGAGAGCCCAACTCGGATCTCGATCACAGGACCCTGAGATCATGACCTGAGCCAAAGGCAGAGGCTCAACCCACTGAGCCACCCGGGCGCCCCTGTATTTTTTAATTATTATCATGCCTTTGAAATCTATATATATATACATCAACATAAAAATTGACTCTCTGAGAACAGTAAATAATAGTTGGCCCTTTGTGTTGTTCCGTATATTGGATAATTGCTCTGAGTTCCTTTCTAACCCTTAAGAGCACTGAGACCTGTACTCCATGCTGAACATCCCAAAATGATATCTGTTGTGATGTACAGCTATGTCATATCTAGACATAAGGTAAAATCCATTATTTTGCCTAGCTTCTTAGGCTTTGAAACTGACTGGGTTTTACTTGCCTGCCCACTTGAATAAGGAAACTCTCATAAGGTAGAAAATGAAAAGGACTGATCTAAGAGCACAGTGGGGTTATATGACTGCCACTTTGGGTAGTATTGGTAGTTACTCTCCCCAAAACATTAAAAATTAGTGACAGAGTCAGGAAGAGAGAAAGCATTTCTTCCATTCTTAAAATCTTTTCTAGTACCTTTATGCTATCCTGCACTCTAGAATAAAGTCACACAAGTTTCTCAGGCTAAAGAGGATACAATGTATTCCATAAATTTTAACATCTCTGAAATCTGGAAATATTTTGTTTTACAGTAAATTAGCAGTGCCTTTCTTATTTCTTTGAACATGAAATAACATTGAATATTGCCATCAGAAAAATGTGCTATGTCATAAGTGTAAACTTAGAAGGCAGTGACAAACCTCAAATTCCATGCTATATCATAGGCTTATCAAATAACTATATGGTACTCAAAATTCCACTGAATTCCACTGATGAATCAACCCATAATAACAGAGGTTTGACTATACATATATGTGCATTTTTACTTTTGTCTTCCTCTTTAAAGTAGGTACAGCTGCACAGCATGTGTTCAATAGGCATGGTGAAGAGTCACTTTAAAACAATCTTTTCATATTTAATATCTGCATACAGAAATAATAGAAAAAGATAAATATGCTCACCAAATGCAAAGAAAATTTCATTTATATAAATACCTCTTATTACCTTCTTCTCAGCTCTGCAGAAAATATGAAACCAGTTGGAATGTTCATTTTATGTGGCTCTCAAGGTACTATTCTCATAAGAGTAAAATGAGAAACAGTAAATTATTGTGAAGTTTGGTAATAAGAGCAAAGAAGGCATATATTTATGAGACTAAAAATATTGAGTAGCATTTGGCCAAAGGATCTTGAAGCTCATTTGAACTGATTTATTTTAACCAGTGCGATAAAAATGATTTATTAGTAAAAGCCTATTTCTAAGGTCTTCCCCCCTCCCGTTTTTACTGTTCTTTTAAGAAGTCTTCTTTTCCTTATGAACAGTTAGGAATATGGTCTTCTTATCTCATAAAACTGTCGGCACCCTGCAATATCAGAGATGGTTTTCTTTTTAGAAGTTTTAGAAGATGTCATTATGTGTCATTCTAGACAAATAAGATGTGGTTGGCTTAAATGTTTCAGAAGTCTCTAAGGAAAGAAATAACCTGTTGATTATATTATGCCCTGCTTGGGGAAATGGAAAATCACAGCCAAGATAATGCTGTCTCTGCCAGTCACATTTGATTTTGTGGTGTGCTCGCCTTTGGCCCTTCCTCTGCTATTTGGAGGAGCAGATAAATATCAGGACCATGTCAGGTAAACTCTATCCATTGCTTTTTGGATGTATTTGCAGATGATGAAAACATCATGACTCAGTCAATCAATATACCTGAGATTTTTTATAAATGCCTTCATTCATGAATGGATAATTGATTTCAGCATGAGCAAGAACTGATTTTCCCCTACGTAGAAAAAGAGAAACCACTATAACTTTTAATTTCAGTTCTTTTTGTTTTTCTTTTCCTTTATATTTTTATTTGATACTTATTTATGACACTGACCCAAGCAGATTAAATACCTGTGTTAATAGTTTTAATAGCTTTAAAAAGAAAAAAGTATTAGGAGTGCCATTCTGATGTAAAAGAAAGCATCAGTGAACTTCTAATGAGTAGTCTCAGGTGTGTGTTAGTCTTAGGAGTCAACAGGGTATTTTTTTTCCTTTTATTCAACAAGTATGCATATTGGTACAATGCACTTCATAAAGTCCTGGGGAATGCTCGGCATTTGTAAAGGGTAGTGTTTTGTCCTTGACTTTTCTCCCTTGTTAGAAACACCTTACTAGATGACTACTTAGATTTGGATGAAACTGGTAGATTTTAAAAAATTTATGAGAAGAGACAATTGGAATCTTCTGATATGACTTTTTGGTACCACTTTTTTGGCAGTTGAGTCTCCTCTAGCTCCATTTGAATTAGCTTCCATCTAATTGTCTGTAGAAGAGACCCATGCTCTGTAGTGATCAAACACATCTGTACCCCAGAATCACCAATTAAGAAGGTACAGAAATGACTAAAACACTTAGGGAAGATGTCTTAAATTTTTTAAGATGCAAGGTTATTAACATTTTCTGTAGACGTAACTTCATTTAATTTGGCTCCATTCAGCACACAGATACATATTATATGCTTTCCCCCATCCTTGAGATGCATAGAATTCCTCTTATCTCCACTAGATTACATATTCCTTAGGAAAATCCATGCTTTATAAAGCTTTAGTTTGTAGAGAGTATCTCCTCCATAAAATGGCATGCAACATGTCTTAAATCTAATTAAGTAGAAATACTACTGATTTCTCTTCCTGATTGTCTAAGAGATTAAATCCTTGAGTCTGCAAAATTTGAAGGACTGTCATGTAGAGAAGGAGAAAAAATTTTATAAAGACTTAGAGTATAACAGAAACAGAGGGTGGGGAAAAGGATATGATGCCAGATGAGGTTTTCTTATGCTGAGAAGAAATATGGTATGCTCAAAGCCTTAATGAATTGCCAGGGGAAATATTGGCCTGCTCTTCACTAGCAGTGTTCAGTATGTCCAGACAGGTTTTTCAGAGGAACTTTCTAGAGAGAATTTAACCATCTAATTGAAGGCTGGTATACTTCATCTTCTGTCTTCTTTACCCTTGGTGCTTGATTATAATAAAGAAAAGAAATAGAACATAATGTATTATAGAATTTTTATACAAGTGAATATATACTGTAAACTTAAACACATGTATAGAGAATATGTGTCACAGTGTATTCCCGGGAATTTTGTTCAGAATTAAAACTTGAACAGTTTTAAACCAAGAAGATCTTGAAAATGTACAAATAAGGTGTCACTGAAGCCTATTTTTAATTTCCCAGAAGCAGCCCTCAGTCATTTGCTATCTTCTGATTTACTTCATGTAAAATTCCAATATGCCCAGTTACCTGTTTTTTATGCTGAATAAACTGAAAAAAAATGACCAAAGTAAAGGATAGTGGGAACTGAGCCATATAATAGCAGTATGAAACTTTGGATAGCAAAAAAAATAATTGTTCATTATTACAGAGAATCAAAGTTTTATAGTGACTTAGAGGCATCAATTGAGAAAGGAAACTTCTTCAGTGTAGGAGAAGAATTAGGAATAATGGGGTCAAAGCTGAAAGAAGTATAGGTTTCTATTGAATATAAGAAAGATACTTTTAACATTGATGTTTTCTGAAAATGAATATTTTTCCTCACGTAGTTTCCTCTTACCAGATATTTTTATGCACAAAATGAAGAACTATGTAATAAAAACATGTAACAAAGGATCTCTTGAGACTATAGTAAAGGTGATCTGTAAATTCCTGTGATGTTCAGTGTCATTAACAAAAAGTTAATTGAACCACGTGCACTGGTTAAGAAAGCACAGAAATGAGTAAAACACAAGAAAACTCTTTTAAAGTTTATTTTCCCTTTAAATATGCAAAGTTCTTAAATTGACTTCTGTAGGTCACTACATTGTGTGGTGACTTGATATACATAAGATCTGACTGTGTATTATGGCATTGAGTTAGAATTTGAAATTGGAAGAACTACCTTTTGTTTTATTAGACAGTAGAAGCTGTTTCTCTGTATTGCTCAGGTACAGTACATGACAAAATTGACAAAGAAAGGAGTAATAATTAGAATAGTTTTTTTTTTTTTGAAAAATCATTACAGAAAATAGAATCTGTGTTGAAGGAAGTTTCAAATGATTGGAACTGAGACTTTGGTAGGGGACTGGGGAAAAAATAAAATTAAGGTGGGGTCAGATAAAGAAATAGTATGAGTGTCACTTTGATGAGTTTGAATTCAGTAGTGAACAATTCAGGAGAGTAAAGCAAAAAAAAAAAAAGTGAGATTAATCTATCACTAACATACAGGAGCTATTAAAAGGATAAAGATAATCATGGAAGTAATTTTCAGGGCTAAGAAGCCAGTGATACTGCCCTAACCCTTGCAGTTAGACCATCATGGGGTAAGAACTAGCATAATTTAATGATTTAGTACACTGAGAGGAGGAGTAAGGTTGGGAACTGGGGGATGGAGGATACCCTTTCTCTTAGTAAAATTTTCCCAGCCTCTAAATAGGATGTCATGTTGTCTTAAAATTTTTCATTAATATATTAATGATTGATCTAGAGTTGCCAAGCATAATAGGAGGCACAGAAATTATTGGTATTAGGTTCTAATGGAAAACAACCATGAACCCACTGGATATAATTAATGTACCAGATGAGAAAGGACCTATTCTAAGGGAGTAGTGAAATACATTCAGTACCTTAGTTTGAATTCCACAAACTGCTGAAAACTGATAGTTCTTCCCAGTTCCCTTTAGCCTCGTTGACCTTTACTTTTATTTATTTAATTTAGTTCCTACATTTGATTATCCATTCACTTGAAAATAAATTTGTAAATCAGAGCAGTTGGGATAAGGTTTGTAGATTGTTGCTTTTGGGCAAGTCAACTTGTTTGTGAACTCACTTCCTCCTTAGTTATTATGAAGGTAAAATTAACTTGTGGACATTTTTTATTATATAAGTTGGTTTATGGTAGTTTTTATTTTTAATAATGGCATCAGAAGTTCAAAATTTTATTAAATGATCATAGATAAATCAGTTATTTTTAATTTTTTATCGTAAAAGGTCATAATATTTTTAAATAATCATGGGCAAGGCAAAAAAAAAATCACCTATTCCTCAGAGAAGCTAAGATTTGCTAAGTTCACGGTAATGATTTGACACTTTCTTAAACCTGGTTGGAGTTTAAGTGACTTTACAGTGTACTTTATTTTCTAGCTCATAGTGTATTATATGTTCAGATTACAAATAGAAATGCATGTAATTTAAAGTAATTTTTATTATGATGTCAGTAATAAGGTAGAAGTTTCTGGAACTTCTTGGCTTTTGTTTTGTTTCCAGTTGTGTAAAAAACAATTATATCTAAAAGAGTAAACTTATCTGACACACAAAAAGTGTCTACATCAAATATTTAGTATACTTGGAATTTTATCTGAAGAATAAAGGCAAAATAAAATCAGACTACATGGGATTTTTATTTAAAAACTTCAAATGGAAAAAAAGTCTTTTAATGTGGGAATAGAAAGATTTGTTTTTTAAGGTAAGATGGGAGCAGATCATATTTTACCTGACTATAGTTTTCAATTTGTTCAGTTAATAAATGCACAACATGTTATTTTCATCATTATTATCCAGTCATATTCCAGGACTGCGATTGGCATTTTCACCCAGTCTCTATGTGGCATTGATATATGTATGTTTTTGTAGATCTCCCTTGATTATCACTAGTTTTTGATGGAATTCAGTTTAGTTAGTTGTTCATGTAGGTTGTATTCCCACCCAAGTTCTAGGTTTCTAGAAGTATTGGATACTAATTACAGAATATCGAAATATATATATGTATACCTGTATACACACACACATATGTGCTAGCTTCAGATGTTTACTGCAATTAGAATGCATACAGAGTTTTCAGGCATTTAAATGCATGTATTTGCTCAGTAAGTAGAAAAATAGATTATTAATACATTTAAATGAAGAGTGTTTATGCATAACTGATGTAGTATGATAAAAACATAAATGGCATACCAATTAAGATTTGAAAATATAGGATTATGTGGTTATTCTAATCCATAAATATTTTACATGAGTGCAAAATAGTAGATCAGGGTTAAAGTTAAATTATTAATCTACACCTGTTGTAAAAAAATTTAGTCATATTTCTAAAGACTGATTAGATGAAATGTGTTTACAGCATAGTCAGTTGATGCTATTTTCTCTATTTGTATATTCAGTAATTTACTTACCATATTAAGCAAAATTCTTTTGTGTATTAAGGTGTTTATGGGAGGGTAGGAAGGTATAGTGATTTAGATTAAGGTCTCTGAATTGATGATGCCTCAAATGACATCTTGACCGCACTCCTTATTAACTATGTAATTATGGGAAAATTACTTCCAAAAATGTTTTACTTTCCTCTCCTGCTGTTGTGGGAATCAAAATATGAAAAAATATTGTGAGATGACCTATATAAACCACTTTGGAGAGTGCGTGGTAACTTGTGATCATTTAGGTTAACCATAATATCTAAGGAAGATAAACTTAACTCTCAGAGTATTGTAATTCTAGAATACTAGGTATCTAATAGATTTTCCCATTATATCCAGATGGTAGTTATTGGGTCCCCATTATGTTCAAAGCACTGTGCTAGCTTAGGGACATAAACATGAATAAGAGAGGGTTTCCACTCTGAATTTCTTACAATTTAGTATACTTCTTGAAGGCACTGTCCATGTACATTGATGATCTGCAGCACTTGATGTAGTAAAGAACATGGGCATGATAACACTTAATAAAAAGCACAGGGCTATTTGCTTATATTTATCATATTGTCTTTTTCCTCATGAAGACTTCATTGAGTATGTATCAATACCAATTATCTTAACGATTTAATAATTTTGAACACTGAAGAACAGTAAGGGAAAAATCATGAATGCAAATAAGTACTCATAGCCTTTCGCAAAGTTATGTGTGGAACTGCACGCCAAATAAGCATGAATCAGAACCAAGGTGATCAAATTGTTTTATTTTTCTTTTTGTTAGGCATTGTTGGATACCTTTGCTTAGATAAATTTACCTTGTGGCCTGTTTATATGTCTCAAACTCAAAAGAAGTTTGTGTGATGACAGGAGCAGAGTGCTATAACAATGCTAAGATGTGTGTTTGTATGTGTACACAAGAGAGCATTTGGGGAGGTTGCTGTTGAGCTGGGTGTTTCTTTTCATCACTCTCAAGTTTAATTTTCCATTAGAGTTGACTTACTACATACCAAAGTGTATGCTAATTTCTCCACGTATTCAAGGTATACTGTATGGCTAACACTGTAGTAGGCACTGTGAGAGGTATGAAGAAGAGGTTATTAACATGGTCCATTTACTTAGAAATCTCTCAAAAATTTACTTTTAGCAACAATATAGAGCAGCTACATAAGTGGTTATAATTACTTCTTGTAAGAAATAAAACCGTGTAGAAGGTGGAAAAAATACATTTATTGTTGTTACTCAGAGACCACTTCCTGAGGAATGTCATATTTCTGCTGGAAATTGAAGGATACCATGGGCTTTGGAAACAGGAAATAGGGTAGAAGTACATCCTAACAGAACATGGCTGCAACATTAACCTAGCTATGAGTGTTTCCTCTACCACCATGCTTCTTAAGAGACCTGTCAAGCATGAAATAATTAATAAACGGTGTTAATGGGCTTGTAGTTAACTGCAGAAGACTGATTTATAGAAGTATAGAATTTTGACTTTTGACCAACTAGTGGTCAACTATTATGGCCTACAGACAACCTTAGAACTTATAATGGCTACTTCAAGCTAAGTGAGAATGAGAAATTCTGTTGTGAGTCAGCATGTCATTTTTTTAAAAAGAGGTTTAAAAAGCATTTAGTGGATTTACTTTCTCCATTTAATTCTTTTAAAATTAATAAAGACCCTAATTACTAGTACATGAGCTTCTTCCTGCTTACTTACCCCCCCCCCCCCTTATATCCTAGAATAGATTCATTCTTTCCTTGACTCTCTCCCTCAGATCCATTCTGCCTCTGGCCTCTGAGAAAAACTCACTGTTCCTGGCCTGATCTGGACCCAGAGTCCCCTTCCCTATTCCTCAGGAAACAAAGAGAATTGGACACCATGTAGGTAGAAGGCAGCTGTTTGTAATCAAGATGGGGAATTGAACTCTGGCATTTACTTGCTTTGTGGCATTGGTCATGGTACTGAAGTTTAATTTCCTCATTTAAAAAAGAGTGAAATACTAGTCTACCTCAAGTGAACTACCTTATCAGAATTTGAGATAGTACATTTAAAACAGCTACAACATTAAGTGTTCTTAAACAATCATATAGTGAACATTCATTGCATATCTAAAGGGAAGGTGCTGCTGTTATTATTACCCATGTGTATTTGAATGAAATAGCTAGTCTTGAATAGGCTTTGGTGAATAAAACTTTATTGAATACCAGAGTTCTTTATGTTAGGAATGAACACAGCACTGTGACATAATGGTTTCCAAAATGGCTTTTTTTTTTTTTTAGAGATTTTTATTATTTATTTGACAGATAGAAATCACAAGTAGGCAGAGAGAGAGAGGAGGAAGCAGGCTCCCCGCTGAGCAGAGAGTCCGATGCGGGGCTCAATCCCAGGACCCTGAGATCATGACCCGAGCTGAAGGCAGAGGCTTTAACCCACTGAGCCACCCAGGCGCCCCACCAAAATGGCTTTCTTAAGAAAAAAAAAATCCTTCATTTGGACTATATTGTACGTACCCATCCTGCAGGAAACTCCTTCAGAGATAATTTTTGAGAAAAATAATTGGGAAAAGTAGATTTATTTGATTAACATGAATAAGCCTTGTGTGTTTCCATTTGTAAAATTTATGTCAAGGTACTTAGACTGTCAGCAAAGTATTAGTGGACTAATAGTAGTGCCTAGTAGGATACTAGGGCCTGGCAAATTAGGGCCTGAGGTCCAGTCTTGCCCTCTGTCTGTTTTTATAAATAAAGTTTTATTGGAACACAGCCATGCTCATTGGTTGATAAATTTTGGTTGCTTTCAGGCTATAATAGAGTCGACAGACCATATAACCTGCAAAGCTGAAAATGCTTACCCTTGGGCTTTTTGCAGAAAAAGTTTGCCAATTAGTAACAGAATTTTACAATTATTGTGTTAGAGAAAAATCAATGTTTTCAAAGTTTGCATCATATAGAATATCAACATTTTATGGCTACTATTGATAATTATGAATGTTAAATATTAGCATTTCAATGAGTAAAAAATTATTCAACTTTAAACCACTTCAGTATTTAAGGGGCAGAATTGGTATCTACTTAGTTTCATTGGAGTGAATATTGCATTTGGTTTCAGAAGTCAAGATTCTACTTTGATTACTTGTACCACAGTCTCAGTTAAGTTGTCTTGGTATACCTTCGAGGGCAACTGAAAAACTATTTAAGTATGATTGATAGGATAGTATGATAGTTGAGCATTTGAGCTCTGGCAGGCTAGATGATAAAGGAGAAATACAGTGTAATATTTTTTTTTTCTCATGAGAGAATAGGAAGTATACCAACTGCTATAGCCAAGTAAAGCAAATTCTGCTGCTGGCTTTTAATGACATGTATTTTATGAGCTGTTGTGATGCAGTAACAGTGTTAAGAGGTACAAAATTGGTGTCAGGGAAATGTGAGACTGGATCCCTGTTAAACTACTTAAATACTTCCAGACAGTGGACAACTTATTTATCCTCTCTTAATTTCAGTTATATCCAGAATGTGAGAAAAGTATGAAAGATTGTGTACATCCTCACACATGTAATTGTCATTTTCATATTAAGGTGGTATTTAAATATCCCCTCAGAAACTTGAGAATTAATGTACCATGTACATTTTTTAATATAATTTTATTTTTTCAGTGTTCCAAGATTCATTGTTTATGCACCACACCCAGTGCTCCATGTACATTTTTTAGTGTGTTTATGTATCTTTCCTGAAGTTCTCTCTTAGAAACAAAATTTCAAAATTATGTTTGTCTTCCGTATATTATCATCAGTAACCCTACTCGAATTTTACTTGCTGATTAACAAATATCATTAGTATTTGCTTGTACACTTTAAACTTGAAAGATTCAGAAAAGAAACCTAAGTATGTAAGTATACTTAATTTAGGAAATACTACAGCAGTGGCAAATAGATTTATTACACAAAGATAATAGCATTTAATTAAAATTATTGATTGGAAGTAATTACCAATAGAATATTAGGACATACTTGTTTTGATATTTATGGGAAGTAAACAGAAAGTTTTCGTCTGTGTTGTTTATGTAATAAAAATAGAAATAAAAAGTCATCTCTAAACCAGTATATATTTATTCTGAAATATAATCTCTATTATTTCGTTTTCTTTTTTTAAAGTAAGTAAAATCTACATGTTTTTTGATGGTGTAAGACCTAGAAGGAAAGGAAGCTAGACTGTGTCCTAATTCAGACTGCCTAAATGTACTTAAATGATCTTCTAAAACCAAAGGCTAGAAAGATAGAAAATGAAATAATAATAGCTAATGTTTATTAAGTTTGTTCTTTGAGCCAGCATTATTTTAAGTATTTTCATGCATTATCTGATTGAATCTTCAAGACAACTCCATGAGTTAAGTACTATTATTATTTCCATTTTAAAGATGAATAAACTGAGGCACAGATTAAATAACTTCCTCAGTGTCACGAGGTGTCAGGGCCAGGAGTCCAATTCAAGAACAACTATAATCAATGGCTATGATACAGCTACAAAAAAACAAACTATAGCGAGTTCCCCCAACAAGTTTTTATTTGCTTTCATTTACATTAAGATTTCCTATAACAACTAAAAACATTCATTTTAAATTTTAGCATATTAAAGGATTATTTTAAGTTAAGATACATTTCTAAAAATTTATATTTTTATTTATATCTGGCATTTAATAAGTTAGTGAATATTTGGGGTTTTGATAGCTCTTCAAAAGCAAAAAATGAAGGAAATCTGAAATTTAGAATACTTAATGGGCAGTTTAAACTTAAGTTGAGGAATTGGAGGGTTATATGTGCACATGAAGAGATGTTTAACTATAACATGCATAAGGACAATGTGAAATCCTCTTAAAACACTGAGAAATGATTTTCCTTCAGACACACAAACAGCCTTCTGACATCAACAACTAAGAAAATAATTGGAAATATATAATACAAATGTTCTCATCTCATCCAGGAATTTTAGATTGTTATTTTAAATATTTTTCCAGTTGGAAAAAACACAGGTTGCATATTAGGGAATACAATCTGCTTAATGTCACTAAAAACAGGAAAACTAATATTGACACATTTGACTTAAAACCATTTTTTGCCATGATTATCTTTGAATAAAAAAGAAAATTCTATTCATGGAAACATGCAGGGTTCACATCCTTAGGCTAAAATACATTTGGCATTATTTCTGAAAAGATAAAGGCAAATATTTGATATAATGATATTTCTTTCTTTTTTGTTTTTGGCTTTCACTTGGGTATTAACAGTAGTATGTGCCTAGATGTGTTTGTAGCAGGATAGAAGAGGGGTCATAATAAAATTGAATATACTTTTGTAAGAATTATAAATAGTTTTATATAATAATTCTGAGTCATTACCGTGGTTTAATTCCTTAAAAATTTGATCCATTTAAGAGGTTTTCATCTTCCTTATAAAAAATTGAAGTACTGTTTTAATACTACAAAAAAAAAAACCTATAGGGCGGGCAGATTGAATTGCTCAGTAAAGCATATTTGTATTCAGTATGGACTCTTCAATATAGAATGTAGCAGCCAGTTATGTGAAATTTATGATGTTTACATATTATGAATAATACTTGGAAAATAAAAATTTATTCAATTAAACTTTTATCTGCAAAATTTCAGCTATATTCAGAAAATCTTAAAATAATTTATATAACAACCATTTGGGCCAATCGATACCCAATCATGTTTTAAGTAGATTTCCCTAGGAGAAAAAATGGGATTTAAGCTTATTAATCGTTATGGCATGCAGGTATATGAACATTGGGGTGACCAAACCATTATGTTTTATTCCATTTGGAATGGGATTACATATTTAGAGGAGTAGATATTTCTGAATTTACAAAGACGAAGGGAAATGTGCATTCACTTATGATTTTTACTGCTTGCTTGACTCTTTATACTTTTGCCTTGCTCTTGAAAGGATTTCAGGTTTCTTACAAAAATACATATAACACGAAATAACAATAAGTAAATGAGGGAACTGGGACAGGTGTTGGAAGAAAAGGTGATGCTGGAAGTGAAGCTGTCCCTGAGCTTTTTTGTATTCATTATAAACATACTAATGCAAACCCACCATCATGAATTAGTCCTGTGTACACTACTGGAGCTCAAATCTTCAGTTCTAGAAAAAATATACTTTTAATGCCAGACCATTTAAAGGCAGTTATTTTGAAAGTGCATCATCAGAAAATACATGCACTTCGAATTCATCCAAGGCAGCTGCCTATCACCTGACAGGTTCCATACATCTGTGCCTTAAAGAAACCAATATTTAAAGTAATCGACATTAAATTATCTCAGTATCTGAAAGTATTTCATGAATCGTAAAGAAGAGATTGAATTATGTCAAGTTCAGTTTTGGTATTATATTTAATACTTGGAAAAATTTGGCCACTTCTCTGTAGTGCATTTTTGTATAGAATATTCTGTTAACTCAGATATTTTGATTCTCTACAGATGTGCCAATCATCAGTCATTGATAGCTCTCAATTGCTCATAACCAGAGGAATGAAGTGTAAAAGTTGTAAAGGTGTAAAAGTTTAATTTCAGTGTTTTTATTTTAAAACCCTTGAAAATGCAAACACTTAGAAATTTAAAACAGTTTTGTATAGTTCCTTCTGTGAGATTTATGAGCACTGACATGGAGTCAGAAAACCAGGGGTTTGAATTCCAGATCTGTTTTATTTTTCATTGCAATTTCAAGTATCATTTTACCTCTTCAGAATGAAAGAGAGGGACAGAGACCTATATAATGTACAAATTTTCTTCCACTTCTGAAATTTTGTGATTCTTTGGGAGACTGAATTGCTCCCTCTTTATTTTTCTCAACTATTACGTCTTTTTCAAAAAGTAGGTCTTCTAAATTATGAGCTTTTACTGTGAATGCCTAAATTACAAATTTTTATTTCAGAAAGATCTCCATTGCTACATGAAATGTCAATTTCTGAGTATTAATTACAGTGATTTGCAAAAGTACTCTGAATTTGAATCAGTAATCTGTTTTCATGCATTCTTACTCACCTTTCAGGAAAATTATTTCAGTTGTCCAGTAGTCCAGAAGAAAGAGTGTACTGTGTCTGCAATAGTATCTCAGCTGTTCACCAGTAGGTTAACATGTCATGCTTATATTATTTAAACATGTATAATCTCATTGTCACCTTTTCCCACAATATTAATAGAAAACATCCTCAAAGAGAATGGAATAGATTATGAAAAAAGTAAAGCCTAAGAAGCCTAAAAATACCCATGCATAACAAGTTGAAAGTGATAAAACATATTGAAAGAAATGCCATAAAGACATAAATATGACCGTTCACATGTCCTCATTTACCTTACATTTATGGTATGTTCTTGGTTTATTTACATTAGAGGATATGTTCATTGCAATGAAACTACATTGTTTTATTGTATGTCTTTCATAAATACTAATGAATGCATTCACATTTTACCTGATTATCTTATTCCTGATGTTAAGTTTATAATTTGTTTTTAAATGTTCTATATTTATTTTTTTAATTTTTAAAATATTTTATTTTTATTATGTTCGATTTAAATGCAGAAATTCTTGGTAAAGTGTTAAGTAGTGTTTTTATAATATTTGGAAAAGGCATTGGGAATTTTGGATGATTTGGGTAAACATTGTTCTTTTTATTATTTAAAATAATGAAGTGTAGACTCCTGCTAATGCAAAATTTCTATCCAACACATGATATGTATTATATTGAGATAATGAAAGTTATCTGTGATTGTAGTGATTGTCCTTATTTTTTTGTTAGAAAAAATTTGAGATTAAATATTTTCAGCTGCTAAAAATTAACCTATATTTTCCTCTTTGATTTTTTAAAATTTCATTTTATTTTTTCAGTGTTCCAAGATTCATTGTTTATGCACCACACCCAGTGCTCCATACAATACGTGCCCTCCTTAATACCTACCACCAGGCTCACCCATCCCCCCAACTCCCCCAAAACCCTCAGTTTGTTTTTTAGAGTCCACAGTCTCTCGTGATTCATCTCCCCCTCCAATTTCTCCCAATTCACTTTTCCTTTCCTTCTCCTAATGACCTCCTTGTTATTCTTTATGCTCCACAAGTAAGTGAAACCATATGATAATTGACTCTCTCTGCTTGACTTATTTCACTCAGCATAATTTCCTCCAGTCCCATCCATGTTGATACAAAAGTTGGGTATTCATCCTTTCTGATGGAGGCATAATTCTCCATTGTATATATGGACCATGTCTTCTTTATCCATTCATCTGTTGAAGGGCATCTTGGCTCTTTCCACAGTTTGGCGACTGTGGCCATTACTGCTTTGAACTTTGGGGTACAGATGGCCCTTCTTTTCACTACATCAGTGTCTTTGGAGTAAATAGCCCCAATTTCAGGGTCATAGGGTAGCTCTATTTTTAATTTCTTAAGAAATCTCCACACTGTTTTCCAAAGTGGCTGCACCAACTTGTATTCCCACCAATGGTGTAAGAGGGTTCTCCTTTCTCCGCATCCTCTCCAACACTTGTTGTTTCCTGTCTTGTTGATTTTGACCATTCTAACTGGTGTAAGGTGGTATCTCAATGTGGTTTTGATTTGAATCTCCCTGATGGCTAATGATGATGAACATTTTTCATGTGTCTGTTAGCCATTTGTATGTCTTCTTTGGTGAAGTGTCTGTTCATGTCTTCTGCCCATTTTTTGACATGGCTTTCTGTTTTTTGGGTGTTGAGTTTGAGGATTTCTTTTTAAATCTTCGATATCAGCCCTTTGTCTGTAGTGTCATTTAGGAATATCTTCTCCCATTCTGTGGGTAGCCTCTTTGTTTTGTTGACTGTTTCCTTTGCTGTGCAGAAGACTTTTATCTTGATGAAATCCCAAAAGTTCATTTTCATTTTTCCTCTTTAATGATTGTAGAGAAACATGACAATTACAATATTGCACCTATAAAGGAATGTAACATTATTGAAATGGAAAAGTAAGGACAAATAACTAAATGAAAATCATTCATTGTCTTACTACTCAGAGATTTTTTTAAATTTGACATTTTTGGTAAGTCTTTATAAATGTTTTTCTATCCTATGTTTTACTTTTTCTCTTTCTAAAAAATGAAATTTGCATTATTTAAAGTCAACAATGCATATCCTGCTCTTTTTCATGTAACACTGAGCTTTCTTTATTACCATTAAATATATCAAGAACATTGTTTATAATGGTGCTTAGTCTTTCATCTTAGTAATATATTTTTTATAATTTTTGTTACTATAAATAATAATGTGATGAATAGCCTCAGATTTAAATCTTTGCATGAATCCCTAATTATGAAAGGAAATTAATACCTTACTATAGTTAATATCCTTAATTCTTGCCAATTATCCTTTCACAAAAGTTGTACCATTCTGCACTCCCCAGTGTCATAAGAGACCATTTGATCCTTGTATCACCAATATTATTTTAGCCTTTGCCAATTTGACAGGTAAAAAATAGTATTTGTTATAATTCCTAATCACATGATTAGTAGTTCATTTGAATTTTACCATATTCTCATGTTAAATGGAAATCTGCTTCTCTAATGTGGAATTTGGGTTTATGTTGTTTATGCATTTTTTTCTTATTGATTTGTAGCAATTATTTGTATATTAAGGCATTAACTTTTTATTTCCTATAAGTATTAAGATCTTTTGTTTTAGAAATGTTTATAACAGCATGTACCTTTCTGTTGGTATGATTGTTTGCTTGTGTTTATGTTCTACTTTGTCTGAAATACAGGGTACCTCTTCAGTTATCCATCAAAGATTATTTTTTAATATTACTTTATTAAGTATTGATTTATTAGGGAAATTTTTTAAAAAAGATTTTATTTACTTATTAGAGTAAGAGAGCACAAACCCAGGCATTAGGGAAACATTTGTTACTTAATTTCTACCTACAGGAACAATTCTGGATCATTGGGTCATTGGATACATTGGATCATTGGAATCTGTCCTTTACATTTTATTTTTGGTATTAAAAATTACTCATTTGCTGGGCATCTGGGATGTTCAGTCAGTTGAACTTCTTTTTTTTAAAGATTTAATTTATTTATTAGAGAGAGAGAGAGAGCACAGGAGGAGTAGGGTCAGAGGGAGAAACAGACTCCCTACTGAGCAGGGAGCCCAATCTAGGACTCTATCTTGGGACTTGATCCTGGGATTCCAGGATCATGTCCTGAGCCAAAGGCAGTTGCTTAACTAATTGAGCCACCCAGGCTCCCAGTCAGTTGAACTTCTGACTTCAGCTCAGGCCATGATCTCCAGGTTCTGGGATGGAGCCCCACATCGGCCTCCACACTCATTGTGTAGTCTGTTTATCCTTCTCCCTCTGTCCCTCCCCCTGCTCATGATCACTGTCTCTCAAATAAGTAAATAAAATCTTTAGAAAAATTACTCATGTACCCTGTCTTTTCCTATATTCTGAATCACTGCTTTGATTTTCTGCATTTTATGGGAAATGGGCAAGAGTTTAAGTCCACTAAAAATACATTAAAAGTATTTCTTGTATATGTTCATTTGGTACTGTTGTTACTCTCATAAGGACCATATAACACTGTACACATAGTACAATAAGAGTACCTGAAAATAGAATCTACATACAGATAACTGTAAATGAAGTTTGAGGAACTTTTTTCTATGACTGTTTTGTTATCCAAATGACCTTCCATTGATCCCCAAATTATTTGTAATTGTTTTGACTCAGTAATTAAATACTCAAAAGTCAAAGTTTAATTTCTATAGATATTTACAGCCCTTTAAAAAATTTTGGTCTCTTGCTTCTACAGGTGTTTACATACTTCGGTTTCTAACCAATTGGAGTATTCAATGTTCTGTATTCTTAGTGCCCATTGTACTATTTCCCTGTCTTTTTGGTTTTGTTATGAGTGCTATTTAGATATTCCAAATCAAAATTTATGTCTTAAGGTTTTGCTTAAATGCCTCATTTTGAAATTAAGGGAAATTTAGTTAAGGTGATACCATTTTGACTTCCATTTTGAGCCCCATCTTATTTGTAACCTATATCTTTTGGGGCCATTTAAAATTCACTCAAAGTTATCAAACTTTTTATTCCCTTTCTATATTTATGAAAAGCTTAATAGACCATGCTGATGGGAATAGGGCATAAAATAACAGCTTAGTTATACTTAATAAGTGTGGGAGTCCTTTTATTACTATAACTAGAGTAATAAGAAATGACTTCTCCCAAAGTATATTATTCTTGCACTAACTGCTGCATGCTCACACACACATGTATATTATACAAATAGAGAAAATACTGAAATTCTATCCATACCTCTAGATAAAGGTTGTGTGACCTCAGCTCTACTTATATTTTGAGTCTGATAATTCTTTGTTTTGGAGAGCTGTCTTGTGCATTGTAAGATGCTTATTAGCATCCCTGGCATCTACCCTTTGCCCACTTGTGACAAACAGAAATGTCTCCATATAGTGCCAAATGTCCCATGGGACGAAAATCACCACCCTTTGAAAACCAGTCATCTGGGTAGATACAATTTCGGTTTTTCTGAGAAAAGGCTGTGAAAATTTCTGTCCATATGGGTATTTGCCTCAGCCAAAGTATAAACAAGATATTTTATCCTCTATTTCCTTTTTTTTTTCAAGATTTTATTTATTTTATTTGACAGACAGAAATTACAAGTAGGCAGAGAGGCAGGCAGAGAGAGGAGGAAGCAGGCTCCCTGCTGAGCAGAGAGCCCGATGCGGAATTCGATCCCAGGACTCTGGGATCATGACCTGAGCTGAAGGCAGAGGCCCAACCCACTGAGCCACCCAGGCGCCCCATCCTCTATTTCCTTTTTAATGCAAGTGTTACTCTTACTTGAAGAAAGCGTAAACTGTCCAAGTCCACGTATTAACATTCTTTTAGCCCTCAACACTTACCTGGGAGAAAAATGAAGACAGTTTTGAAATGGTGTAATAAGGTTTATTTTTTCTTTTCTGAAATTTAAGAGCATCAAATATTTTCTATGATGTCTATGTTCTTTTTTAAAACAAAAAATTCCAGTTTTGATGCCAAAACCCAGTTCTTTATAGGAAGCATAAACATTTAAATGATCAAGCTTAGTATAAAGTTATCTAACAATGTTCTGATTTCTAATACAGTTAAAAAATATGAATGTAGTCCTTAATGATGATGAAGGGGTTTTTGGCTTTCAAACAAAAATTCCAGTTTTTCTTATCTTTGACTTTTTTTTCTAAACAGTACCATGCATTTTAAGATAATTTTCCTTTCTCTCCCATGCCCTATTTTTATGTTTTAGTTAGTATAATTTAGAATTTAAGACCTAGATTTCTGATATTGAGATTTTGCTTAGTTTTTTCTCCCGAGGACTACGTTTGATTTTAGATTTGCCCATATTGTTTCTCGGCTTCATTGGGTGCTGTCAACTTTTTGTAATGTATTTTTTTTATCATCATTCTGATAATTCCCTCACTTATTTGGAGTATTCTTTGAGGTATTTTTATTTAACAAAAATACATGGCTAATGAATTTTCTAAGATGCTATAAATTAGTACATATATTCCTCTTCTGTAATTTCATGGCTGGAAACACAGCTACTGAGTCGCAACAGTTCTGTTTGAAAAATTTGCAGGTACTTCTTCAATGTTATTTGACTTTTAATGTTGCACATATCCATAAATATCATTAATATGTCAAAATTAATATATATACAAGAAAATGACATTAAGAGAAATAAAAATAGAACTTGCAGTATTTTCTTCCTATGCTTCAAGGGATGGATCAGTAACAACTCTGGGAATGTACTCATCTGACTTTGTACACCACTGTTCTGGATAATGGAGAAACCTTAAATACACATGTTCAGTTCATTTTACTTTCCTGGAAAGTTGTCAGTAGTATGTCATTTCATCATTCCAAAGCCTTGGCAGTCCTTAGGTTGGTTCATTTTCCTGTGCACCACTTCCATCATCTTCTCTTATTTCTCCTTCATTCTTCATAATTTTAATTGTGGTTAAGGAAACAGGGCATAAAATTTACCACCGTAAACTCTTTCGACATTCACTTCCGTAGTGTTAGGTATATTCATGTTGTTGCATCTCTCCTATTTCTTGACAGTTTTTTTCCCTCTGTGCTTTGTAAAGTTAAATCATTCCTACATATCAGTGCTATCTTTAATTTGGAATTCATGTCCCTTACAATAAAAATTTCAAAACAGAGAAGTAGAGAAAGCAGGAGTTACACCCTGCTTCACCTCGTGCCACCCACTGTACCCCACCTTCTGGCACAATCATATTCCTTTCATAATCTATGATATTTTTGTTAGGTATTATGTTGTTTTGTTTCATAATCTATGATTTTTCTCTGTGTGTTTGTGCACGTATGTGTATACATACACTTTATATAATTCTACTTATTTTTCTGCATCTTCTTATTGTGCCTTAATACATCCAGGAAAACTTTTCATGGGTATCTGTTTAAATATAACAATTAAAAAAAAACTTTGACAGTATTTATAACACTATTTTTAATTTTATAAATAACAGTGGTTAAAAAATTCATCGGTACAGAATAGTGTAAAGTCAGAAAAAGCCATCCTAAATTTTAACCTCTTCTGCTGCCACCATTTTCCTTCCCAGGACTTAACAGTTGAGACTTGTCTGTCTATTGTTCCATAAATTATGTAAGCATATGCAGACATATGTCCTTATTTATTTACACAATATTCTGTTCTGTAACTTGCATCTTCACATATAGATTTCTTATTTTTCTTTACATGCTATATAGTGTTCCATGCAGTGGATATATTTTTATCTATTGACCATAATAACTATTTATTTCGTCAGGAATGTTTGCTTTCCCTACAAATTTTATTATTATGAGATATACTCTGGTGCACATACATTAATACATATTTTTGCATTTTCCTGGGAATTTAGCTGTGGGATAACTTTCTAGTGGTCAAGTTTCTTAGGCAAAGGGTATGTACAGTATTACTTCTAGATATTGCCACATTACTTTTCTAAGTGATCATACTAATTTGTGTGGTACAAATTTGCTTCTTTGATCTTACAGTGTGAATTTTTCCTCTTTTTTTTGATTTTTTTTTCTCATTGAAGTTAATCAAAAAGTTTTGCTTTTGTTGGATGTGGACCTTCTCTCACATGTTATTAAGCTATCAAGTAATTTTGAAGTAATACCCACAAGTGTACTTTTTCTCTAAGGTTTGGCATGAGGGTCCTGTTGATGGTTTTGCAGTACTTTTTTTAGAGTATGTGTTTGCCTTTTTACTCTTCTTAGAATGTGTACCTTGGCTTGGTGCTCATCACAAGACAGCTTATTTGTATTGTTCTTGGATATATGCATTGTCCACTTGTGTAGAATTTTAAGAGAATGTTTAAAAAAAGGAGAATCCATTAAAACTCAGGCTCATGTTCTCACAGAAGCTCCGGATTCAAAGTCTATTAAGTAATAGGCAAAGAAGTAGTGAGCAATTTCTTTTACATTTGTACTTAGAAAACTTTTATTCTTCATGATTTTAGTTGAGGAAGAACATCAAAATTATTTTTCAAATAGACCACCTAATAGAATTAACTTGACTTTGTGAGATACTTATTAATATGCATATCAGTCCTTTGTTTTGTTTTGTTTTCATATTTAATAGCCTGAAGTTAACACCTGCATTTTGAGATACAGAATTTCAGGCAGGTTCCACTTAGATCATTTATTTAAGAACATGTTGAGCTTGCGGAAGGAAAGTGATCCTTTTTCTCTCTCAAAAGCCAGGCAACAACTCTGAAGTCTGAAAAAAATGCCTTTTGCATAAAGCAATTTACTTAATTGAACAAAGTTTTTTTTTTTTCCCTCCTCCAATTTCAGTTTTGCTTTTTACCTAGCGGGGAAGATAATCCTTAGGAATTAATTTATAGTCTCTAAGGACAGCTTCAAAACTGCACAATTCATTGAACTGGCATAACACCAGAGAGGCTTGCTCTTGATTTCATTTTAAATCCTCTAGTTCTCTGTCTATAGGATTCACATTGATTTCAGTGTAACTTTCATATGGGCCTGGGTGGCAATATCTTTCTATCAGGAATGTGAGTGCTAACACAATAAAAATAATACAGCATTCTGTGTGCTCTTAGTTGTGTCCTTGTTTTCCTTTATATAATGAAGTTATTTAGGAAAGCCATCTATCATAAAGAGTACCATTAGAAAAAAAATTTTATGATGAACAATGTAAAAAGAACATTTTCTATAAGCATTCATTTGATACACATTTATTTTTCGCCCTTTATTCTTAGTGCATAATGTTAGGCATGTACTAAAAAGAGCTGCATAGCCCATGATATTCTTTGCAATGAGGTAAGGTCCTGCATAATGGCACAGATATTAAATAAATAATGTAATTAAGATGAGTTTTCTTGTTTTTCAGACATATATATGTACACATGGATCCCAGTTTAGAGCAAGACCAGCGATTTTATAATTAGTCTTCCAAAGAAACTTGTAATGCTTGTTAAAACAAACTGAATTCTTGGCATTTCAGTTGCTAAATTGTTTTTCTGCTTTTCTGGAAAACAAAATGATTATGCTTTGTTTTTTGCAACATAAATGGATGATCTTTATTTATTAGTCGCTCATAAACCAAATTTACTATTCTTGGTCTTATTTCTTCTTCTTCCAATTAGCTGATAGAACAAGAATTTCAGAGAAGATAGTACTTTGAGGTGTTGAGATGTCATCTACATCTGGCAAGAAGGGAGACAGTGCCAAACTTTGGTGCTGGAAGGCAGACTACTGTTATTTTGTGAACAATTCGTATGCATTCTAATAGTTAATGCTTTGGGTTCCTTATGTGGCCTTCCAAAATGCTGATCTTATGCCAGCTTTTTGTGTCCTCCAGTGTAGGTTTGAGTCTATATAACAATACTTTTGTATAAGTATTGTATAAGTATCCATTGTGCAGTGTAACAATTAAGCAAACCAAAATTTATGCTGATTGCATATGTTGAATACTGAAAGACTGTTTCAAGTGTTTGCTTCTCACTTCATCATCTAAATTTTAATATGAACATGTAGATACAATTTTTGCTTGAAAAATTACAGCTGAGTAGAGGGAAACAGTTTATTTTCCTCCTGATACTAGTAATATTTCTTATTAAGCATGATTTCTTCTTGTTTCACCTGTTATCTCTTTAGGCATCACAACAAACACCTTTGTAATTATAGTCTAGTGATAATAGCTTACTAGAAATTTTCTCAGTGGTTTTCTATAATTGGTAGCCAACTCAATTAAGAGCTGTCCAATTTTTGTCAGCTTTATTTTGGTTGCACATTGCACCTTTTGGCTTGTAAATTTCTTATTGCTGTGATAGAGTACATCCAACAGTGGAAAAAAATTAGGCCAAAGCAGTGACCAAATGGTGATCACTTTGGGCCAGTTCCATCAACATTTGGATAGTATCTGATTTCTAAATTCAAAGTATGTGAGGCTTCTACTACATGCATCAACTGGTAGTTCCATCCCACCCAACTTTATCCAACCATTTGTCATTGATGGCATACAAAATATGCCCTCCATTGTGACAGCATTTATGTCCAGAATTGGTTTCTTTTTTTTAAAGATTTTATTTATTTATTTGACACACACAGAGAGAGAGAGAGAGAGAGAGATCACAAGTAGGCAGAGGCAAGCAGAGAGAGAGGGGGAAGCAGGCTCCTTGCTTAGCAGAGAGCCCAACATGGGGCTTGATCCCAGGACCCTGAGATCATGACCTGAACTGAAGGTAGAGGCTTAACCTACTAAGTCACCCAGGTGCTCCCAAAATTAGTTTCTTAAGTCTCATATTCTTCTTTCAGTCTCACAGATATTCACTATCAAATCTGGCATTTAGATTTAAATCTAGGCTTCTTTTCTTCTTTGCCCTTATATGTTAACTCAAAACTATTTAACTTATTTTCCTTGGCCACTGAGAAAGATAAGTCATTTTTGAAAACTTTCTACTTCCAATAGATAAATTTGTTTTCTTACCCTTTGAATTATAGACCTTCTCCCAGGCCTCTGTCTTCAAATTCTTGTTTTTCTAGATGCACTGCTTGGGGGAGAATTACCTAGTTTCATAGTCTCACTAGGAGCAGTTGACTTGCAAACACGTAACTCAAACCATTCCTGAGTTCCACAGCCTCATTTCTAACTCCTTGATGAATGTCACCAATTGTCTGGCTAGATATTGACAGGTAATTGAGAGTGCTACAATAGAAACAGGCATAGCCTAAATCTAACAAGCGAGAGATATTCAATAAATTTGTGTTGAAGAGAAAACAAAAAGACCCTTCACTTGAAAGGTTATTTCAAATAACCCCTAAGGGGAGTAAAAACCATCTTTACTTACATCTTAATTTTTAGAGGGGAAAAATAAATACCGATGAAACAGAAATTTTGTGCCTGGGGGAGAGTGTCAGGCACTTTTGGTCCCTGTGATGTGTCTTCTCTCAGTTGCTCTTAAGTGGTTTCCTGTATTCCTTTTTCACATTTTACTAAGGGCACTGGGGCTAGATGGCATGCTCTCTGTAGAGACACAAAAGGGAATTTCTTCTTTACAATAGGTATCTAAATTGTAATTTTGAATGTCTTTTAGGCAAAGGTTGTTTCTTTTAATAAAACTGAGTATATAGTTACAGATTATTGGCCCTTTTTTGATCACTTAGATGATTTTGGATGTACTTAGAATACTTACAACCATTAGCCATGAGCCATTGATTCCATAAGTCATTAGTTAATTATTACTGTATAAAAGTATTAGTTAAGTAATGATGTGTAGTTTATTATTAATATGGAGGATTCAAATACAAGGTATTCTCAGGTATAACAAATTTGTGGAAGTTCAGAAATGTAAATCTTGAATTACTTTATGTCAACTACTCATTGTATGGAAGTTCTGATCCTACCATTTCCTGACCTTCTAACCTTAGGCAGGCATTTATGTTCCTGAGCCTCTTTTGGCCTATATGCAAAATGGGGATAATGAGATCTGTCTGAAAGGATTACTATGAGTATAAAATTAGAAAATACATTTGTAAGGAGATTCTGAAATATCAAGGAATATGGTTATTAAATCACAGCGTGTCCATAATATAACATATTAAGAGTTAAACATTACGTAGAAGGAAAATAAAGTTCAAAAGTATATACTAACTATGGAGGCAATGCTCAAAATTCAATTTGATGTGAAAAGTGCAAGAATCAAAATTCTACAAATGTTAAGCAAATTTATGTTTGCGCCCACACATGTATATGCACACACACAGCCCACCCCACCCATATATATATAGAGAGAGAGAGAGAGAGAGAGAGAGAGATTTGGAGAGGCAATATCAAACTTTTATAATAATGGTGGAAATACATGATTTTTTTCTTCTTCTTATGCGTCTTTAGGACTATGCATCCATCATCCATCCATCCATCCATCCAACTATCCAACAAACATACTTTGGCTTTTCTTTTCTTTTCTTTTCTTTTTTGTAAAGATTTTATTTATTTATTTGACAGACAGAGACCACAAGTAGGCAGAGAGGCAGGCAGAGAGAGAGGAGGAAGCAGGCTCCCTGCTGAGCAGAGAGCCCGATGCGGGGCTCGATCCCAGGACCCTGGGATCATGACCCGAGCCGAAGGCTGAGGCTTTAACCCACTGAGCCACCCAGGCACCCCTAGTTTGGCTTTTCTTAAAGCCATATACTGTATGACCAAGCCAATAATTGAGAATATATGGTACTCTAAGGAGGAAGTCTAAAACATATATTTCCCAACCTGCCTTCAACAAGATTTTGCTGAGTGTAAAGGTGGTATATTTTTAGATTTATTTATTTATTCATTTAAAAGAGATTTCCAAGGTTGGGTTTCGGTTACTTACCAAAACCTACAGAGAAATTGTGCATTTAAAATTAATTTTGGTATTCCGAAACTTTTTCTATACCATTAAACCATGCTATTGTTCAACCTGGCTTCCTGAATTTTTAAAAAATTTTTATTTATGTTTTTTTATTTCTTTTCAGTGTTCCAGAATTCATTGTTTATGCACCACACCCAGTGCTCCATGCAGTACGTGCCCTTCACAATACCCACCACCGGACTCACCCAACCTCCCACCCTCCTCTCCTTCAAAACCCTCAATTAGTTCCTCAGAGTCCACAGTCTCCCATGGTTCATCTCCTGCTCCAATTTCCCCCAGCTCCCTTCTGTTCTCCATCTCCCCATGTCTTCTTGAATTTTCTTAAAGTTACATGCTTTGTAGTCTCTATCTCAAGGGACTTAGAGATGTAAATTGAGTTATTCAGGGAAAATATTGAATTTCAAGGCATTGTTACAAGCTAGTTTACCCTTATGTAGAAACTCTTTTATTTGATGTAGGCATTTGTGTCCAGTTTTTAGAAGATTTAGAACATAATGCTTCAGTAGCCACATTTCTTAATCCCACCTATTCATTACTTAAATTTCTATGGTGATGTTTCTTCGGTTTATAATCTTCACTGGTCTTGGTGAGGCAGATGAAAAAATTAAAGCTATTAGACTATCACAGCAATAGTGTGAGCTCTTTTTCTTTCTAGTGTTAATTTCTTTATTAAACTAAGATATTTTATTCTCAGGTATTCAGGAGTACACATTTTCTATATAGCACTCTGTAATTTGGGACTTTGGATAGTCAATGTTTTTGCTTATTTATTTCCATTAGTCTTTAAAAACTTTTCTGTTTTTCTACTAACATAAAAATTTAAGCTATATAAGCAAGTTTCATTCCTTTACTAGAACTTAGAGATTAACTAGCTGTTCTTGGTATACCTATTTGGCTATTTTACTCAACAAATTTTAATGTATTCAACAAATAGTGAATGTGTAGTGTGTATCATTTACCGTATCAGTTATACATGAAGATAAAAGTTCTGATTTTTGTCTCCTGGTATTCTAACTACCCTTAACTTCTTTGACTCACAAGATTATAACTTTTTAATCTTTAAATATGAATAAATTCAAATATCAATAATTAAAATATCATGTTGCTTGTATAAGCTTATGATGTGAAATAAAAAGCAACAGTAGCATTGAAGTTATACTCTCCTAAAATAAAGTTCTCAAGATTTATCCTTAAAAAACCTCCAGTTAATCCTACCATATTTTATCAAAACTATTTATATATATACCATTTTCATCCCTTCCAGCCATCCTATTTGTATTTCAGCCATGTAACACCAGTCTAAAAAAGTACATGTAGAATATTTATATGTGGTATGCATACTCAACTACCTTGCATATCCAGTTACACACACACCAAATAAAAAAGTAAAAAGAAGTAGAGAATTTTGAATATAGTTAAGCCACACTGCTTTCCCTGATTTTGAAAAATCCCTTGAGACATAGGTTTAACTTGTTTTCTTGCCTGAAGTGATGGATTGCCTGTTTTAACAACCATGTCACTGACTAGCAACTGCCAAGAGCAGAGCTATATTGTCCTACCAAGGCAAAACCATCATGGGAAGCCAGGATGTTGTCCTCCTGCCCCATTGTCACCTCTGAGTTATTTATGAAGCTTCTTACTGTACAAAGCAGTTGGAAAATTTTAAGTGATTTTTTTCCCCATAGTGCTAGACACATGGACCGAGAAAGACAAATGTTTTTGGCAAAACAGGTTCAGAATTGTTGATGAAAGCACTCCATTGGAGTCAAAGTGGTGTGCTGCCATTGCCACTCAAGGTTCTTCTGGGTAATCTCTAGCAGGTAATCTATAAATACCATTGACCTGCAAGCACAAGACCATGACTACAAGTGTTGAGGTAACATGATATCATTAGCAATAATCAATGCATGGCTGTGTTTTCTTACTAATACATGGGTAGAGAACCAAATTATTGAGCAACACTGTATCTCATAATGAGCTCATTAGTCTTAGAATAATTCATTAATTATTTAAACTTCAAAGAAAAATGTAACCTAGGATTTGGCAGATTGATCAATGAGACATAAATGAAAATGTATGTATATTTTTGAAGAGGAAAGTGAGGGCAATTGCAAGGTTTTTTTTTAAAGATTTTTATTTATTTATTTATTTGACAGAGAGAGAAATCACAAGTAGGCAGAGAGGCAGGCAGAGAGGGAGAAGCAGGCTGCCCGCTGAACAGAGAGCCCGATGCGGGGCTCGATCCCAGGACCCTGAGATCATGACCTGAGCCAAAGGCAGAGGCTTAACCCACTGAGCCACCCAGGCACCCCGGGAATTGCAAGTTTTAGCATAGAAATTATGTGTTTGAGGATATAAATTGGACCCATTTGTATTTGAGGGTGGAAGAGTGTCACACTCTTGCTCCCAACATAGACATAGACAGAAAATGAAGATTTCTCTTAAATACATACACGTGTGTGTGTGTGTGTGTGTGTGTGTGTGTCTGTGTGTATAGTTTAACTATAACAGCTTAGGTTTTCCATTTTTTTTTCCAGAAGCCATGATCGGTATAATCCACTTTCTAACTTTATATCTAATCGGTCATCATATCTTGTCACTTCTACCATCAAATTATATCTTTTGTACTCTCTTCTTTCTATAATAACTACTGGTATATTATTTTAAAGCCATCTTTATTTTCACCAGAGCTGTCTAATAGTCTTTTGATTAGCTTCTCTGTCATTTTCCTCGGTCCATCATTCATACCATGTCTGGGAGATCATGCTAAAAAGGTTACTTCCTTGCCTAAAAATAGTCCTAAGCTCTCCATTGTCTACCCAGTGAAATCCAAAAAATTTAGCTTGGATTTAAATTACCTAATTATTATCATTTATGAAGAAACTGATATTAGTAGGCATATAACATAATTACCTTCAACTCCCAAACTAGCCTCTGGAGATAGGGTATTTTTTAAAAGATTTTATTTATTAAAGAGAGCACAAGTGGTGGTGAGGAGGGGCAGAGGGAGAAGCACACTCCCTGTTGAGCAGGGAGCCTGATGTGGGTCTCAGTTCCAGAACCCTGAGATCATGACCTGAGCCGAGGGCAGATGCTTAACCAACTGAGCTGACATGGGGTATTGTTATCTCTTGCTTTGCTGAACAGGAATTTGATATACAGAGAAGTATCTTTCCAGGTCCAAAGAGCAGGTATAAGGAACAGAACTGGAATTCAAAACATGTCTTGTTACTGCAGAGCACAGGCATTTTCCATTACAACATGGTGCTATTTAAATTTGACACATTTAACCTTTGTAGATTCATGACCTGCCACTTTGACCTCCTTGTACATTTTAAACACACTCAAACTTACCCACCCACCATGATTTATATCTGTTACACTTCCCTCTATTAGTTATGTCCTTCCTGGTTTTGGCATTTCCCTTGTCTATATTCATTTCTCATTTAGATAACATCTACTCATCTATCAAGATTCTGTTCAAATGGCTCTTCCTCTCTAAAGTCTCTTTCTCCCTGTTGAATTTGTCCTCTACCCTTGCAGTGTTTCCAGATCATGTGGCTCATAGTTTTGTTTCTGTCCCCATCCCATTTTATTTTAGTTACTCACTTATGAATCCATATGTTACTTCTTGATAACAGAGCATTTATCTTCTTTCTTTCTCTTTTACAACACAATGACTATCCCTTTGTATATACTCATAAATACTTGCTGAATGAGTCAATTCTGTACCCATCTCCACTCAGTGCAGTTTGGCGATTGCATTAAAAAAAATACACCATTTTGATTTGTAAATCACTTTAGAAAATTAAACCAGAAGCATCCTCATGTTAATTAATGGTTCACTTCTACATGTGCTGGAATAGCGAAGAATTGGTTATTGCTAAGATTTATTTCCTGCCCAAACACCAGATCTCCCTATTTAATTTTTTTCTCATTATAACTCATCATGTTGGTTGCACCGAACACCTTAATTTTGGCCTTGGGTAGGGCAAATATGCTTGATTGGACATTTTCGGGCTAATTAGGTACACAATCTTAAGGCTGGACTTGCGGTTCTTCATTAGTTCTCCATTGTTGATGTTAGTTCTGTCTTTGGCTCATTTTTTTTTAAATTAAAAAAAATTCTTACAGATACTGAACTTGTAAATTGAATGGTTCTCTATAATTTTGTAGAGCCCATCTACCCAGGTTTCTTTCTACATACTGATTGTAGTAATTAAGACTATTAAAAATTCATGTATCTGAGTTATGGCTACCCTCTGGTTTATCAATTCAAGAAATATATTGTATGGGGGCACCTGGGTGTCTCAGTCATTAAGAGTCTGCCTTCAGCCCAGGTCACTATCCCAGTATCCTGGGGTGGAGCCCCGCATTGGGCTCCTGCTCGGCAGGAAGCCTGTTTCTCCCTTTCCCACTCCCCTGGCTTGTGTTCCCTCTCTCGCTGTGTCTTTCTCTGTCAAATAAATAAATAAAATCTTTTTTAAGAAAAAAGAAATATATTGTAGATCTACTTTATGCAGATTATTTAGCTAAGATGAACCAAGTACTTGCCTTATTTTTTGAGAAATGCCCAGTGTATCCTTTGGTTTATGGTGTGGCACAGGGGACAAAGAAAATGTTAGTTCTGAAAAGTTAAATGAGACCTCTCTGGAGAGGATTCATACTTGTTTTGTGGTTGTACTGTAATCAATGAGTTAACCACTTTACACTTACACACAAATTTCTTGAGACCTACTGTAGGCCTGCAGAAGGGTCGATGTGCTCAGTATAAATCAGTATAATGTTTACAGATGGTGGTGCTAGAATCAGAACTGGCTGTGACTTGTAGCTTTTATGCATGCATGCCATGTGATACCTGCAAGTTACTGGAACTCTCTGAGGTTACTTTGTGACATGCCTAAAATGTAAATAATATCTCAAAGAGACTATATGACGAGTAAGTGAGATATTGTAAACCTAGAATGGTATATGGCTCTTGGTAAACACTAAATTTAGAGTGTTTAAATATTAAGGCTAGTTTTCAATTAAGTATTTGTCACATTAATAAATGGGAAATAGACATGATTGTGATTTTTTCCATGTAGATCTCTTTTCTTGAATTTTTGACACAGTTATAAAAACTGAACTCTGTGTTGTAGCTAAGAAAACAATATATCAAGACCTGATAATTGTAAATTGTCAATTAATGTTTCCTTTTGCACTGCTGCTACTACTACTACTATCATTTTTATGGCATTTATATTTAAATGGAATTTTTCTTTACCTTCTTTCATCCTTAGAGCAATTCCTCTGAGGAATGGTATTATTTTTCTTGTTTTATAAACGAAGAGACTAATACACAGAGGAATTAAGAAACTTGATCTATGCCATTTGGTTCATAAGTGGCAGGCTCATTCCTGAAACTCAGGTATACTTACTATGGTACTTTCTGTGTGTCCTCCCTAAATGTTGGTTAGTTTAAAATTGGAGAATGATCAGCTGCCTTATGTAATATAATATGGATATAATATATTAATATGGAGAGGAGTATAGGGAGACATAGGTAGAGATACTGCTTTAAGTGTTTTTATAGATATAAAGGTAGGTAAATAAACAATGGAATGTGCATATACATTTTATATGCATGTAAATTTTTCTATATCAACTCAAAGTACCTTTTATTTAGAAATATTTAACCATAAATGTGAAGTTAATTTGTATTCAAGAAAATTATGTCCCAGGATGCCTGGGTGGCTCAGTTGGTTAAGCCGCTGCCTTCGGCTCAGGTCATGATCCCAGAGTCCTGGGATTGAGTCCCACATCAGGCTCCTTGCTTGGCAGGGAGCCTGCTTCTCTCTCTGCCTCTGCCTGCTTGTGTGCTCTCTCTCTCTCTCTCACAAATAAATAAAATCTTAAAAAAAAAAAAAGAAAATTATGTCCCCATACCTTAAATTTTTAAAATAAGTTGTGTTGTCATCTAGCCAGTGCTCAACTATTCAGTTTCATGCCCTGTTACTTGATTCCCTTTCCAAACTCACAGTATGATTCAGTTGTATAGAAGTATTGTGGTTAATCCTTGTTTTATACTTGTGTGTTTTTCTGTGATATTCACTCTTTGCCCTTCTGTTAACCCAGGATTCTCCTAGGAAATCCTGGGTTATCTTTGAAGACAGTAAGTGAGTTGCCCTTTTGTGGAGTCTTTTTGAACTCTCTAGATTGAACACTCCCTGGACCTCATGATACCTTAGTTGTCCTGTCACATTAAATTGCATTGATCTAAGCTATTTTGGCATTACTGAGTCTTGGCACAAAACCTGGTGCAAATTTTAGATCAATAAATATTTGAATTGAGCCCAAAGGAATTAGGATATGAGTGTCTGGGAATTTACTAAAGGAAAATTGAAAGACAAGAAAAATTGAGTAACTTTCCAATTGATTGTCTTCTTTCAGCTCCCAAGTGTTTATTCAATCAATACATATTCATGAAGGCCTAGTAAGTGCCTTCTTATACAAGGGATCCAGCAATAAACAAAATACATATCAATCTTATCCTCATGGAGACTATATTCTAATATAAAGAGATATAAAATAAACAAAATGTAAAATATATCTTACATGGTAATAAATGCATTGAAGAAAGATAAAGCAGGAAGGTAGGATATGGAAATTTGGGAGGGGTTTGCTTTTTTAAGGATGATGGACATGGAGGACCTCCTTGAGTTGGTGATAATTGAGGAAGACTGGAAGGAGATAAGGACTAGAGACATGAGAAAGTCTCATGGAAGAGCATCCCAGGAAAAGGTAGCAACAGTGCTAAGTCTATGAGGAACGAACCTGCCTGTCATGCTCAAGGAAGAACTAGGAGATCAAAGTGGCTGGGTCAAAATGAAGGGTGGTTGAGGAATAGATATAAGGTCAGAAAAAGCATGTAAGATCTTGTAGGCTAAAAGAGTGTTATTTAATATGACTAAAAGAAGAAGTGAGTAGAATGTTTTGAAAACAGCATAATACTATCTGACTTAATATTTTTAAAGTATAACCCTGGCTTCTATATTGAGAATAAACTGAGGGTAAGTGTTATGTAAGGTTGAGTAGAGGTACAGGGGAAAAAACAGGGAAAACATTTATGAATCCCTCAAATAGTTGAGGCAAGAAACGATGAAGACTTGGTCCAACATGGTAGCAGTGGAGGTAGTGAGAAGTGATGGGGAGTGTGAATATATCTTAAAAGAGACGGTAGAGTTTGCTGAGAGGTCATATGTATGGTGCGAAAGAAGAGAAAGAGGCAAGAGAGAGTACAGGATTTTTGGCTTGAGCTTTTAGGAGGATAGAGTTGTCATTAACTGAGATGGGAAAAACCATAGGGGAAATAGATAAAGGGGAAGGGATCCTTAGCAAAATACTCCTGTAAAGGGCCAGGTAGTAAATATTTTAGACTTCACCAGCCAAAAGGTCTCTTTTGCAACTACAAAACCCTGCTCTTTTGGCACAAAACATCTATAGGTATCAGGTAACCAAAATAAACATGACCATTTTCCACTAAAACTTTATTTACAAAAAGAGGTATCAGACTTGATTTGGTCCACAGGTTATAGTTTGAAGATCCCTGTTCAAGAAGCCAAATAAACAGTATTTCAAAGAGGAAGGAGTTATTGATTATATCAAATACTGCTGATTTATCAAAGAAGATGAAACCTACAAATTGACTATTAGATTTTAAAACTTGGTAACCGTGGGCGCCTGGGTGGCTCAGTCGTTAAGCGTCTGCCTTCAGCTCAGGTCATGATCCCAGAGTCCTGGACTCAAGCCCCGCATCGGGCTTCCTGCTCAGTGGGAAACCTGTTTCTTCCTCTCCCACTACCCTTGTTTGTGTTCCCTCTCTTGCTGTGTCTCTCTGTCAAATGAATTAACGAAATCTTAAAAAACAACAACAACAACAAAAAGAACTCGTTAGCCTTTAGTAACCTTGATCAGAACAGTTTCAGGGAGCGCTGGGTGTCAAAGCCCAAGGAACAAAAAGATGTGGGTCAGGAGGAAATTGAGAAGAGGAATTGAAGATAATAACACCTAGTAAATTTTTTTTAACTTTCACTTTTCTCTTTTTTTTTAGAGAGGTAGAGGGACAGAGAAAACCTTGAGTAGGTGTATGCTCAGTGCAGAGTCCAGTATGTCCAGCTCAGTCTAGGATCCTGAGATCATGACCTGAGCCAATATTAAGGGTCCCATGCTTAATTGACTGAGCCACCCAGCTGCCACTTTTAACTTTCACTTTTAAGGGGAACAAAGAAATGGGGATGAAAACTGTGGTTTGGAAGTAATGAAGAGAGACTTTTTAAGATGGTAAAGAGTAGGGGCGCCTGGGTGGCTCAATGGGTTAAAGCCTCTGCCTTCGGCTCAGGTCATGATCTCAGGGTCCTGAGATCGAGCCCCGCATCGGGCTCTCTGCTCAGCGGGGAGCCTGCTTCCTCCTCTCTCTCTCTGCCTGCCTCTCTGCCTACTTGTGATCTCTGCTGTCAAATAAATAAATAAAATCTTTAAAAAAAAAAAGGATGGTAAAAAGTAACATAGAATGCTCTTGGGAATGATCCAGAAGAGAGGGAGAAATTGGTGATGCAAGAGAAAGTAGGGATAATGATTGGAGCTATGTCCTTGTATAGGCAAGAAAGGATGGCATCCAGAGCATGTAAGACATGGCCCGTAATGGGAACACACACTGATGATCCACACTATTGGGCACTGGTATAGGCATGTGGGCAGATGTGATCATAGGGGCTTAGGAGCAATTTTCTACAGATTATCTCAGTTTTCTGAGGTAAATGAGAAGTGGTGTCTTCAACTGAGAATGAGGAAAGAGCTCTTGACAGTTTGTGGAAGAAGAAAATAAAGTAGTCCTGAAGAACGGGTTTCTTGAACTTTGCTTCACATTAGAATTACCTGAGGGAGTCTTTAAAAATTCCAAAGCATACATTACAGCCATGACCAATTAACTCAGAATCCTGGAGTGATGCCTGGCTTTAACATGTCTTAAAAATTACTCAATATGTAGGTAAGTTTGAGGACCACTGCTCTAGGACTATAGGAAATGAGACTAGTCAAAATAATTACATATTTCCCCCAGAAGATTTGCCAACATGAGATTGAGCAAGGAATGAATGGAGAGTAGACTATAACTGGGGGTTGAGGTTTGAGTTCCAGAAGTGAGAGCTGGCAAGGAGAATTGAGGGTGTATGCAATAAAGTGATTGTGATTATAAACCATGGAGTTAATGCTTGATAGGAAGAGAAATAAGGAGATTAAGGGCATGAGAAGTGGTGAAAAGTCAGTAGAATAAAGGGGTTGTAGGGGCTGGTGACGTCAAAGAATTGTTGAAATATACTAGACAGAGTCAGCTGGAAACTCAGTAGATGGAGTTTATAAAGTGTGATGCTAAAAGCTCAACATATGACAAAATCTAGGGAATGACCTTGGGACCAAGTGACCAGGTCAGGGTGGAGAACAAGAGCTGTGTAGTCAAGGAGTAAAGTGAATTACTAAGCAAAAAATGATGAGAAAATTGTTTTTAATGGATATTGAAAGTTCTGTAAATTATGACAAGGATCATATATTAGTGACTGAAGCTAAAATCCTCAGGGAGTAAGAGGGCATCATATTCACTGGATAGTTCCTCCCTGTCCTCATTTGATAGGGATGGTTTCTTTAGATATTTGAACAGTACAACAGTGGAATTTTCTTGTACTTCATTCAAAATAATTTCATGTGTAGCCAGGTATTAGCGGTTTCCTTTTTGCCTTATTTTATGCTGGCTATTAGGGAATCACCAGTTTCAAAGGCTAATTGTCCCATCATTGCTTTTTACACTTAAAGATAGAATATGCAGTCATTGTTTGGGTAGAAGCAATTTTTCTTCTTGAGAGAATATACCTCTCAGCTACAAGGTTGGTCCAGCATTGGTAATAGAATTACCCTCCATGGAGAATACATCTTCTTTCTCTTGGTCTCACTTTTAACATTAGCCTTAATCTGAAAGCAAAATCAGCAATCCTGAAGCAAAAAGAAAATAATTACATTTCTGAAAACAGAACATCAGAAAAAATTGCCTAGCACACTGAATATGTATTTCAATCTCCTGGGTAACAAGTTTGTTATGATGGCGGTTGTTTTTGCTTTCCCCTTGGTTATGGCAACATGTTATGGGGAAAATGCAGCATGTTGATAGAAAAGCCTATTAAATGCTTCTAAAGTTGAAAATACATGAAGCCCTTAATCCACCACATCAAATGGTAAATGATTCCCTGAAATAAAGTTCTCTGTTCCAAGTTCAGCAGAAGTGACTGATGGATATTTTCAGATAATTCCTGAAATTATAGTGCATTAGAACAATGTAATCCTTGAAGTATAGACTTTTTGTGTATGAGATAGCAGAGCCTTTGAGCTAAGGTTCAATGTGAATTACTACGTCTCTCCACATCAGTCACTAAACATGCTAATCCTCTCCATTACCATGAGATCAATGACTGATTTATTGAAACATAATGATTCTCTGTCACTTGGAGGGAATTCTCCGTCCCATCTCGAGTCCTTTAGGACAGGCTATTTCACATGAACAAACCAAAATATCTGCCACTCCAGTTTCTTACTTCTTCAAATTGATGATGTTTCTTCACGTCTTTATGGATTCATTCATAAAGCACATCTTTACGGATTAAGCTAGATTTTACTCTCACTCCACTAAATGTTACAGACTAGTCTTAGCCAGTCATAGTTATGTCTCAAGTCAAATGTTAACATGTGAAGTTTATTATATTCATTTAGTGCTATGTCCTCTATTTAAAGTGTCCTACCTATATTAGCAATCTCATTTCCAAAATGCCTTTCTTACAGAAGTGCATTATCAACACCTGAAACCTGCAGTAGGACTTGCCTAGTATAGATCATGAATCTCATTCCCCACACGCTCTGCTACATGTCCCATTTATGATGATTGTAGTAGGTTTGTAGATTTGACCTGTTAAATGAAATATGCCAGAGCAAGAGTTTTCTGTCAAGAGAGGATTTGTAGCGATGTTAAGGACGGATGCATGACTGAATCACCTGTGTAGTTTTCCTTCTTGCTCCTCTTCCTTCCTCTTCCTCCTCCTTCTTCTTTCTTCTTTTCTTTTTTCTCTCTTCTCTCTTCTCCCTCCTCCCCACTCCCTTCTCCCTTCCCTTCCCTCTTTTTACATTATACACATTTCTTTTATTTCCAGCCCACCTTACAGACAAAGTTTCTAATCCTCAAGGATCAGGTGTCTGAAATCTGGTAAGATTCTGTGCTCTGCCCATTGTTTCAGTTGGAACGAACTGGGCTTCTGATAGACATGACAAGAGGCCACATGCACTTTCTAACGCCTTATGCCATGACAGTCAAAGGAGAACTCCTTAGTAACAGTGATGCTAAATAACTGACAATTCTAATCATGGGTTTTTAATGAATACATCTGAAAAGAACTCTAAAATGATCGAATAGTCTCCTTTTGTTTTATTTTGCTTTTTTACAGGCAAGGAAATTGAAGCAGTGCTATTTCAAGACTCTTAAGCTGATACTTTTTTTTATTATACCATACTGCTTCTCAAATAATGATTTGTTGTTTACTAACTATATGCAAAAACATTATTAAAGCATTTAATGTGTTTAAGGATATGGTTCCTCCCTCAAGGCACTTAACATCTAGTTGGTAAGGTAATGGTAACTGTATGGGGCTCTTTTGGGTTCCTTGAAAGATGTCCATACTGCATGATGGTCTATACTGTGCTTCCTTTCCCTCTTCTTCCAGATTTTTCTCCTGTTCACCTTCCAAATGTGATAAGAGTATAGATCTTTCTTCTTCCCACTGGTGGGAAAGGGCTTGACCCAAAGTCAGTGTTTAGTACTGTTAGAAGGAGGCATGAAGGGAAGCCTGAACCTTCTTCCTTTCATGTATGCTCTAAATGCTGGTTGTTACACATAACTAATGAATTGTTGAATACTACATCAAAGACTAATCATGTACTATATGCTGGCTAACTGAACATAATAAAAATAATTAAAATAAAATAAAATAATAAAATAGAAAAAAACCCCAAATATCCTAACTCAGCCCTTAATTTTCTCCAGTTCTTGAAACACTGCTAATTATAATTATAATTTATTATAAATTATATTTATATATTATATATTTATAATTATTATAAATTATAATTATAATTTATAATAATTTGAGGCCCAAAAGTTGCAGTATCTCCATCACATAGTCCTTTCTCCCACTTTTGTCTGTTTCATTCCCCAAACTGCTCTTCCATGACTGTTTTTGGATTTCCTCCTTACTCCTGTTTCTGTGCTATCCCATCTTATTTATGCCTATGCATTGAACAGTTACTGAAAACTCACAATACATTAGTCTCTGAAAAGAACTGAGGGATAAAGCAAGTGTTCCTCTAATTTGAGAGCTCTTCTCTATTTTTCTCAAGAACTGATCAGTTAAACAAAATTTGATGGACCTCCTGTGTGTTTGGTTTCTCTTTCAATTTTATTCCAAATACAATAGGCTTAATGAAAGCGCTGTGTATCCATTGCCTACTTAGATTTCCATTTGTTTTCCAATAGTGCTATCTAACTCTTTGCTGGTATCTACGCTTTTCATTAGGTCCTCTTTGAAGCCTGCTGTAATCATTTGTGAGGAAGTTCTTTGGGAATCAACCTGTGAGCCCTGGAATCAAAACTTGGCTTCAGTTTTATAATTTTCTCATTTATAATATGGGGATAATTATAGTTACCTCCCTTATGAAGTTGTGAGGATTAACAGAGTCATTACATGTAAAGCACTTAGAATACAGGAAGCACTCATTAAATATTATTAGTCATATGGTGTTCTTCAGTAATCAAAATATGACACCACGCTGTTACCATTCAGTACCTTTCTTTTATGGAAGCTTCTAACAAATTAAGAGTATGTATTCATTCACTGATTTATTCATTTACTTATGTTGAGTTTTTTAATTTTAATTCCAGTATATTTAACATAGAGTGTCATATTAGTTTCAGGTGATTCAGCAATTCCGTACATCATTACTCAGTGCTCATCATGATAAGTGTGCTCTTAATCTCCTTTACCTATTTCACCTATCCCTTCACCCACCTCCCCTCTGATATTTAAATGAGTACCCTCAGTTAAAGCCCTTTTTTTTTTCTTTTGAGAGCTTGAGATCTATTTCATAGTTGCCTAAAGACAAATATAGGCACCAGTACATTAAATTATGTCCCTTGGATTGTGAGGTCTACTGAAGTACAAAGATCTGATCACAGGGTCAGTTGTTTCTACTGCTAAGCTTGTGTGTCATCAACTTTTCTGGTTCTTTTCTTAGTTACTCTCGTTCAAAGGTTTTAAACATACCAGCATCATATCTAACTAGAGAGCGTTACATTTTAACTATAAAGAATCCTGAACTCAGCTGTTATGTATAATGTAAGTATGTTTCAAGTATTTTAAGTCTTCTCTATATAAGAAATGTATATGCATATCATTTGTTTAGATGAATCCTTGATATTATTTACTTTGCCATAGCTTCCATCTTCCTGCCCACCTTAGAATTATTTAAGTTACTTGGACAGCCAGGGTAGCTCTCAGATTAAAATATCTCTTTTTTTCTTTAAAGACCTCATTTATTTATTTTAGAGTGAGAAAGAGCGCGTGTGCGTGCACATATGCACACACAAACACACACACACACACACTCCTATGAGTGGTGGGGGATAGGCAGTGGCCAAGGGAGAGGGAGAAGCAGACTCCCTGATGAGCAGGGAGCCCGATGCAGGGCTCAATCCTAACACCCAAGATCATGACCAGAGCCCAAGGCAGATACTCAACCGACTGAGCCACCTCGGCTCCCCTCAGACTAAAATATCTCTAATTGCCATTCTCCCACTTATTCAGGTGGGAATTTTCTCCCTTCTTACATAGATATCAGAGTCTACCACTCAAAGGAGACCTTGGGTCTCATCCTTTATTCTCTCCCAACCTTCTTGGCAACATCCTCTCCTTTCTTTAAAACAGAATAAAAGTTATCCACATACTTATCACCTCCCCTTTCTACTATTGGCATTCCTCTAGCACTGGCACTAATCTAAAGCATGTCTTCCTGGGTTCTCATCCCTCGTGATATAGAAATTACTAAGGATTAACATTAGCCTAGGAGCAATGTACTTTCTCCTGTCCCAGCCATATTTAGAAGTTTCCATTTCACACTGACCTTGGAGCTTATCTTTTGAGGGCATTTTTGTTCATCTGTTTATTTTATATTTTAATGAGCACTGTATTTTCCTTCCATATACTGTTCTGATATGAACAAAAAATCATGACATAAAATAGAATTATTTTCTCTATATTTCTCTTATCTAATGGGCAGCCTTAACTATAACTTTTTTTAAAAGATTTTATTTATTTATTTGAGAGAGAGAAACAGAGAGAGAGCACAAACAGGGAGGGGCTGAAGGACAAGCAGACTCCCTGCTGGCCAGTGAGCCTGGTAGGGAGGTCGATCCCAGGACCCTGAGTTCATGACCTGAGCCAAAGTCAGAGACTAAACCAACTGAGCCATCCAAGTACCCCTAACTATAAATTTAAGTCTTCAAATTATTTAACATATAAAACTATAATCCTGAATGAGTAATGTACCCACGTGATTTAAGGAGGCAATTATCTCACAAAAATCTGTCTGATAAAAATTTCAACAACAAAAGTAGAAACAACTCTGAGATCTCTGGACCTTAGTACAGTGAAATGCATCATCATTGTTAATATTTTATATGTACTACTTAAAGTAGAATAAATACTGATAAAATATTTTCCTTGGAGTGTTTACGCCACTCATCAGACCAAGGGTGTTTGAATAGCGTATGTGTGATGTATGCCCCAAAATGTTCTAGAACACTGTCGTCCACTAGAATTTTCTGTGATGATGGAAATTTGCTCTATCTCTGCTTTCCAGAAGGGAAGTCAGTTGCCAGATGTAGCTACTGAGCACTTGAGATGAGGTTAGTGCAACTGTCCTGAGATTGAATTTTTAATTATAAGTTTGATTAATTTAATGTTAGGCTACTGGCTACCATAATAGAACAGTAAGCCTTGAGAGACTTCTACACTACCTTAAGATTATACTCACAAGGCCAGGTCACTTTGTGGTCATTCTCAGACCAGTGGCATACTGCAAAGAAACACAAATCCTAGATTTAACAATAAGCAAAAAAAAAAAAAAAAAAAACCAAAAAACTTTGAGGGGTGATTTTGATATTTATTAATTTTTTGGGTAAGTGGCCAAAATATTAAGGAGTCCTCTTGACTTTTCCTTCCTTTGAAGACCTCATATGCTTTAGTTCTTCCTTCTTACTTCCACTTTAAACACTGCCCACACATGATCTTTTTTTGTAACACTAATTCCTCCCCTCTTTAACTGGCCTCCCTCATCCTACCTTTTCTCTAGACCCTTCCAATTCTGTCTCTGTGACCATTATTTCAATCGACATATCAACAGTCCATTGACCAAGATCACTATGCACAAAATCCTCACCCCCAGAGAGAGGATGGGGCAGACTATAATCTCAAATTCATAAATTGCTATCTTCTTTAAGAGTAAATATTTGCAAAGTTTAACTTTGGGTTATATATTAGGATCATTTGTAGATATCACTCTTTCTATACTGTAGGCAAGATTATTTCTAGTCTGAATTTTATGAGGTCTCCAGAGTTTTAAGAAAAAGTGAATGTGTACAGAATGCTTGGAATAGTAGCAGTACCTCAAGGCAAGAATAATCTCTCAAGGTCTTATCCACCTCTTTGATCTGATGAAAAATTAAATAATAAATATACACTGGATATAATTTAAACCAATGATCAAATTACTTTGTAAATGAAATTAATTAGCAGAGGGAAAACCAAAACATAGCAAAACAGATGCCTTCCATCTTTCCTAAATTAAGAGTTTATCCTTTAAACTTCAGGTTTTATTCACTTGGGATTCATTCAACAAACGTCTATTGAGCCTTGAATGTGTGTTGGTCACTGTTTTGAAACAATTTTTATATATTGCTGATAAAAAGATGATACTTATGTAAAGTCTACACACTATAAAGGAGGTGGGAGAGAAAATAACAAAAGCTGTAACATAAATATAAAATTATCAGTTGTGATCTGTATAATGTAGGACTGAATGGGGTTGAATAATAGAGTGTAGCAGGATATGGATGTTATACTAATGCATGGTCATTGGAAACTAAGTCCTATGTAAAATACAGAATTACAAATATGTCAGAAATTTCCTTAATGTTTTGTAGAGGTCACTTTGGAATAATCTGTCTTCTGTATTAGACATTAACATCCAAAAATACACTTTTCGTAAACCATAGTCTGACCTTTTGAATACCAGATGTGAAATAAAGACTTAAGGTTATTCCATGAAGTTGATGAATGTTAATCAACAGTTGAGTATGAGTAACATTTCCCTCTTTGCCTTAGGAGTACTAGCAGTACACTTATTAGCATGTTTAAAAGGTTGTTCATTTATTTCATGAAAGTGAGTAGAAATTGAAAAATGAAAGGCATATATGGATAAGAAGGCTAGATCCACAGAAATCATATATATTGCATTTAGCCGTAGGTGTATCTAAACATATTAGATATAAACTGGTAGATAGCATGATCTATTGGGAATAAAAATAACAAAATCAAAATACCATTATAATATGGCAATACTGCAAGATCCTCAGAACTGTGCATAAAAGTTAATTAAGATCAGAGTATTTTTTAAAAATATGCTAGGACTCATGGAATGGAAACCTGTTTCCTATCATAGGAATATATTCAACTTTTGCACATTAAAAACATCATTTAAAAATTAATTATGTGGTGGGGTGCCTGGGTGGCTCAGTTTAAGCGTCTCTATTTTTTATGTCATTTTATTTTATTTATTTTTAGTGTTCCAGCATTCATTGTTTATGCACCACACCCAATGGTCCATGCAATACATGCCCTCCTTAATACCCACCACCAGGCTCACCCAGTCCCCCACCCCTCACCCCTCTAAAACCCTCAGTTTGTTTCTCAAAGCCCACAGTCCCTCATGATTTGTCCCCACCTCTGATTTCCCCCAACTCTTGATTTTGGCTCAGGTCGTGATCTCAGGGTTGTGAGATCTAGCTCTCTGTGTTGGTCATGGAGCCTGCTTAGGATTCTCTGCCTCTCTCTCTACCCCTCCCCCCTTCTTAAAACAAAAATGAAAACAAAAACAAAGAAAAAAAAACTAAAAAAAATCAGTTGTGTAGAAATTAAATGAAATATTTCTTATATTTGTTCCAAAGCTGTTATTTCATCACATTTTATAACTATAAAATGGAAGTTAAGTAACTTGAGCCATACTGTAGCTAGGAAGTTGTGTAGATAGGATTCAAATTCAGAATGATCTGGTTTCACAGTTTATGTTTTTTTCTAGCCAATGACTCAAAAGTATATTTATCAGAAACTTTAGGTGAATCCACACCAAACTGTTTTCTTCCTTCATTCATGTAGACATAAATGAAAATTGAAATTGCGGCAAAGTAGCTGAAATATGCTAATTTTTAATTGCTGTTGTCAAGGATAAGAACTTGAGATTTTTTCTTTTTAAAACCCAGGTTGCTTTTCTGCACAGAAAAGGTATCCATTTATATTTAGGAATTTACTAAATTTTTGTTCTGCTAATCCTGAGGGGAGGATTATTTTCATAGGATTAAGTGTAGTCAATTGGTATTAGAATGTTGGGAAGTAAAGTGCAAAATTCTATTAAAGACTTAGTTATTTGAATTTATCAAAGGAAGAGCTACTCTTTATAGTATACTTCGATGTGTATGCAAAGTTCTGTTTTAAGTTTTAGACCTATCTTTGAAGTTTCACCGATACCTTAAGAAATAATAGCTTATTGATATTTTAGGATCTCTCTTTCTATCACCCCATATACACATATATAGAAAGTGTATCTCGTTTATGTTTACTTTTGAAATGCTACCTATGACCATTTCCCCACCTTTATGGAAGGTGAGGTTTTTGCTTAGAGTCTGAAAGTGTATAGGAAAGTTGTTTCAGAGAATATTCCAGAGGTTACTTGGTTGAAATTCTCTGGCTGATTTCAGAAGTTAACTGTGGGAATGCATTTTGGCACAGTTCTGCTGCTCAAGCCAGAAACCTGGATGCTTTGTTTCTCCTGAAGTATGAAAAATAAAAATTCATGAAATTCTCATATCCCACCTGTTCTCTTATCTGGGCTAAATGGTATAGGAAAGTTGTTTTTTTTTTCCCCCCATGTTGAAATATTTGAAAAGAAAATCACGTAGATGTGTTTATTTCTTTACTTGAACAATGCTATTGAATCCTAATTCTTGAATTCATGTACCCCTCCTTCCCCAGGGAATGTAGAATATTATTGTTATCAAGATACTATGGCGTATATATCCTCAATGGCTACCTTTTGTCTCAGCTCTCCTTGGTGGCTTATTGTATTAAAACAGAGAAGCAAAATCTTACATGAAAGGAGTATGTTGACAAATGACGGTTTTTACCTTGATAATTTCACCAAATATATGAACTGACTTTGTCACTTACTAGAATAAGTGTGCTGAATGCCCTCTGTGTGTGCATCAGGACAAGTGGTCTAATCAAGTTCAACTGTTCTGTGTCTGTTTGGCTTGGCTTAATTAAAATTCAGCCCTGCTTTTGAGCAAGCCGCAGTGGTTTGGCAGACCTTCACAGGGCTATACTGCAGCAAACAATAAAAGTGATAAAGGCATACAATAACAATCAATACAATGCAAATACCCCTCTTACTTACAAATCAAGTCGAAATGGTTCCTTGAAGCAGTCTCATCTGCTTCTGGTGATAAAAAATTTGAAACACTTAATTTTTAAGTTTGCCTGCACTGTCTTGTCAATGAGCTGCCTTTTATTTTCCAATGAAGCAAAAGAAAACGATAGTAAGATAAATGAGCACGATACAAATCCTTTTGAATTTTTACGATGCTTGTGTTATTTGTTGCACACATAAATGAAAAATTGCATGAAGGATTTTCACCTATGTGAGGAAGAGAGCCCTGAATTCATCTTCCATTCATTTATGGTGGTTGGGGAGGGTATATTCTTGGTGATCGTCCTTTTTTATTCAGTCCACTGTATTTGGCTGGCTGCCCTGGTCCCAGATTTTCTCACAAACAACCATCTGGCATTCTCTCTGTCCCCCACATATATCTCCTTCAGGACCTCCTGCAAGTAGGCTGGAGAATTTCACAGCTTGGGGGCATGGGAGTATACATGAAATTGCAGTGACTTCAGGGTAGATTTCTCACCTATAACCTGCATATCTGTCATTGCTGGATGTTTAGTGGAAAGAGCTGCTAGTGCACTGGGGATCAGTAGAACTGGGGGGAGAAGTCCCAGAACACCTGTGGTTTGCTGTATTTTTAACTAGTGTGTACTTGAAGAATGCAGACTGAAAAAGCCAGATCTCTTTATTTCACATGTTCATCTTGAAGTGTTAGTATGTATAAATTCATACAGAAGGTGCTTTTAAAAATTCAAAGAGCTATTATTATTTATTATAGCACAAATGTTATAGTATCTCAAATTTATTAATGACTGCTTTTGTTAACTTAAGCTGCACATATAAATATTGCTTCATATTGTAATAGTTACAAAAGAAGGAAAGTTTCACAAGTTCATTCAAAATCTGTATACCAGGAACATCAGTTGTCTAAGACATCAGGAAATGTGTTACAGTTTTCATCCCAGTGAAACACTATGTCTTCTCTGTATGTGCTTTAGGTTTGATTTTGGCTTCTGGCTTTTATTCAGGCACTGAGATAATTCTTATAAAGATATGTTTCACTGTTGTCTGGGCTTTATCACTGACTTCTGCAGCTGAAAGAAAGATGCACTGGGATAGAGCCATCACAATTGTTCACAGAATTGTGGCCAGTGGAATGACTCGTCGCAAGGCCAAGATTTTGTGGACTGTTTCTATGGCTTTATGCCAGTACATCTCTTACTAGCTGTAATGGAAGCCATGTGTTTTTCACTTTCTTTTTATTCTGTCCTTTATCTACTCATTGCTCTTAAATTGTCCAGAACTATCATTCTTTTGTTATTTTGTTACAATCACAAATGGCATAAAATAAATAACAAAATGTTATTTAATTATTCATATAAGAACAAGCTACCTTAACATACTGAAATCATAATTTCAAATCCAAAAAACCAAGTCAGGTGTTAATTTGTGTTCAGGATGCAATGCTAAGGTAACTTAATAGTCTTTGTAAATGATTTATACCAGACTGATATACTGATACCTGTGTAAGTTTCAATGAAATTACTGCTGTAGAGTATTAACTGTAATATTTCAGTTTTGTATTAAGCAATTATATAAATTCTAAATGTCTATGAAGACAAAGTTGTAAACAACTAATATCATTTCTGTTCTTAAGTATTTTCATCAGGATTTCCATGTGAACAGAAAATAGTGACTAGTCAGTGTTTATTTCTTCTGGAAACGTCCATCATTTCTTTGTGTAGTTAATATTTCGGGCAAATAAATTTACATTTGTGAAACGAATTTTCTTACATTATGTCATGAATGTGTTGCTTAACTTTATTCTAATATAGTTTACGGTAGAAAACATTTGTAGGTGCTTATGTTAAACAGTTATGGAAAAAACAATGGTTTTCAGGTAAAAACACATATGTTTCCAGTATTTTCATGACACTCAGTGATTGGGTAAATTCTTAAAACAAGCAGATTTATTTTCTGATATTATTGTTCCTTATATTCTGAATTACAATGTGTTGAACCTACACCACAGCAACTAAACAAAGATAGAAATCTTAAAGAATTGTTTCTCCAAAGTCAAACACAAAAAATCAGGTGGACTGGTAGTCGCCAAGTCAGCATCCTACTCTCCACATGATCGGCTGTTTCATCCCTGAGTGGACATAGCCTTAATCTGCTTTGGGCATTATATCGAAACTTCATTAGTCTTTGTTTCAGTCTGTACCGTTTCTGAGCCAATTCCTCCAGCTTGCCTTTGAGATCATATCTGGAATAAGCTTAACTTGTATTAGATTTCAGAAGTTTCTTAAAGCTAAATCAGGAATAATATCATTGGTAAGTAAAGTTTCATAGATCTGGGTGAGAGATACTTTTATCAAATGTGAATTAATCTAAAATCCTTTGACATACTAAATAGTTCTCTGTGTCAATGAAACAGGCAAGTATTTACTGTTTCTTTTCAGACTGTTATCTCAAGCTTAGGTTTCCCACTTTTTCCCCCTGCTGTTTCACTTTTGACCCACGTGTAAGAGTGAGACTAATGATGTATACCATGGAGTTGCTAGAGGAGAGACAAGATAAGTAGAAACTGAGACCAGTCACTATGCCAGTCACCATCCATTGAGGTCTTCCCATATGCAGTGCCCATCAACTACAAAGGTATATGATACCAGGACAGATCTTTGGTTATTTCTAAGTATAGAACCAGAATGGCAAATCTGCATTTTCTTGTGTGGTTCAGAAAATAGGGATGAGATAAGCATATGTAGGATGGTTTTATGTTGGACTCTTTTCATATCACCTCTTAGGAGACCTTTGGAATAGTGATTTTTTCTTCCCTGATTTTAAACACTGAATATCAGTGCAATGTGAAACTCATAGCTCTAACTTCTCATACAATTTGGGATAAAAATTATAATTTGGAAAAAGAGATGGCTAAACTAATGTATGTGGACACATATAATCTCATATACAAATGGTTTGATAATGGAGTCTTACTCATAGAAGTCAGAAATATATAATTTGTTTGCTGTTATATCAACTTGCATTTGGCATGATCCTGAATTTGTTATGGGAGTCTTTTAAAGAGATAGAAACACATGTCAAAATAAAAACCAGATAATTTCTGCTGTGTTTGTGCACGTGTTTATGTATGAGAGCATGCATGAAATTCTCATACTTTTTAACTAGCTTCCCAGAAACTGTTAAAGCTTTAAACACTAAAACATGAGTATCAGGAATTTTAAAATTTAAAATTTAAAAATTTAAAAGTTGAGAACTCTATGCATATGAGATAAAATTTGAACAAAATATTATAAAAATGTAATGGATGCTCATTAAGTTAGTTTAAAATTGCATCAAAGAATGATACATAGTGAGAGGGGTTTATTCTTTTGACCCTTTATTTTATTCAAATTCAACCTTTGACTTCATGATAAACAAAACACGGAAATCCCATGATATCAGATGTATATTTCATCCTAGATCTTTCTGAATATTATATATGGAGATTTTTAAAACCCTGAAACTTGATGAAAATAATTAAATGCAGATGTTTTGACCAAAGCTCATAATTTTTGCAAGGACTAGGATGATATTTCACTAAAAAATGATATTTCACTAAAGGTTTTGTTTTCAAGAGTGATATAGAGACATAAGTCTACATGGATGGCATAGAATTTAAGAACAAAACATTGTTAATAAGAACACTGAGAAGAATTTTATGGGGGTACCTTGTTGGCTTAGTTGTTATGTGTCTGCCTTCGGCTCAGGTCATTATCCAAATGTCGTGGGATCTAGTCCCGCTTCAAGCCCTGCTCGGTGGTAAACCTGCTTCTCCCTCTTCCACTCCCCCTGCTTCTGTTCTTTTTCCCTCTGTGTCTCTCTCTGTCAAATAAATAAAATCTTTAAAAATTTTTTTAAAAAGAAAAGAATTTTATGGTCAAGAGTAATAGCTTTTTAATAAATGAAACTGTGGAATATGCAAACTCACATAAGCTAGATGCACACCATATGACTCACTAGTAGTGTTTACCTTTTTAAAAAATTTATTTATTGAGGGTCTCTTCTGTGGGAGATACCATAGTAGCACAGTAATTATATAAGTAATAAAACAGACACAATAATTGACATCATGGGTTTACATTTGAATTTGGTGCTGTAAAACTTGGTGCTTTTTCAATCAAACATAGGTTGAATTCTGGCTTTAATATTTACTGGCTGGATGATTTTGAATTTGAATACCTTATGAGAAAACTAACTCTTAAGCAGGATTTAAAGCTTGGTGGTTGGTGAGGGAGCTGGGAAATGAAATTTCTGAGCTTATCTGACTCTTAAATTAGTATTTTTTTCATTATTCTAGATTAGATTAATATATAGGAATAAACTGAAAATTGTAAAGTATAGAAATGACAGTTGCTTTATAATTCTTCAGTTTGATTTAATATTCCTTGGTTAATTTACACAGTCTACAGATATTTGTTGAAGGCCTGCTATTGGGCACGCATAGTTTAAAATCTTGAGGATATTGTCAGGAACAAGAGAAAAGTGTCCTACTTCTTGTGGTGCTCAAATTCTAGTATGGCAATAGACAATAAACAGAATACATACAAAGGAAAATATCAGGTGGTGATAAAATGCTGTAGTGAAAAAAATATTAAGGAAATTACTTTAGTAATTTAGTAATTACTAGGTGGCCAGGTAGTCTTTCCCCTGTGGACCTGGATGACTAAAAGAGCCAGTTATGCCAATATGTGGGGAGGATTGTTCAAGAGAGAGGGAAATGCTAGTGCAAAGTCCCCGAGACTGGAATGGGGTTGCCATTACAAGTATCTGAGAATCGTCAAATATGACTAGAGCAGTGGCTCTCAAAGTGTGATCACCAGACCAACAGCCTCTGCATTCAGTTAGTTACTGGTATCGTATTATGGTTAATGTCCTTGATTTTAAAATTATACTGTGACTAAGTAAGACCTTAACTTCTGGGGAAATTGGGTAAAGATTATACAGCAGGATCTCTTTGTCCTGTGTTTGCAGTATGAAAATATTTACGACTGAAAGTCTAAGAAAGTAACTAGAACAACTATAAAAGCAATGTGAAAGGTTTCAAGCCATGGAAGCTGTGGACTGCTGGGAGTTAGTCTGTATTGTAGGAAAAAGAGTCATGCTGTGGTGTGGAAAATGAGTTGGAAGACAGAACTAATGTGAGTGCAGGGACCAGTGGAGGAACTCTTACCATTATCCAGAAGAGAAGTGGTAGTGATTGGGTCTGGCATGGTGATAGTGGTGGTAAGAGTTCTGGGCAGATGCATGATAGCAGAATTTGATGTTCTAATTACCAAGGCTTGCTGATGGATTGTTTGAGAGAGAATGACAGAAATAGATCAAGTATGACTTAAGTTTCAGGACAAGTTATTGGATTGATGCCAGTGATGTTTATTGAGAAGGCAAAGATTGAAGTAGGAGGTTGACAAATAATGACACTTGATTAATTTTTATAAGCAAATTATTAAAATAAATATAAACAAACAATTTATAAAATTTTTATAAGCATTTGTGATTAGTAGCTTCAGTGACAAATTTAGCCTGATGAATGCCATCTTGGTTATAAATAAATTAACTCACTTGGGTATTCTCTTATTTACTCTCAAATTTTTAATTGAGTGCATTTTTGAAAACATGACATTGTGAAATATATTAAAGACAATAACAATACCAACAGATAATTTGCTCTTATGAATTTTCATATCTGTATGTAATTTGTCATTTTATTTAACAAATATTTGTGGAGTGACAGCTTTGCACCAGGCACTGTTTTAACCACTGGGGATATACCACTGAACAAAGTAGATCGAATATTTCTGCACTAATGGAGTTTACATTCTAGTATATTTTAGTAGAAATAAACCAGACAATTTAAGAGAGATTATTTAAATGTATGGTATGTGGGTAAACTACTTTATTTTTTTAGTTTTTTAACTTAATCTAGCTACAGGTAGTTTATGTACAAATATTTAGATTAATAGCATTTTGTAACACCAAATGAAGAGTACAGCAGTCTGAATAAATCCTGTCACAAAAACAGTAAGACCCACTGTAACTAAATTGGGGAATCAGGGTGTTGCACCTAAACCAGTCACAGTCTTTAGTTTGTCATTGTTACCTTAAATACAAATGGGTGGTTTGTTTGTTTTGTTTTTGTAAATATATACACACAGCAACAGGTCATGATCCCTGGATGTGTCCCTTGTGAAGTAACAGTGTATGCAAAATGGATCACTTAAGTCTTTAACAGAATATACCAAATCTACTCCAGTTGTGGGAAATTGGAGAGGGAGACAACCATGAGAGACTGTGGACTCTGAAAAACAATCTGAGGGTGCTGGAGGCATGAGGGGGTGGGAGGTTGGGTGAGCCTGGTGGTGGGTATTATGGAGGAATCTTGTTTTTAAAAAAGTTAGAGACAAAAGTAAAGATGAGTCCACAAATCAATCACATCCTATTTTCTGCACATTCCAGTTTTGACTGACTTTTCTTTTACAGCAACATGCAAAGAAAAAGAAATTGGATCACTTTATTTTTATTTTTTTTAAATGACAGGTATTCTTTATTTTATCATAAATATTGTAATTTTCATCACATAAAAATCGATGCTAAATATTCTTATTTTTATTTTTTATTATGTTCAGTTAATCAACATCTAGTACATAATTAGTTTTTGATGTAGTGTTGAACGACTCATTAGTTGTATATAACACCCGGTGCTCATCACCATACACGCCCTTCCTAATATCCATCAACCGGTTACCCCATCCCCCACCCCTCTCCCTTCTGTAACTCTCCGTTTGTTTCCCAGGGTCCACAGTCTTCTCATAGTTCGTCTCCCTCTCTGATTTCTTCCCATTCTGTCTTCCCTCCCTTCCCCTATGGTCCTCCATGCTATTCCTTAGGTTCCACGTATGAGTGAAACCACATGATTATTGTCTTTCTCTGTTTGCCTTACTTCATAGTGTAATGTTTTGACTTTTATATAACATTGTCTATACAGTATTCCTGTCCTACTACAACCCAGAAAGCTGTATTTTTTAAAAATTTTTACTTAAATAAAAGTTTAGATAGAGGCACCTGGGTGGCTCAGTGGGTTAAAGCCTCTGCCTTCGGCTCAGGTCATGGTCTCAGAGTCCTGGGATCAAGCCCCACATCGGGCTCTCTGCTCAGCAGAGAGCCTGCTTCCCCCTCTCTCTCTGCCTGCCTCTCTGCCTACTTGTGATCTCTCTCTCTGTCAAATAAATAAATAAAGTCTTTAAAAAAATAAAATAATATAAGATAAAAGTTTAGATAAGCAAAATGACTGTTAAATCAGATGATAAAGGGGCAAAAATGAAGCAGAGAAGGAAATTGGTGATTTGAAGGAAGGAAGGAAGAGGTTAGGGTCTATAACAGATTTGGTTTTAAGATAAGGTCATTAGGAAAGACCTTATGGATTACAAGTTGATGGAGGGAGCTTTGATGATAATTGTTGAAAGAGCATTCCATAAAGAAGGGAAAGTAAATGCAAAGCCTCTTTGGTGGTGGGCAGTGTGTGAACAATTAGCAGAGTGATAAGAGATCAAAGAAATGGGGGAACAAGGGAACAAGCAGATAGAGGGGCTTTGTGTGCATCACTCTGAGAACTTCACCTTTTGTTTTGGGTGAGATGAAAGACTTTGAGCAGAAGCCAATATGATTTTTCTGACTTACAAGTAACATTGTAGAGTGGGTGGGGTGCAGTGTGGGGAAGCATGGGCTGAAGTAGAGAGACCAGTTAGTTACAAGGCTATTCTAATAATTAAAGTGGGAGAAAATACTACCTACACTAGGCCAGTAGTAGTTGAGGGTAGTGAGAAATGGTTGGATTCTGGAAGACAGAGCTAGTAAAGATTTGCTGATGGATTGAACATATGGTGTGAAAGGAAAGAGAGGTTTCAAAGATTACCTTATGCTTGACCTAAATTACTAAAAGGATGGCACTCCCATTTATTGGTATGGAGAAGATGACAGAAAGAGTAGCGTTGGATTGTGGACATGTTCAGGAGGTCACTTTGGACCTGATGAGTTCAATATGCCCATTAGACTACAAAGTGGAGATGCCCGTGTGCAGTAGACTAAATCAGAGATAAAGGGAGAGGACCAAATCTCTGAGTAGCAAATATTGCTGTGTTAAAATAACAGTTGTATTTTGTGTGGTTTTGATTTTTTGTTGTTGCCAAGAATTTACTGTATAAGAATAGGGTCTTGTTATGTTTAAACACATTGAAGACTGGTTTTCTTGATTCTTGTGAGAATTTGGTTCAGAATAATTTTATTTGAAAAAAGTATCTGGAAGATCAAAGGCAGCTTAATTACATTAATGTCATTAAGAGAATACAGACTTAAGGATATGGTAAATTTAATTAAAATGTTATACTCTTATAGGAGAATGATCATAGTAGGGACCTTTATTTCTTTCTTAAAGCAAATTGCATGTCTTTAGAAGCCCTTATTTTTGTAGAATGTGGAAGACTAAATATAAGATTACTTCTCGTTTATGTTATTATGCAGCGAAGAAAAAGAAATGCGTGAAGCTGTGTCATGCTAGCATGGGTTATCTTTGAAGCCCCTGATTGGAAATTGTCTACTAAACGCTGTAAATGGTGTGTAAGAACTAAATTTGGCTTGTGAATGCGACCTGACATAGTCACGCAGGCATTGTGACTGTTCTGTTCTGTCATCTGTTCTCCTGTCAGATTCATGGAAGCAATAACACCAGCTATTATATGTTTATATTAATTGGTTTGAAAATAAAAATAATGCTATATATCTTTAGTGTGAATTTATTCAACTCTTCAGTGAGAATATACTTTATAAAAAGGAAACCTGTTTTTTTTTTATGTCTATCTACCTATCTTTACCAAAAAAGATTATTATTGGTGATTTTTTGCAAATAAAGAGGCTTAGACATGTAAGTAAGAGTTGGGAAGAAGAACAATATTGCTAACCCAGCGTTTGGACAGGAATCATTTTTTAAAGAATTTATATGTTAACTTAGAAAGAAAAAGTAGAGGAAAGGAAGGGAAATTAGGTGAAATGACCTCCATAAAGACTGCTTGGAAAGTTTCTTCTCTGAGATTTTCACTTAGGATCATTGATCTGATATTCATATCATTGCTGTCAAGGTATTCTAAGTTCCTAATCACTAAGTGTAGGGATTCGGAAAGAGAGGCAAACTCGTAAATAATCAGGTCTCCCTACCTGCTCTTCACACTCTTCGACAGGTGTTGGATCTGAGGCTCTCCTTCTAGAACATCTTGATGTGAACCAAACAATACTACTACTATCACTTTTCTTCAATGTACCTGATATTTCCTGTTCTCCTACCTTGGTTTTTTTTTTTTCTCAAGTCGGTAGTATGGAAAGTATATCATGGCAAAAAGAAAGACTATCATCTAGAGGAGAGATGTAGAAAGCTAACTTTGGGGAATATCAGGATAGCAGATGCATTCCCCCAAAGCTTCCTTTCTGTTGACATAAACTCCCACACACCACTTATCAACTTCTGCCAACCAGAAAAAGGCTCATTCTCATTTTAAAATAACATCTTTATTGGGATAAAATTCACATATTGTACAATTCACCCATTTAAAATATAAAATTTAGTAGTTTTTTTACATTCACAGAGTTGTGTAACCCTCACCACCATCAATTTTGGAACATTTTAACCATCCCCTACAGAAACTTCATAGCCATTAACAGTCACTCCTGTTTCTCCTCACACAGGCCGTCCTTCAGCCCTAAGCAACTACCTGTCGACTTCCCAGGCAATTGTTCGACCTACATTGGGCATTTTCAAGTCTGTTATACTTAGGGAAGTTAAACCAGTTCTGTTGCACCAAGTTGACAAAAACCACAAATGAGCCAATGTTTACTTTTTTCAGCTCAGTATGCCTTAATTATTGCCCCTTTTTGAAAAGTTTTCACCTCTTAGCAGGCCTTTTCTGTTTAGCATCAGAAATCTAACAGCTGAGACTATTCAGGGAAAAAAAATGGCACTCTGCCAAAAGAGAAAGTGAACTTCAACACAATCCTAGATTTAAAAGGATTGCAAAGGAGAATTATTTCTGCCGGCTTTGGTCATTTGACAGGTACACTTCTCCTTTTCCAATATGTCGTCTTAAATCTCCATCAACTTACTAATGAGAATCCTGCCTTTATTTCTTTAATGTTTAGAGAGAGGGTAAGGGAGAGAGGGAGACTTTTCAGCCTATTTATGTGATGTTTTTAATATAATTAACTGCTGTACTTTTGCTTTTAAAGCGTTACTTTTGCATTCCCATCATATGGATTTTAAATTTACACTCATTGTTTATGCAGAAATGATCTTGGAGTTAAAATAAGTCTTCATTGCAGCTAGAAGAATATTTATCTGAACAGATACGTAAGTGTTTCTGTAAAGAATGGGTCTATTTTACTTTATCAGCAACTAAGGGGAAGGTTAATGGCTATGATGTATCTTTTCTGTTGTGTGTGAAACATGCAGTGTTCTGTGATGTGGAGATTTACGGTGCGGAAGACAAAGCAGGTGCTATTCCAACCCTTCTTTCAACAACAGTGTAAACCCAAGCCTGAACTTCTCTGTCAGAAAGTAAGTTAAAATAACGTTAGGGAAAGCCTAGAATTTTGCACTTTCCCATACTTTTCTGTCTCCAGCTCAGGAATTTAGCCAGCGTGATTAATGAACACTGTTATTTGTGAGTTTTCCAAGTCCCTAAGACATAATGAACTTGACTCTTCAGCCACATAGAAGGAAACAGGCTGTTGGAGTTCTCTAGCAGGACATGTTCATGATTATGAGCTCTCTGCAGTTGAAAAGAAGGGAGAGGAAAAATAATTTCCCCACATTACATAGATAAACTTAACACATTTTCCACGCCTTCCCTTTCTTCTCCACCTCTCACCTTCCTGGCCGTTAGACATGCGCATACACACACGCACACGCACATGCCCATGCACACATGCGCAGAGTCTCTTCTCTCTCTCTCTCTCTCTCTCTCTTTTTTTTGATAACCCAGAATCAAAGCCTAACTGTACTTAATCCTGCCTATTACTTTTTCTTAGTATAGAACCAGCCAATCAGATCTGTTGATGGCTTTGTCTCTGTATCTTAAGGAATTTTCCTTTCCTCTGTTAAATTCTGCCTGGCACCTCATGTTTATGTTACTCTAATCCCTAAGTTATTTCAGGCTCCAGACCCTCCCCCCATCTCAAGGTCATGCAACCCCTTTATTTCCTTGTGTGCTTTATTTTAACCCCTGTTTTTTCCCCCCATATCTCTATTCTGACCTCATGTCCAGGCATGTATGTTTTCTGTCCTTTGTTCTCTTTAATACGGATATCTCTTTTTTTGCAAACTCATCATTTATTTCTTTCAAGACGTATTTTATTTTTTTAATTTAAGACATATTTTAAAAAGTATGTTCTTGCATAATCCTCCTCAGACCATCCTTGCCTAGTAATCATACTCCTCTTTTTTGCAGGGAAGAGGGTACATTCTCCTAAACTGCTTACAAAGTTTTTACTCTATAGCACCAACCCTATCTTAGCCTCCTTAGTTAAAGAAAATAAAATTTTAGCTTATTTTAATTCTTTCTAGTGATAGTTACTTTGCTGTCTACACATTTGGTATTCAGTGCTTTGTCAAATATAATTCAAACCAGGTTATTTGCAACCTTGAGGAAGTGAACCACTAACTCTAAACTTCTAGCCATCCCATAGCAGTCTCCAATTCCTCCAGAAGACTTGAAAATTCTCTCCATTATAAGCCATTGAAAATTTGTTGGAGTCTGCTGCTTGCTCCAAGATTTCAGAAATTAGTGTGTTGGTTCATACTGGTACTGAAAACATTGCGTTGACCAAAGAAAGGGAACATTACCTGAATCTCCCTATGATGTAATCTAGAAGTGGGGGAAATTAATCTCCATCCCCTGCCATTGTTTGTGCAGGATGGTGCTTCGTGTGTTTCCCATTATGGAGTGTTCTTTTAACTAGAAAAAGGATTAGGCATCACCATGGCAGAAAAACAAAGACTGATGAAGCTAATAGGGATTTCCATTCACATCCCATGTTTTCGTCTTGCAAATTACACTCTTTCTCTGTCTTGTTCCCACCATAGAAGCCCAGACATGCCTGGCGGTAATATGACACCACCTTTTTTATGCATTGTTTGCTGATTGTCGTCTACTCAGTTCTAAGCTCCTTGAAAACAGATCCTATGTCTTGTTTACCTTTGTGTGCCTACAGTTATCTCTATGCCTTACACCTGTCAGGTGTTCAATAACTGTTTGCAGAACAGAATTGAGTCATTTTTGAAAACTAGTCTATATTATGGACTCTGATGATTTTCTTTTATTCTACAAAAAGACTTTCTATCTCATTTTCCTTACCAGCGGCATATCACTCATAATACAACATGCTATTCCACCAGGCCAGAAAACGTGGATGAACACAGCTTTTCATGTATTCATCATTTCTTCTTTTGAACTAGTCCTAAAGATGCTGATTATCTTTCTTATGGAGAGCAGTTATCCTATTCTATAGTAATTCTCTTTTTACAAGTTTGCCTTACTAGTGAACTGTAATTTTTTCAAAAACAAGACTATTTTTCAACATTCCTAGGGCCTAGCATGATGTTTGATAAATAGCTGTTGCTCAGTGCTTTTTTGTAGAGGTCGATCTCCATGTGGTCTTCTCATGCTTTTTCCATCCTGCCTTCAGATGTCTTTAGCTTGTTACAAAATCTTTGCATCCCACTGCTAGTGCCTCTTAGGCTCCTGCACTTGTCTGTCACCTGCACCTTGCCCCATTTCTCAGGTGAGACATGGGTTTATCTTCATTTACCCCAGAAAGTTTTCTCTTTAAGAACAGTGTCACATATGACATAATATGTATTACAAGCTCTGGAAAATCAAGCATAACATATAAAGGAGAGCATGGCATAAAATAATAAAACTTACCATAAGTTTCATTGTAATCCAAAAAGCATTTTTTTGAAACTCCTACTTATAATAATAATTATTAACTTCTCTCCGGTACTTAAGATGCCCTCATTTTACAAGGGAAGAAATAGGTTCTTTGCACATGAGATCTGGAAAGAGCCATAGGGAGACTACTTGGCACAGAACATTAATTGCAGTCTTTTTCTGTGATCATGAGATATTGCAACTGATAATATTTCTGAGATCATTAGGTATTACAGTACCTTAAGCAGCATTTTTCTTCACAATACCAAACTGGAGCCATTTGACTGTCCATCAACAGTAAAATGGATAAGAAATTGTGGTAAATTCATACAATTGAGAATGATTTGGAAATGAAAATGATGAAATTTACAACTATGTGCTATAACATGGATGAAGTTTACAGACATTACAGAAATCAGACTCAAGGGAGTATTTACCGTATAATTCTGTTTATATGAAGTTACTAAGTTCAAATCTAGGGGGTTAGAAATGAAAAGAGTGATTACTGCTGGAAAGAGGGAGGGAATAGTAATTGGAAGGGAGCATAGTAGGGGCTTACAAGCACTGTTGGTATTCTGTTTACTGACCAGGTTGATGATTACACAGGGATGCTCATGTTGTCATAATTCAAACTTAGAGTGTATGTACTTGGCTGTATTTATGTTATATTTCAAAAAACTGAAATTTCTAAAAAAATGGGAAAATTATTGAATACCATCAGCTCTTTATATATATTACTGTGTTAATTTAAGAGTTTTTTACTTTTTTAGCATTAGAATTATTTTATTTTTTAATTTAAATTCAATTAATAAACATATATTAATTTCAGAGATAGAATTCAGTGATTCATCAGGCTTACATAATACCTAGTGCTTATTACATGATGCATCCTCCTTAATGTCCATCACCCCGTTACCCTATCACCCTACACCACCAGTACTACAATTAAAGTTGATATCCAGTGACTATGTTTTTTGATCAAGTATATCTAGGCCCTATTTATCACAAAAATTCTTTATTTTATTTTGTTTTGTTTTATTTTTATTTTGTTTTATTTTTTATGTTTTTATTATGTTATGTTAGACACCATACAATACATCATTAGTTTTTGATGCAGTGTTCCAAGATTCATTGTTTGTGTATAATACCCAGTGCTCCATGCAATCCGTGCCATCCTTAATACCCATCACCAGGCCAACCCATCCCCTCACCCCCCTCCCCTCTGAAATCCTCAGTTTGATTCTGGGAGTCCATAGTCTCTCATGGTTTGTCTCCTCCTCTGATTTCCCCCCCTCATTTTCCCCTTCCTTCTTCTAATGTCCTCCATGCTATTCCTTATGTTCCACGTATAAATGAAATCATATGATAATTGTCTTTCTCTGCTTGACTTATTTCACTCAGTATAATCTTCTCCAGTTCCATCCATATTGATGCAGAAGTTGGGTATTCATGTTTTCTGATGGTTGAGTAATACTCCATTGCATATATGGACCACATCTTTATCCATTCATCTGTTGAAGGGCATCTCAGCTCCTTCCACAGTTTGGCTATTGTGGATATTGCTGCTATGAACATTGGGGTCCATGTGCCCCTTCTTTTCACAGTCTTATTTCTTTAACTATTACCAGAGAAATCTGGCAGAACGCACGAAGTATCTAAAGAAAATTGTGGTGGTAAAAGATTATGAGCTGTAGATTTGGAATACTGTTTAAACCTATCAGAAAGATCAGATAACTGATACATGTTTTTTCTGGTGACAGCACTGTTAAAAAAACTTTAGCAACGTAAGTTGCTTTTCTCACTGTAAAATAATTGAGAATTAAGTTCAACCACTTGTCCTGTATGTATGAACACACACACACATATAATTTTTATATTCTAATGAAGAGTTCATTATGATAGTGATTGATTGGGTACAATGTACAAAGAAGTGTTTTAGTCACTGGAGACAAGAAGGGAAAAAAATGGACCTCACCTGAAGGAAAATATGTAATTAAATCCTGTTCTGAAAGGTAGGAGGAACAGAGTAGTCCTCTCCCATGAGATTGTTTATGCAAGATTTGTGTGTATCAAAGAAGCTTTTCAGGCCAATGAGGAGGCATTTGCAGCATAAAGTACACTGCACAAACTGTGGAGGTGGGAAATAGTGTACGCTCTTCAATGTACAAGTGGATATGTGAGGGTGGGTCTATAGATGAAAAAGTAGGTAGGGGTCATGTTTTCAAGCTTGATTCACCAAAGAATCTGTGCTTCATTTGCTTAGTGACTCTGAGATCCTGAGAGATTTGAATCAAGGGAGGGACACCAAGGTGGTAAGTACCTGCAGGCAGAAAGACCTTTCAAGAAGAATTTAAAGAAAGGAAGGATTATGTGGTTGCAGTGATCAGGACAAATTTGAAAGATATTTAGACAGTGAAATCGGTGGAAATTGTATTCTGTTAGGATGTGAATGAAAGGTGACAGGGAAGCCACTGAGGGTGAGGTCTGAGGTTTTATTTTCTGGGACTTGGTACATGGTATGTCACAGACATAATGGGGGAAGTGCTTTTAAATGGATCTGGGTCCTTCTCAAATTTTACTCAACATGTGTGCATGAGGTCCAGTATGGATTGGAACTGTGGTGATTTTATTCAACTCCACAGCTTCAGCACATGTTATTTTGTTCAGTTAATTGGAAATGAGAATAAACCAGACAGTAAGCTGATTACTTCTATGCTAATGTGACAGTATTATAGATCATAGGTTGATTAATACCTATTAATTTGGGAAATGGGAAAAAACAAAACTGTACTCCAGAAGAAATTCTTTTGTTAAATATGTAAGGTAGAATTGGTGTAATAAATACATAGAATGAATACATAGTACTGTCTTTGAAGATGTAGAAGCATATGTTCATTAAATATGTTAACAGATTTTTTTAAATGATAACAGATCTTAAAAATCAAAGTTTTTATAGGAAAATGTTAGTTTCATCTGTGTACTCTAATAAAGTAGAAAAAATATAATTTGGTATATTCTGCAAATGCTAGAAATTAGCCAGAGTAGGTAAAGGTCTTGAGATGTAAAACAGACTTGGTATCTTAGCAATGATTTTATCTGGAGAACACTAATTTTCTCAACAATGAAGACGTGAGGATGTGGTCCATTTCTTATTGGATCATTTTGAACTTGTTTAAGAGCATAGCAAATAGAGCAATTGATTTTGTATTGAATTGCAAATCAATATGATCCATCTGAAATTGAGTTTTTGAACTCCATTAATGTGGAGAAAACCAACTTAAAAATTACGAATAACATGGGGTTAAGAAATTTGGTAGAATAAACCACTTTAAGACTAAATATGTGAAAATGAAGCCTTTTTACTCACATTTTCTGTTTAACAATGTGTTTTTCTTGGTGTTTTACACGACTTTTAAAAAAAACACTGTAGTAAAGGGGAGCCTGGGTGGCTCAGTGGGTTAAACCTCTGCCTTCAGCTCAGTTCATGGTCTCAGGGTCCTGGGATGACCCTGCATGGCTCTCTGCTCAGCAGGGAGCCTGCTTACCCCTCTCTCTCTGCCTGCTTCTCTGCTTACTTGTGAGCTTTCTCTCTCTGTCAAATAAATAAATAAAATCTTTAAAAAATAATAATAATAAATCACTGTAGTAAAAATTTCCCTCAAGTTTGCCAATGATAAGAAATGTTGTAAAACAAATGTGATAAAATGCCAACATTATAATGTGTTACGTACATACATACATACTGCATTCCTTAAACTGAAGCTAAAGGCTTACAGTATATGTTAGTAAAGAAAATATGAGATTGGAATTAGGTGTTTTAAACTAATAATGGCAAGGTTGAGGACATTTTCCTTCAAGGCCTTCTAAAATGCATCTTTTGTGTCTTGTTTTATCAGTTCCTTTTTTTAAAAAGTAAACTTAGCATGTTGAGAATTCCATAAAAGCAATTGCAGAAAGCAATCCTATAACTCTAGAGTTTTCATTATAGATACAGAGTGGTAAAAATGGACAGTTATTCTTCTTATTGCAACATGAAAGATGTTTGAACATTATTCTATAGTTGCTACTTTTAAAAGCAAATACTTACGGAAAAATGGTCCATGTTTTCCCCCATTTGGATTGTCCATGTTTGTGAATATAGATGTAGTACAATTAAAACATTTTAAATATGCACCTAAAATAAGCATGGGAAAAATCACAATCAAGAGCCAAATACTACTTTAGTATGCTTTTTAACATCATCCTTTCCCTCCTGGTTCTAAATGTACACAATCACAACAAAGTAAAAACATAAGAAATAGTCCTAAGTCTTGACATGTGCTTTTTTAGAAAATTTAATTAATTATAATTTTGTGAATAGACTATAATTTTACAAAAGAATTTACTACAGTATACTCTTTTAAATAAATCTTACTTGCAAACATATATGTGAAAAAAAGAGAGCTGATGCTATGAGGTTAAAGGCAGTATCTTGGATACCTCCAGTTTGTCCCACCCAAGATCCATTTCCACCTTCCCCAATATGCTCTGTGCCCTGGAAAGGGGACCTGTAAGGAATGCATCAGGGGATCCCTGTCCTCTGTCTTCCAAGAGTATATAACCAGTGGAGAACACCAGAGGGAGATCAGTGACAGGGAGAAAACTGAGTGGGAACTATTTATTTTTCTGGCTTTCTCTCTGCAAGGTGGTTATTGAAGTGACGTGGTGATCAGATTTTAAAAAAAAAAAAAATCATAGCTCCCATCAGAAAGCCCTCTCTCCCCAGCTTGCCCTCTGTCTCTGGACTCTGATACCTGTTCCATCCTCTGTTTTGTCTTGATAATGTTTGTATTTGGTTTTCTTTATTAAACTCTCCTCAAATTTCCCAATTCAATTATGTTGTTTATTTCCTTGAAACAGGAAAATTCTGGAATCTACTTCTAATTGGCTTTAAGAATCTTTTTTTTTTTTAAGATTTTATTTCTTTATCTGACAGAGAGAGAGAAATCATGAGTAGGCAGAGACAGACAGAGGTGGGGGGTGTGGGAAGCAGGCTCCCTGCAGAGCAGAGAGCCCGATGTGAGACTCGATCCCAGGACGCTGGGATCATGACCTGAGCCGAAAGCAGAGGCTTAACCCACTGAGCCACCCAGGTGCCCCGGCTTTAAAAATCTTAATGACAATTGGTGATCAACTCTAAATACATTGAAACTTTAATTTACATATTTATATAATGTCTGTATTCATTTTAATCATAATAAAATGTGTTCCAAATTGTTGAGGAGTGGTATGCAAGGAACACCATTCATTTTTATGCCTTATAAAATGTTTTGAATGGGCTGGTTCAAAGTTTGGAATTTTACCCTGTATGGAACAATTGGTATATGTTTTGTGAAAGAATTATACTCCTAAAATATCTTTCAGGTGAAGATGTGGAAATTACATTCAACATTTGTGAGTTAAAATCAAGATCACTGACAAATTTTCTAACAGAATAAATGGTTATAAACTGGAAAAGCAATGAAAAGCAATGAATACAGAAAGGAAATTTTAATTTTGCTGTGATTATTGGGGGAGAGGGCATTAGATAAATCTTTCCCTGTTCCTGGTAATACCAAATTAAAGATATTAGAGTTATGTTTACTTTATATATGAAAACAATTATAGGTACACAAAGACTTCAGAATTGTTTAGCAGTTTATAATCTGAGTATGGAGTATGATGTTCATGTTTAGTATTTTTTATATTAAGAAATATTGATAAAATAAGTTTAAAGTAATAATCCAATATTACAGTTAAATGTTTGTTCAGAAATACATTTTTGGAGACAAGATATCTGACTGTGGTGGAGTACGAAGATTAATAAATACTTTCCCCAAGAAGGTAACAATGAAGTTGAACAGAATTGATAGAAGAATCACTTCAGTATTTTGGCAATTAACCAAAGACATGCAGTAATCTGAGGGATAGTTCATTGCTTTGTAGTCTACATTACAACATTTAGTAATGTATGGATGATGGGAAGGAATGTATTATGATTAGGAGCTGAAACCATGGGCTCAGACTGCCAGGTTCAAAGCCTGGCTCTGCCACTTAGTTTTGTGGCCATGACAACTTTGTTATTCCTTCAGTTTCCTCATCTTTAAGATGGACTCTGTTTTAGTACCTATCATCATGGGGTTATTGTAATTATTTAAGAGGCAGGTATATGGTAAGCACTCAATAAATGTTAATTGCTTTTATTTTTGTACTTAATCTCTTGTGAGAGGAAAGAAAAAAATCAGCTTTTATAATTATTTAGAATAGTCAGTTTATATTCCAGTTCCTATAAAATGGATTTGTTCATATGTAGTATATACTACATAGAGAAGGGATGTTTCTCTCTTAATACATGTACATAGCGGTCATGCCTGTGCTCTCTGACCAAATGAACATACAGCTCACAGGGACCAACTGCTGATGGGGGTGTAAAATAGTATGGCCATGTCAGAAATCAGTTGTTAGTTTCTTTGGAAATTAAAAATACAATTACCATATGACCAAACTTTTACTCCTAGGTGTTTACCCATGAGAAGTAAAACTGTATGTACATGCGGAGTTGTACACAAATGAGTATAGTAGCTTTATTTGTAAGAGCTAAAAACCGGAACCATACCAAATGTTTATGAACAGGTGAATTGTTTTTCAAAATGGTGATTTATCCATACACTGTAATATAAGTCAGTAATAAAAGGAATGAACTATTAATGCATGTAGCAACATGAATGAATCTCAAAATGATCATGCTGACTGAAAGAAGCCAGAGTATACGCTGCATGGTTGTATTCATAGGAAATTCTAGAAAATGCTAACTAATCTCTAGTGAAAGACAATAGATTGGTGGTTACTTAAAGACAGCAGAGGTGGAGTGGAAAGGGAAAGGTTACAAAGGGCTTGAGGAAACTTTTGGGTGTGATGGATTTGTTAATTATTTTTATCGTAGAATGGTTTCCTGGGTATATATGAACACTAAAAGATATCAACTTCTACCCATTAAATATGTATGGCATTTATATTTGTATGTCAATTATAGCTCAACAGAGCTATTTTGAAAAACAAATTTCTTCTATAACCTAAATTAATGTAAAAATTTAACATATTCTTGGGTTGTTTTATTGCTTGTTTTTAATACTGAATACACTTGGAGATTTCTTACGAAAATGTTAACTTTGGCTTATGTCCACAGTCAAATGATGTCTGACAGTCTGTAAAAGATTATTTATACCCAGTAATAAATTATCAACTAGAGTGAGTGATATTTTATATTACAGCATTTCAATTGAGTGTACTGTGTTTGTTTTGTACAGATTTCAGGAAGCTCCATGGAAATACTTATTTATTGGTGTGTGCACACTCCCACCTCCATGCGTACATCTATACTGCTGTCCTTTGGTGAGGGGGGACCATTTTAAAAAGCATTTTCTAAGAATGATTGAATTATCCTTTATTTTATGTACAGTGATCCAGTCATAAAATTTTAATTTATGCATATCATTATAGGGAGACTTAGTTCATTCAAAGGGAGCCATATGCATAGTTACTGTAAGGAGCCATTTCCTTTTTTATTTATTTATAAATTTTCAGATAAAATTGGTTAATAACCTAAGCAACCTTTGGTAGAATATTTTAACAGATTTCTAAATATTCTGTATTTTAGTCTACCATGTAGTAAACTTATCAAAAATTTAGTGCTTTATCATTATGTTAGGCCACCTATGTAAAATAGGCTACATTTATTCAAAAATGAGAATTACTCTGAAACATCTAATGCTTAGACATTTAAATGCCATGATTATGCTATAATGAATATTTAAATCTTTGGAGTCAGACATAGTTGCTGTTAATGCCAATCAAATCTAGAATGACCAAAGAAACCCTGCTTTCATGAATAAATAATCTTTCTCCCCATGAGTTTTCTGAATAGTGTAAGAACTCATTTGGGGATAGGGAAAACACTGTTTGAATGACATTTCATCTTAAAAAAATGCAGCAACCACATGAGCAGATGTAGTATATTAGAGTCTGCTTGACCTGTTCACAAGGCTTTGTGAGTTTTGAACTCTTAAAAAAAAATGCTTTGTTTGATTCTAAACTACAGCTAACAATCTCAGATCAGTGTCTGAATGTCTGAAGTCTTCATTATTCTGAGGAATTACATATTGATAATCCAATATGAATTCTAAAATAATGGTGTCTGTTATTTTAATGTTATTATGGTAATTATGTTCCTTTATAAATAAGGCTCCTAAGTTTCAAATGTCAGTATGAATTTGGAGCTTTGACTCTGAATTTTTATACTGGTCATATTACCCTATTTTAAAACATCTCCTAAATATCACAGTGAATTGTATAAAATTCTGTTTAAAATATGAACTATATTATACTACTCTACTGATACTGGTTCATGCCACAGTGGTACAGTTGAAAGGTATGTTACTAGAAGAAAATTTCTCAGTAGGATAATTAAAGATGAGTACTAAGAAAGACTGTATATTAGACATGAATCTCTACTGATACCAAAAGTCTTGTAATCTATTTGGGGAATATTCCAGAGGTTTCATGATAGAGTGGTATCCAGTGTATCTGTAAGGCCTCTTAAATCCATCCTCCAGAGAAAGGACAAGGAATATGATATTCAGAAAGAAGCTCATCTTGGAAACTAGAGCCAAGTGTATCAAAAGCCTAATGCTTTTGGGAGGAAATTTTCTTCACTGTAACACAGAAGAAAATAAAGACAAGGGGGTAGTTGTTACTGTCTATAGCAGTCACTGAAACAGTAGGAAAATTTCTGTTTTGTACTTTTAGTACCCCTAAACCGTACACATCTCTAACTAAAGTTGACTATTTGCCAAACACCTAGTTAATGTACCAGTTGAAAAGAAGTATACCTATATGTACTCGACAGTCCCATAGTTCTTAAACATTTTATTACTTAGTGGGTAGAAAAAGTGGTCATTAAACATGTACATAGCTGATAATAATTGTAGATTATGCAAGTGTACATTCACAGTAGATTGTGATTTATTAGTTTTTTATCATTCATTGATTCAATAAATATTTACAGCCAAGCTCCTTTGCTGGGAAGATCAAAGTGCCTAAAGTATGGTCACTGGTCTCAAAGAGCTCAGAGTGTAAAGTGAAGATAAACACAAACAATACAGTGTATACTAGAAGGTTCACAGAGAACATAGAGGCAGAGGAATCCCATTCTCTTTGTGAAAAGGTGGCAAGTTTCTGATGAAATTCTAGTGGCTCTGGCTATTGTATAGTGTGTGTTTGCAAAGTAAGCAGTAAAATAGAGGAAATAATTGAATATATGCCACATTGTTACGTTATAGTTACTTTTTCAAGGAAACATATTTGGCCCAGTGGGATCACATGAGTTAAAAGACGGTTAATAAATTTAATAAATATTTTCTTAAAATTCACAAGCATTTGTTACTCTAGAACAGCCTTTACATACACTTCAAAATAATTAAAAATTAAATGTCTTACTGTAACTATCGTAGGTTGAATTTCTAGGCAAATAAGAATTTTATATGTCTCTTCATTCAGGAAAGAAGCAACATGTATGTTTTGGATAATGATCTGTCCTTTCAGCATGCCAGTGTATCATTTGCTATGGAGGTTTTTACCTACTAAGTATTCAGAAAGCAATGTGTGCGTGTGTGTTATTATAGCCTCAGTATAGTAACTCTGTAATATACACCAAGTTATAGCATATTTTTATATAATTGTGACATTTAAAAAATATTTTTGAACAGAATAATACGTAAGTACATGTTCACATATGCAGATATAGATGTATTTCCAGTAGGTGTCAAAGTTATGTAATTCCTAGAATCATATATTCATTATACAAAACCAAGGGTGAATTGGAAGCTAGCAAAAGTATTATATTTTACTTTTTTAAAAATTTGGGGATTGTAGATTGTATTTAACAGTAAGTCAGTGCTTCATTTTTTTCCTTTATTTTGAACATTGGCATTGGGTGAATATGACTCTTCTGTATAAACTGTGACTAAATGATATGAGTCAGTGTGACTCTGTTAAAAGCAAATTGAATAATAAAAAAGATAAATTGTTTAGTTGCACCAGGAAATTTTAAGAATAAAGAAAACAGTGACACCCGGGTGACTCAATGGGTTAAAGCCTCTGCCTTTGGCTCAGCTCATTATCCCAGGGTCCTGGTATCGAGCCCCACATTGGGCTCTCTGCTCAGTGGGGAGCCTGCTCCCCACCACCGCCTCTCTGCCTGCCTCTCTGCCTACTTGTGATCCCTGTCAAATAAACAAATAAAAAAAAGAATAAAGACAACATGGAAGAAGCATTCTGAATAAGTGGTGAATTACTACCACATGTTGCATAGTGCCTCGATGAATTAATTGAATATGAATTTGTGTGCTCGGAATTTCTTTCTATAGCCTGCTTATAGGAAATGTGTATCTCTCAAAAACTTTTAATCATGTAAATATCACCAATGCAAAAACAGAACCTGGGTGAATCCAAGAAAATATTTCTTTCTATCAAAATTCTAATGACACTTTTCACAGAACTAGAAAAAATTATTCTAAAATTTGTATGGAATGACAAAAGATCCCAAACTGCCAAAGCGATATTGAGAAGGAACAAAGCTGGAGGCACCATGCTCCCTAATTTCAAACTATACTATAAAGCTATAGTAATCAAAGCAGTATGGTTTTGACATAAAAGCAGATACACGGATCAGTGGAACAGAGTTGAGATCCCAGCAATAAAACAACACATATACAGGCATTGGGAAGTTATGAAATGAATGTCACGTGAATAAAAGGTACAGCACTTTAGTCAATATTATGGTAGCGCTATTGTATGACAACAGATGGTAGCTACACTTGTGATAAGCATAGCATAATGTATAGAATTGTTGAATCACTGTTGTACACCTGAAACTAATGCAACATAGTATGTCAACCTTACTCAAATAAATAATAAAGAAAGAAATATTTTTAAAAATGGGCAGAGGATCTGAAGACATTTTTCTTTTTTTTTTATTTTATTTTTATTTATTTGTCAGAGAGAGGGAGCACAGGCAGATAGAGAGGCAGGCAGAGGCAGAGGGAGAAGCAGGCTCCCTGCTGAGCAAGGAGCCCGATGTGGGACTCGATCCCAGGACCCCGGGATCACGACCTGAGCCGAAGGCAGCCACTTAACCAACTGAGCCACCCAGGCGTCCCTGAAGACATTTTTCTAAAGAAGACAAACATACATGCTCAACAGGCATGTGAAAAGATGTTTAGTATCACTGACTATTATGGAAATACAAATAAAAACCACAATTAGATATAACCTCACACCCATTATAATGGCCGATATCCCAAAGGCAAGAAATAACCAGTGTTTTTGAAAATGTAGAGAAAAGAGAGTACTCTTGCACTGTTGGTGGGAATATAAATTGGGGCAGTGACAGCCACTGTGGAAAACTCTGGAGGTTCCTCAAAAAATAGGAAGTCTACCATATGATCTAATTATTCTTCTTCTGGGTACTTATCTAAAGAATTTGAAAACACTAATTAGAAAAGATACATGCACTCATATGTTCATCACAGCATTTAAAATACAAATATAAAACCATTATTTATAGTAGCCAAAATATGGAAATAACCTAAATGTTCATCAGTAGATAAATGGATAAAGAGGATATGGTGTATACACACACAGACACACACACAAATGTGCACACACAATGGAATATTACTCAGCCATGAAGAAGAACGGAATCCTGCCTTGTGTGACAACATGGATGGACCTTGAGGATATTGTGCCAAGTGAAATAAGTTAGAGAAAGACAAATAACGGTGTGGTTTTACTCAATTTATGGACTCTAATAAAACAAATAAGCAAGAAAATGATAAAAAATCAAATTAATAGAAAGTACAGACTGATGGTTATAAAAGGGGAAAGAAGGTTGAAAAGTGGGTGGATGGATGGTAACTGAAGTATGGTGGTAATCACTTTGTAGTGCATTACAGATGTCAAATTATAATGTTTTATATCTGAAACTTATATAATGTTCTACAATGTTTTACCTTGATAAAAGAAAAAAAGTTCATTCTTGGAGCCTTTAGGAACTAGACATTGTCACAACAACATGGGACTTTGTTTTATAAGGTTTTAATACCTCTGCTTTATTTTCCATCACAACGGAAGTTTACAAAGCCAGGCTTCAGGGCTTTGTTAGGACTTTCTAGAATGTCACCATAGCCATAGTGGATTTTGAAGTGAAGAAATCTTAAGTTTATGCTGAAAAATAAAAACCCGAGTGTAATAAAAAAGCCAAAGTTTAAAGAGAATCTCAGTCTGTTTCTTAAGGATGACTACTACTGAATGCATGTAATGGACAATATTAGATGTTTGAAGAAAGTGGTATTCATACAGAGTTGCAGTTTTCTCCGACACAGTATTATTTGGAAGATTTATACTATCATTGTGTCAATGATGGTAGATGTGTGCTCATTTTAAGAATAGTCAATATACTTTAAAAATGTGTTATACCTTACTTTCTTCTAGTTATGAATGACCCTGTTGATTGTCCGAATTAGTAATTTGCCTTGACGTTCATTATATTCCATTTTCTCAGTTCAGTGTTGTCTGCATCTACATGGCTGTATCATTTGTTACATAATAAAATAATAGAGTCTTGATTTGCATCATCTTATAAATCATTGAATCTGATTCAAATTTCAGTCTAATTTCCCCTTCTCCCTATCTCCAATTCATAACTATGTACCCTTGCATTGAAATTTTCCAATTAAAGAAAGTTCACAATGTCTTATTTTCCAAATGTATACTCTTTCAAATGTTTCACTCTTTTCCTCCAGTAATTGATCTGTGTTTTTGTTTTATTACTTCATGAACCAGACTAGTTTTTCACA
>NC_137897.1:24264989-24582623 GCF_963455335.1 Martes martes
TAGGCCATTGCACAGCAAAGGAAACAGTCAACAAAACAAAAAGACAACTGACAGAATGGGAGAAGATATTCACAAATGACATATCAGATAAAGGGCTAGTATCCAAAATCTATAAAGAACTTATCAAACTCAATACCCAAAGAACAAATAATCCAATCAAGAAATTGTCAGAGGACATGAACAGACATTTCTGCAAAGAAAACATCCAGATGGCCAACAGACACATGAAAATGTGCTCCACATCACTCGGCATCAGGGAAATACAAATCAAAACCACAATGAGATACCACCTCACACCAGCCAGAATGGCTGAAATTAACAAGTCAGGAAATGACAGATGCTGGCGAGGATGTGGAGAAAGGAGAACCCTCGTACACTGTTGGTGGGAATGCAAGCTGGTGCAGCCACTTTGGAAAACAGCATGGACGTTCCTCAAAAAGTTGAAAATAGAGCTACCCTATGACCCAGCAATTGCACTACTGGGTATTTACCCTAAAGATACAAAGGTTGTGATCCAAAGGGACACATGTACCCAAATGTTTATAGCAGCAATGTCCACAATAGCCAAACTATGGAAGGAACCTAGATGCCCATCAACAGAGGAATGGATAAAGAAGATGTGGGGTGTGTGTGTGTGTGTGTGTACACACACACACACATACATACAATGGAATGCTATGCAGCCATCAAAAGAAACGAAATCTTGCCATTTGCAATGATGTAGATGGAACTAGAGGGTATTATGCTGAGTGAAATAAGTCAATCAGAGAAAAACAATTATCATGATCTCTCTGATATGAGGAATTTGAGGGGCAGAGTGGGGTGTCCTGGGGAGTAGGGAGGGGGGAAAATGAAACAAGATGGGATCAGGAGGGAGAAAAACCATAAGAGACGCTTAATCTCACAAAACAAACTGAGGGTTGCTGGGGGGAGAAGGGAAGGGAGAGGGTGGTGGGGTTGTGGACATTGGGGAGGGTATGTGCTATTGTGAGTGCTGTGAAATGTGTAAGGCTGATGATTCACAGACCTGTACCACTGGGGCAAATAATACATTATATGTTAATAAAAATAATAAAGTATAAAAAGTGTAGGCCAGAATATAGTGTATCTATGTCCTTAAAATACTGCAGAAGAAAAAAACTTTAAAAAGTCAACCATTGTGGGACTGGTATGGTAGGAGCAGGCTGACTCTTACCCTGAGTAAAACAGTCCCATTTCAGTATAGAAAAAATGTCTATTATAATTCCCAACTAATGTAGGGACCAAATTTTGTGGGTTTTATCCTCTTTTCCCTATTTAGTCATTAAAAGAAAAGCTCAAGTTAGCCTATACTGATAAGTGTCTAGAATAAAAGAAAATTTAATGCCGTGCTTGTCTCTCTGGATTTCCGTGTTCCCTTAGATTTTTTTTGCTGGTACCTCCCAATCCCCTTCACCCATTTTGTTCATCTTCCCTCCCCCTTCCCCTCTGACAACTATCAGTTTGTTCTCTGCATTTAAGGATTTGTTTCTACTCTTTTGTTTGTTTGTTCATTTGTTTTTTTCTTAAAATTCCACATATAAGTGAAACCAAGCAGTCTTTCTCTTTCTCTGACTTATTTCACTTAGCATGATACTCTCTAGCTCCATCCATGTTGTCACAAACCTCATTCTTTTTTATGGCTGCATAATATTCCATTGCACGCACATGTGTGTGCACATGCACACACACACACTCATACACCCCATCTTCTTTATCCATTCATCAATCAATGGACACTTGGGCTGCTTCCATATCTTGACTATTGTAAATAATGTTGCAATAAACATAGGCATGCATATATTTTGTTGAATTAGTGTTTTTGTATTCTATGGATAATTACCCAGTAATGGAATGGCTTGTATGGAATTTCCATTTTGAATTTTTTAAGGAACTTCCATATTATTTTCCACAGTGGCTGCACCCATTTACATTCCTACCAATAGTGCATGAAAGTTCCCTTTTTTCCATATCCTCACTAACACTTTATTTCTTATCTTTTTGATAGTAGCCCTCCTGACAGGTATGAGGTGCTGTCTCTTGTGGCTTTGATTTGCACTGGCCTGATGATAACTGATGTTGAGCATTTTTTGATTTATCTATTGGCCGTCTGTATGTCTTCTTTAGAAAAATGTCTAGTCAGGTCCTTTGCCCATTTTTTAATGGCATTGTTTGTTTTTTTGGTGTTGAGTTATGTAAGTTCTTTGCATGTTTTGACTGTTAATTCCTTATCAGATTTGCAAATATCCTCTCCCATTTAGTCAGTTACATTTTCCTTTATGGCTGGTTTCCTTCAAAGTGGAAAAACTTTTTATTTTGATGTAGTCTCAATATTTATTATAGCTTTTTTTCTCTTGCCTGAGGAGACATCTAGAAAAATGTTGGTAAGGTGATGTCAAAAAGATCCTCTAAGATTTTTGTGTGGTAATTTTGTATTCTCTTAACAGTACTTTGATGCCTTTAGTTTGTTTTTAGTGGGAGGATGATCTGAATAACCTCACCTCTCCATATTTATGGAAGAGGAATTAGTAATTTTCATGGTCATTCTTTATTTCATGAGAAAATACACAGTTTATATTTAAAGGTCATAGTTTGAATAATTAATCATACTGTTAATATCCAGTACCATAGGATGTTGAATACATCATTAAAAGTGACAGTATGTGGGAAGTAAACAAACTAATGTAATTGCCCCTCTCTATTCTTCTGAAATTTGGAACTACAGCTCTTTCCTCAAGGACCTCTCCAACTTCGCTTGGGCAGAACAGTCTGACGTGTGGGGACGGCATAATTATAAATCAGAAAATAAATAAAAACTTTGTAAAGCTTACCTTATTCATTTTAAGTTAAAAGTAAGCATTAATAGGATTTATTATATTTTGTACTGATTTCAGTGGATTATGTTGTTAAAAGTTGAACCACATGAGTTTGTAATTTGGGTGTAAACATGATTAAATATTGGCAATTTCATATGATTTGACTTAATTCATCCCATTTAACCTGTTGTTCATAGAGCCAAAAGAGCATACAGTTGGGAGACAGAACTTTGATTCCACAATTTACCTATCCTTGGAGCTTTTGAGATATTACTTTGCACCTCTGAATTTCTGGAATATTGTGAGATTTAAATAACATGACTTTCGGGCACCTGGGTGGCTTAGTGGGTTAAAGCCTCTGCCTTCAGCTCAGGTCATGATCCCAGTGACCTGGGATCGAGTCCCGCATCGGGCTCTCTGCTCAGCAGGGAACCTGCTTCCTCCTCTCTCTGCCTGCCTTTCTGCCTACTTGTGATCTCTGTCTGTCAAATAAATAAATAAAATCTTTTAAATAAATAAATAAATAAATAAATAAATAAATAACATGACTTTCCTAAGATGATTAGCAGATCCTGGCATGACAGGAAATCACTTGAGCACAATGCTTAAGAAGGTGGCCCGGGCAGCAGCCAACTGTGGGATCAAACTCTGATTCTATCATCTACTTGATAAGTTAACTTGGTAAAATTCCCTAAACTTTCTTTGCCTCCATTTCCTCACCCACGAAAAAGGATTAAAAATAATACTCACAATAAGGATCAAATGCCTGTTTATAAAATGCTTTAAAAAGTGCCTGGTACATAGTAGGTGAATAGGTATTCACTTTTTATTATGGCAGGATATCATTAAAAATTAACAGCTTCCCTCCACCCTCTTCAAGTGGACATAATCAAGAAATGCAAGCAGAAGCAAAACTAATGCAAATGAGAGTCATTATTCACTTAGGAGTCAATAACATTACAGAAAAGAACAGACATCTGCAATTCCAAGCACGAGGGACAAAAGGTTCATACTCATAAGAGGGCAAAAGATTATAAAGGTAAAAATGATGTTAATGTAGGAAATGGCCATGTAGAAGAGTCAAAGCTGCCTTAATCATTTCCTCTTGCATCAGGTGGGAAGTGGAGCAGCTGCTTTAGTTCCTTGCAGTTTTTCAGTAAAACACTTCACTTTGCCAGTGTAAAAATTTGGTGCATTGAATTGTTGAAATCCTCTATATTCTTTCTCCACATGGCTTCTGCTCCAAGGAAAATGTGGCATAAGGGGCTCACAGCTAGAGTTACTATCAAAAGCTAGGCAAGCAGAGAAATATTCATGCTTCTATAGGATGCTGCAATTATGGAATACAATAGCAACTTTAGACCAAATGTTGAATCCTACAAAGATCAGTTTGAAATGTTTGCCCCAACTTTGTATGTATGTGTCTTATACCACATACATTTTGCAGTTTTGTAGCTTTTCTAACAGAGGCTCAAATTTTCTTGGTTCATCGAACCCTTAGTTTCTCAGTAATTTTTTTCATGGTTCCCTAGGCAAAAACAAATACTTAATAGTTCTTCTGTTTTTTAAGTAGTTAGGTCCAAACAACTTAATAAGTATTTATATACTAACAGTGTAGTAGCTGCTTGAAACGATATCTATATTTATACTTTTTAATACTTAAACATATAATAACTTTAAATAATCGTAGTTATTTACCAATGGAATACATGTACCTGTTGGGCGCTGTACGTCTTAAACCTTGGAATCACATTGGACACTGCCGCTCTCGTTTCCTGTTCCACACTGATTTTTACACAGCATCTAGTTTTCATCACAACTGCTAGAATGCCAACTTTCTGAAGATGTGACATCATCAAAATGGATATAACCCACCCAGTGTCCCCACAGGTGTCACTGAGTTTTACCTTGAAAATTGAAACTTTGCTGTGAAGTTCCCGTAAGTTTGCTGTGGTGCCCATGACACCTTGGCACTCAGTTTGGGAACCACAGCCCTGTACCACTTGCTAGATGTTTGAAGTTATTTCAAGTATGTGTTCATTAGGGACAGATCGCAGTGTAGATCTAAATACCACTTTCTACCTTTCAGAGTGCTTTTATTGAACAGGAGGCTGGGTGATGGTATTTGAATAAGTAAATGCAAGGAGTTACACCATCATAAAATATTTATTGGGACTTTATTGAATGTAAAGAGTGATGAGGGAGGTAAACAGAATTATATGTTCCTCAAGAAGTTTATTGTATTTGACTAAGTAGTTTATACATATGTGATCTGATTATATCATTTTCTCAGTGAACTTTGTTACTATCTCCCCTATTTCTCTGCTGTCGAGTGCTTCACAATTTGTCTTCCCCCTTTTTCCAGCTCATCCTCTGTCTCTTTCTGATACAACATCTCTCCCCCTGCCTCCCAGCTCTCCACACTCAGGTATAGATTTATGGTAGACAGACTGACATGGGATTTCATAAAGGAGTAGGACTTTCCGTGATTGTTGGGGGAGCAGCTTAAACAGTCTGTGTAAAGTAGAAGTCTATAGAGAAGTCAGTCAGAAGGAAGGCTATTTGGGAATTAAGGACAAAGTGGAATCTGTGAAACTGAGCTTGAACCAATTAGAACTCACCAGAACCTAGGTTGATCTCTCACTTCCTCAGGGTTCCACCTTTGACAATGGGAGTGTTTTGCAAGAGAAACTGGTCCTCATCATCATGCAGCTAACTATTCATCTGGCCTGAAACCCAGAGAAGTTGAAGGAGAAGCTAGAAGAGCTCTGGTCCCAGCTGGTGCCCCACCCCAATCCTGGCAGCTCACAGAAGTTTACATAGGCTGTAACAGAGTCTCATGCTCCACACCGAACTTTAACGCATAAAACAAAGATGGCAGCTGCTTTAGTTCTGCCTTCTAAATCTCACGTATATCTCTTGCAGTCCACCTTAACCCGGACCTATGCAGAGGAAGAAATTCTGGGAAATAGACTTTTAACTTGGCTAAGTTGATACAACACCAATACACCACAGCTTTTAAGAGTACTTATCTCACTTTGGTCAGTTCTTGAAGTGCTTGCCTCTGCCCCTAGAATTGTGCTTCATATTACTTATAGTGTATATCTTATGCTTCATGCAATGCCTGACACACAATAGGGACTCACAGATTTTTGTTGAATGGTGAACAAATGAATGAATGAACACATGAATGAATAGGAAAAGTTGTCTGACACCACCAGACAGTACAATGTAAGTACCAAATATTTGCTCATATAACAAAGTACTAAGAATCTCATGTTTTCAAATGCAATTATTTAATATATCTTATATAGCCTAATCCCTTCAGGAAGAGGTGAATATATTTAAGCCTATCAAAATTTTATCATTTATGTAGAACTTTCAAATTTACAAACTCTGTTTATAGAGGTTATTTCATTTGATGACTTATTAATTAGTTAGGTATAACTTAGTCACTAGTTTTCTGCATATTCATGAGAAAAAATTCTTAAAACAAACTTTAATCATAAGAACAAAAATGTTGCTTTACTCATTTACTCATTTACTCATTAAATACCAGTGTTTTATTTATTCATTTTCATTTCTGTACATATTTCAGAATCCAGTAGCACAGAGCTAACTGAAGATAAATATTGCCCATCTATTTCTGTCTGCAATTCTCTTCCTCACAACATCTCTTGACATTTATTCAGTGCTAGGTCCTCTTTTTCAGCCATGTTTTGACCTGTTTTAAGCTCCAGAGTATCAGTACATGACCATACCAAGACATCATCATCTATAGCTTATACCTGTCTATAAACACATGGTTAATAGCCAAAACAGGAAACAGCCCCAACTCTATATAGAACTGCATCCTTCATAGAGAGGCTTTAAGAGTAAGTGTCCAAAGCAAACTTATTTTAATCCTTATGGAAGCAGAATCAGCACTTTGCCTTGCTGCCATTTTGGGTAAGATGCATGTCATGCCCCACTAATTGTCACCAGAATATGAGTAACCTTTAGCTTTTGCTATATGTTGTTATTATTATTATTATTATTACTGACAAAACAAGAAAAATTAAAAATAACAAAATACGTGATCCTTGACTTAGGTCAGTATCTTAAGGTACGTGAAAACTTTAAAAGATATGACAATCATATGAGAAAAAAGTTATTTTACTATGAATAAACTAACTATAAACTTGGTAACCATGGAGTCTTTTTTTGTTTCTCTAAAACCTGTTGTATCTTTATTTGTATAGATCGGTCCTTATAAACCCTTCTAACCCTGGAGATTTTTCAGAGTCCTTTGCAAGTAAACTTCTTTTCTAAAAGTTTTGTCTCTGAAAAAAAAAAAAAGTTTTGTCTCTGCAACAGGAACTAAAATTTAACGAGTGACAGCTATGTGACGCGTATAGGTTATGAAGCAATCTTTCTTATTCCCATTTGCTGATGAGAACATTTAGGTCAGAAATATTACATAACTCCTTAAGACTAAACAGTTAATAAGTTTCAAAGCCAAGTTCTAATTTAGGATTTGAACCAGTTAAAAATGGCAAAGCTTTTACTGCATTATGTCTTCATGCTTCCCAGCCCACCATTACTGTACAGTGCTTTCAGGATTTAGGGTAAGTTTTAGAGAGGCGTAACAGTTCCTTTCCAGGTGTTTTGTGCTATCCTCAGGCACAGCCATTATTAATTCATTCTTTGATTCAACAAATATTTATTGAGTCCCTAATGTATACGTGTCATATCTCAAGATGCTAGGGACATAATGATGAACATGACAAACTCCCTCTTCACATGGAGCTTCTGTTCTAGTGAGAAAGACTGATGTAAACACAGAAATAAAAAACAGAATATGGTGTCAGGAAACTAAAGAAAAATGTCTCAGGATTAAGGGTTGAAATTTGATGGAGGTTAGAGGTCCAACTGGGCTTTATAATTAAGAAGGGATGATGGAGGTATCTATAAATATCAATACAGGTTGAGTATCAAACTTCTTCAGTTATAGAGACCTAAGATAAAATGATGTTCCAAACAGTACACTCATCAGTGCTGACCTGCTTTAAAAACAGGAATTAATTTGTGTTACTACGAAATGATCATAGGGAAAGACAGGAAAAGAGCAAGATTTCAGAGCAATAATAATAATAATAATAATAATAATAAGTCTTCCAAGACCTGTCTTGACCTGTCAGTATTCTGCCTCCAATATCATCTTAGATCATATTTAAGTGTAGGAACTCTGGTCTTCAAGTTCAGAGATCCTCACTTTCCGACTTTATAGCTGTCTTTCCCATTGATCCTGTCCTAAAATATGATTCCCTTTAAAAAATTTAAAGACACTTTCTTTCTACTTCTGTTACAAACAAGAGACTCCTAAAAAGTCAGAGACATTTTTATTTTCCTTTTTTCTTTCCATAACATTCTAAATATTAACACAGTGAACCATACATGAATTAAACATTATTTTCATCATGACTGGGTTTAAAAGGGATCATCCAGAAAAAGAAAAACACAACCTTGACACCGTAGAGGAAATGAGATTGAAGGCAATTCTTATTTTAATGTTGTTTACCAAGAAGGAAATATAACAAAGTGATGGAAAGTCAAGGGACTTCTAGAGTCAAAATACCTGTGTTCAAATCCCTCATCCACTGGTGGCTTGCTGTATGATTTGAGCAAATTACTAGACCTTTTGGATTTGGGGATTCCTCTTGTGAAAAGGCATCAAGATTATACATGCCTCATCTGTTCACTTTATTATCTTTACATAGTTTTTTAAAAGATTTTTTTCTTATTTATTTGAGAGAGAACGAATGCTCACGCAAGCACAGAAGCAGGGGGCAGAGGCAGAGGGAGAAGGAGAAGCAGGCTCCCAGATGAGCAGGGAGCCCGAAGTGGGGCTCAATCCCAGGCGCCAACATGCAGGTACTCCCAGCTCTCCACAGGCAGTTCTCTGAAGCTCTCCCATGAAAGCCATTAAAAACAAAAGCACACGGAAGATGGGCCTTAGGGGCACAAAGATCAAGAGCTGGGGTCTGACCCACAGTCCTTAATGAACTCCTACAATTTTGTTTTGTCATATCATCAGGGTCAATCATTTTTATGAGCTGAATGCCTATAAGAGAACAGCAGCCCCCATTTACAAATAAGCCATTCCTTTGAAAAGCGACTCTGGTCATATGGCCCCAAGGCATGGTTTGCTAATCACTGATGGACAAGAGACACTGACATCCGGGACTTCCGCAGTGTCTGCATGACTGGCTACCGAACTCCTACTATTTTAGTGACATAATTCCCCACCACCCCCCTACACTGCCACCATCTTGCTTTTGGTTCCTGGCCCAGGGCCACGGGAGGTTGGCCTCAGAAGTCCCTTCTGTCGTAAATAGCATTCTAATGTATGGCGGTAACCAGGGTGCCTTCCGATTCGATCCTGGCACAGTATTGCCACACCCTGCATGAAGCTCTGGTGGGCGACACTCACTGCCAGTCCGTGCCAGTCCTTAGGGCGGCACAGAGCCACTTCACCTGCCCCACTCCAGCACCTTTCCCACCTCTGTGCCTGATTGGAAGGTAACCACTGCCTCTTCTGATCCATAGTAGCTTACGCCGGGTTGTAACTCGGGCTTCCTTCAACCCTAGTAACCACAGACCCCTAGATGGCCACTTGCCTCATCTTTTATTGGAAGACTCACTGCCTAGTACTCATGCCTAAGTCATAATATCCATTCCACTCAAGTGGCTGCACTCAGGAAAGAGAAATTGCCTTTGTCCTTTCTAATTAAAATTGTAAAAGCTTGGTCTCCTTTTCTGATGTTCCTGCCATTCTGCATGCAGTTCCATCATCAGTATCTGCGTCCCAAAATCTGTCACCCATGCCTTCTGTTTCTCAGTGGGAATCTGTCTTATAAATAGAATATTTCTATTGTTAGAAAAATCCCAGAAATGAAAAAAATTGTGTTTGAAATTCATGATTTTCATATAAAATGTGTCCATTTTTAAAAAAGTTTTGGCATATACTACTATACAGGATCCACTGACAATTTTTCCATTATATATGATTCTATCTTATAAAATTAGAGACCTTCCCGGATAGTATATAGGAAGAAAAGAACTGTCCCATGATGGAAATTAATTGCATAATTTAAAAAACACTCAAAGGAAAAACCAAGACTGTCTAGTCATAAACAGGTTTCCATAGATAGACAGGTAGTAGGTAGGTAGGTAGATAATTCATAGTATTGGTTATAATAATTTCTTTCTACTTTGTTGGTCGTTTATTCTACAATATTTATTGAGCCCTTACCACTGGAGTGGACCCTAGGAATAAAAGATGATAAAGAAATCAGAACTGCCTTTAAGGCACCATTATCGAGCGGGGAAGACAGATAGGAGAAGGAATAGTTCTAATACAATACGGAAGTTACCATGAACAAAGCAAAGGCCAGAAGTAAAAACACCAAACTTTTGTAGTAACTGACTTTGTCTTGAATTTGCATCATGGTCTGTTCAGTTAGTAAGCTAATGATTGATCCTGACTCAGCGCACCCCACCCAGGCTGAGTCAGATTCTTTCTGCTTGAGACTGCCTTAGAATTCCTCACATAATCCTGTATTTCTTTACTTGTCTATCTCCTTGACTCAACTGTGAGCTTTTGGAACATGTGATATTGTCGAATTGTCTTTATATCCAAAGTGTCTGTTTTAATTTTGTGAACATACGGTGGTTCCTCAGTAAATGTTTATTAACTAAATTAATGAATAAAGTGAACAATGAACAGGGAGGGAAGAATTTCTTTGAAATATACATATGTATATATGTTTCAAAGAAATTTTTTGAAATTGAAATTTTTCAATTTCAAATTCGTTTTTTTGAGTCACTTAGGATAAGAACAACCAGATAGATAATGCTTCTTTCCTTCTCCTCCAATATAGACAGAATGTGGGTTCCCAAAGTGTGCAGGTTCAGTACTCGCAGTTGGAGACCTACCTGCCTTGAGTTGATTTTTTTTTTTTTCAAAATATTTTCAAATTCTTTGAATTTGAATTTTTTTCAAATTTGTCAAATTCTTTGAATTTGAAATTCTTTGAAATATATATATATACACACACACATATATATGTATGTGTGTGTATATATATGTGTGTGTGTATATATATATATATATGTATATATATATATATCACATACTGTCCAGCTAAAATTCTGAAACTCTAAGTGCAGTTGAGAGAATCACCTCATGTTGTGGGCCCCAGTTGCATTCTCTCTTGTGCTAAGCTCCTAACTCCACAAATTTGGCAAACTTGTCTACATTCACCATGTTAAATTAAAGGTCCCTGGGGTCAGAAAATAGTTATACCTTCCAAAGCGTACCTTCCAACTCTTACATTGTGAGATGTACTGGAAAGAACAGAATATTTCCTGTATCAACAACTTGGGCTTTTAAACACCGGTTAAATCCAATTTTGGTAATGTTTGGTTTTTAAAAAATCATGTGGAAGGTTATTATTTGCTGTCCCTGCAGTGCTGTTGTATGATTGCTGCCTCAGCTCTTTGCAAGCAATTACAGCAAGTTTAGAAATCAAGTAGCAGTGCGTGCAGGGGTGCAATTCTCCTGGTTCTCTATCACAGTGTGAGTTCGTGCCTTAGTATTGTTGGATCCATTGTTATGTGATGCTCAGGGGCTTTCTAAGCAGTATTTAAGATTAGGAGGGTTCTGCTTGTCGACTGTTAAGTGTTTGAATATTTTTCCCTTTTTTGAAATAGAGGCTAAAAATTCTGGCTGCATGTTAGAATTAACTTTAATAACCTAAGTATTCCCATCACAGAGGTTAGCTATACAGATAATCATCCTATCCCGCTAAGTTCCATAAACTGTATTTGCCCCAAATGCCTCTTCACAGGGTTCTAGAAAAGTGTTAGTTTGGAAGACAGATGCTGTCTTGAAACTTTGCTTAATGACTCTAAAGGGGTCACTTAGGTTGAGAACAACCAAATAGATAATGCTTCTTTCCTTCTCCTCCAATATAGACAGAATGTGGGTTCCCAAAGTGTGGAGGTTCAGTACTCTCAGCTGGAGACCTACCTGCCTTGAGTTGATTCTTTTTGTTATTGTTGTTGTTGGACATATTTCTCTTTTTTAAATTTTATTTCTTTTCAGTGTTCCAGAATGCATTGTTTATGCACCACACCCAGTGCTCCATGCAATATGTGCCCTCCTTAATACCCATCACCAGGCTAACCCAACCTCCCACCCCCTCCCTTCCAAAACCCTCAGTTTGTTTCTCAGAATCCACAGTCTCTCATGGTTTGTCTCCCCCTCCAATTTCCCCCAACTCCCTTCTCCTCTCCATCTCCCAGTGTCTTCTGTGTTATTCCTTATGCTCCACAAGTAAGCGAAACCATATGATAATTGACTCTCTCTTCTTGACTTATTTCCCTCAGCATAATCTCTTCCAGTCCTGTCTATGTTGATACAAAAGTTGGGTATTCATCCTTTCTGATGGAGGCATAATACTCCGTTGTATATATGCACCACATATTCTTTATCCATTCGTCTGTTGAAGGGCATCTTGGTAGGAAACCACTCCTGATAAACTCGTATGGTACGTTAGAGCACATGACGTAGAAATTCAGCTAGATTGTCCTCTCCTCATTCTCCTTTCACTTGTTAAAATTTAAAAAAAATTTTTTACTTTGATTACTGTAGTTGACATGCAATGTTACATTAGTTTTAGGCATACAGCATAGTATTCAACAAGTCTGTGCATCACTCAGTGCTCATCACCTCCTTTCACTTCTGGTTCCGTCATCTCTTCTCTCTTTCTCTATAATCTTGAGCACCTCCATTCGACCTGCTACTCTTTCTGTTCCCAGGCTCTTGGTTTCTGTGAAGAAGCTTGTTTGACTTCTTCAGTTCTTGTTTTGTGAAGAACTTCAAAACGTTCAAAGGTAACAGCGGTCTAACATTTCTAAGAGTTGAATTTGATCATTCCCCTGGTGGAAGTGACCTGCTGTGACAGTATTCCAGGATGCGGGATATCTCCTATAAAAGAGAGGTCAAAGTTAGTAAGGCTAATACCAGTATCAATAACAATAACAGTAAGGAAAGACCCAAAAGTTGTACTGAAACTAAGAGTTATTTAGGAGCAGCTAGTGTTCACCCAGGGGTTTGAGGTATAATTAATGCCTTTTTTTTAAGTATCCACTGGGAATATATTGAAATATGTATCTTATAATCTGTAAAACAGCCTTTTGCTTTTTACAAGAAGAAATATAATCATATAAATGGAGATGAATTTCTCAGTGATAATATGCTCTCTTTTCTTTTTGAGTAGAAACATAACACATAACATGTTTCACTAAAAGGGACCTATGAGATAATTTAGTCATGTCCTCATTTTGTAAAGAAGGAAATTGTCTTCTAAGAGGTAATAGTATCTTTTCATGGTGACACAGCTGAGCTGGGAGGAGTGGAACTGGGAGTTAGGACTCCTGACTCCTACTGCTCTCTTCTGCCTTTAAGAGTCAAGTCAGTGGGGGCGCCTGGGTGGCTCAGTGGGTTAAAGACTCTGCCTTCGGCTCAGGTCATGATCCCAGGGTCCTGGGATCGAGCCCCGAATCAGGCTCACTGCTTGGCGGGGAGCCTGCTTCCCTCCCCCCCCACTCTCTGCCTCTCTGCCTACTTGTGATCTCTGTCTGTCAAATAGATGAATGAATAAATAAATAAATAAATAAATCCTTGAAAATAAAAAGAGTCAAGCCAATGAATTCTGCAGGCTATTTGCTAAATTAAGGTATCTTACTCTGGGATCCTTGGAAGAGATTTGTAGAACTTCTTGTCATTTCAGATAACTTTCACTGTGAATATGCATTTTCCTCTGGGGGGAGGGTAGATTTCAAAAGACTCAGAATAGCCCATACACCCTCTACCCCGAAAAACAAGGTATAATAACTTTTAAACAAAATAAATTCTTATTTTCTCTTAATACAAAAATCATGGATGAATGTTTCAATGCTGTATCCTCCTTATTTCTCTCATTTCTCCACATGTGAAGTTCATCTAGCTTCACTTCTAGTTCAGCCATCCATGGAGAAGGCAAAGGACCATGGAGTGAAAAAAAAATTATTTCCTACACCTTGAACCTACATAATCGATTGTTAAGACAATTTCTTTTACATACTCTGCCCGTATATGTAGTTTCTGTGTGCTCACCACTTATTCCACTCACTGCCCCCCCAACTCCTTCCTGAGCAGTCAGAAGTCTAACTTTTAAGTGTGCTGTGTCAGAGTAAGACAGTTCTTGTAGACAACTAAAGACCTCTTGGGAAAAAAATAGTAAAGGGTTTTTTGTTTGCTATTTTTATTTATCCAGCTAAGTTCCTTTATTATATATTGTTCATTTTTGTAGCATGGTTGCCTGTTATTCCCACAGTTTTCTTTTCTCAGCTAATACAACACGATTCTGGGGAACCTGGGTGGCTCAGTGGGTTAAAGCCTCTGCTTTCGGCTCAGGTCATGATCCCAGCGTCCTGGGATCGAGTCCCGCATCGGGCTCTCTGCTTAGCAGGGAGCCTGCTTCCTCCTCTCTCTCTACCTGCCTCTCTGCCTACTTGTGATCTCTCTCTGTCAAATAAATAAATAAAATCTTAAAAAAAAATACAACACGATTCTGTCTTCAGCAGGCTCTGACTTCTCTTTCCTCTCCTACCTGTTAATTCCAGATACCCCCAAATCTTTAGCTCCTGACCTCCTTCATATATGTTACACACATTCATATATATTATACATATTCTCCCAGGGGGCTCATCCTTTCTGAAAATTTATTTTTTTAAAACTTATTTATTTATTTTGAGAGAGAGAGAGAGAGGGAGAGAGTGAACATGAAAAGGAGGGGTGGGACAGATGGAGAGGGAGAAGCAGACTCCCTACTGAGTAGGGAACCTGATACAGGGCTTGATCCCTTGGCCCTGGGATCATGACCTGGGCTGAAGGTCAAGTCATGCTTAACTGACTGAGCCGCCCAGGTGCCCCCCATTCTGAAAATTTAAATGTATTCTCTCCACCAAGGAATCCCCAATCTACCTTTCTAGCCCCTTTCTTAATGTCTTATATGTCCAACCAGTAAGATTTAAGCCCCATTTATTATAGACTCTTGCATTAAATACAGACCATCTCCATTTATCCTCGAAGGAATTGAATCTCTGGTTTACAAATTGAATCTTGCTTCTATACTCCATGGGTCTAACAGTAGCCCCAAATTTTCCAATCTCCAAATTCAGATGTTCAAACTGTTTTTTGACGTCCCATTCTTTATCACTGACAGCCCCCAAGAACCTTTCTTCCTACTGTATATCATTTACTTTCATTGGTTTATTTTATTTTAAAAATGATTTTGTGAGAATCGTTTAGGTGCCAGATGATTTTCTGAGTGCTATGGAGGGAACCAAGATGAATGAGACTCTGTTTTAGCCCCCTAAGAAGTTGCTATCTAAGAAGGATTATGAAGAACATTTACAAAAAGGCCTTAATAGCATTGGCAGGGGCCGCCCCTGGTTTCAGAATGCCTCAGTTAAGCCTTGCCATTATTGACACTTGCCCAAATCCATACTATTATATAGGATTCATTTCAGATTTTTCCATTCTACACACGTTACTTTATTTTTATCTTTATTTTCTTAGTTTTTCACTCATGGTCCTTCCAACTCCACGACTGACTTGATTTTTTTTTCTCTTTTCGGGGCCTATTGTGCAGAAGGATATGACTCCATAACCCTCCTGTTGATCCAGTGGAGTTTCTGGTGAACCCTGCTCTTTGGCAATCAGCATCAACCGGAAGATAACCTGGACATGCACTTTCCTACTTGAAAACCTGTGTTTAATTAACCAGAACTCCTTTTCTCCAACTCTCTTTGCCTTTGAAAAGCTGAGATCATTTACTGCTTCAACTTTGGCTGTGTTTCTCTCCCTGGGGGAGGTCTGTCTTTTCAACTTAGACTAAATATGACCTTCTAGGCCTTGTAAGACGCCTAAGTCACTTCTGAGTGTCCTTCGCTTCACACCTGGAGCACTTTGGTATGTTACAAGCTGTGATAAAGTGATCCCTAAGTCCCAATTAATGAAAGGGACATGACTGTGCAATGAACAAAAATCTAGGCCCAGTGTTTTGTAGCCCAGTGCAAGAAAGAAAACTACCGAAACCTTAGCACCCATGCTCGGTGATTTCTTGCTCTAGCAACATCCATAGTTTACTTCAGGAATTGTCATTGAGCACTTGGCTTGCCCGAGATTCCTATACTACTATCATGAATGTTTTATACAGCAACCCATCCTATGTGTTAACCGCTGTGTCACGCAATTGAGTGGAGAGAGGACAACAAATCACTCATGCCTAGTTTTTGAGCTTTTGCCAATTCCAAATCTCAGGCAAAAGGCTGCCAAAGTAAAAACTTGTTCTTAAAAGCAGGCATATTTGTTTATATTTCTCCTGCCATTAATTAATACAAGAAAGCATCATTTTAACACTTTTTTTTTAAAAAAGGAAATATATTTTATTCAACTCCTCTAATATCTTATGAGATAACAGTTGTTGAAACGCGATTTTGTTTTTTTTAGGCTAAGATTTTACAGATCGTGTATAAATACACAACAAGAGAGGTAATAGCAACATTCTTGCTTGGGTCTTATTTTTAACCTGAAAGGTTATCAAATTGACTAATGAAACAAAGTCGGTGAATATGATTATCTACCTTTGAAAGCACTCCATCTGGTCTGTGTGTTACTGTCTGATTTGTAATTTTATATTTTGTATTCCAGAAAATCTTGCCTTTCATTTTTCTGTTTAGAAAACAGGAATTCAACATTCCTTCAAATACTCCTTCCCGTAACTGATGGTTGTGGGGGTGTGGTGCAGAGTGTAGTTCACTGAGAAGAATTATAAGGGTATAGTGACATCTACAGGTAGCATGTATATTGTTACGTAGGATGTACCGACGATCATTCGAGGAACGGATTGTTCTAAAAAGCCTCTCTGCCTTACATTCATTCAAATACAATTTGCCTCTGGTAATCAGCAGAAGAGATTAGACGAATCATAGTGGAACGGCTGATTTAAGAGATCTTGCTAAAATTAAAATTCCTGTAATAAAGGAGCTTTGCTTTACCTAGTTTCTTATACCTATGTTATATTTATTCATTTTTGAAATGAGTATAGCAGTTTGATTGGCAGTTCATTTGGAAAATCCATGTAAGGAATGCATATGTACTTGATAAAAGTATTCACTTCAAATTCATGAAAATACCAGAGAAAGAATATGCCAATTAGTAATTTAAAAAATTCATTTTTGGCACTCAATGACAAAGAGCCAAAATATAACCATTCTATTCCAGTAGTAACAAGTAGTAACAGCTGAAGTTAACATTATGTCAGAAGTTATTCCTACATTATCTTAATGACAGAAGTAGAAAGAACAGTAACTGTGTGTTGGGGGTTGGGGTTGAATAATAAACTATAATCAAATCAGGCTCATGGGCATCAGTTACTTTCCTATCTGGGTAAAAACAACAAATCAGGGAAATGAAAATTAACTTTAGGTTCCTGTTAGGGTGAGATTGTTTTAACTTTTGTATTTCTCACGGTGGCTAGATATACATAGTGAAGATTGATGAACGAAGAAAAAAATTGTAAAGATAAAAATTTGCTTTATAAGACTTGTTACTCTAATGTCTATTAATTTAGTAGAAAAGAATGAGAAGTTTAAGCATAATTGGGATTTAACAGATTTATCAGTGTATGGTTTGTGCAAAGTGCAGCACAGATCTGCCTAAAGGTGGAAAACCTGACTGCTTAATTAGTTCTTACTACTCCTTCCTGTCTTCTTTTCCCTACATCTCTTTCCTTCCAGTATTAACGTCAAAGGAGGGATACCTTTTTTTTTTTTTTACATTTTTATTTATTTATTTGACAGACAGATCACAAGTAGAGGCAGAGAGAGAGGAGGAAGCAGGCTCCCCGCTGAGCAGAGAGCCCGATGCGGAGCTCGATCCCAGGACCCCGGGATCATGACCTGAGCTGAAGGCAGAGGCCCTAACCCACTGAGCCACCCAGGCGCCCCAAAGGAGGGATACCTTAAAAAGATATCTTTTTCCCAACAGTTTCGAGTGTTTTTCCATTTCTGTGCTGTTGTTTTAGAATCTAGAGTATCTTTTCTTTCTCTGACATATGAATCCTACACAGCCCAAGTGTCCTGTTCTCTAAATCTTTCAGGGGTGAATCAAAAATAGAGTTATTTCTTCCTTTTTGAATTCTAGGAACACTCTCTTATGTCACGTGTCATCTTTTACCTTGATATTAAAAGTATTTATGTATCTTTTAGCTCTCCTGAAATATCTGAGGGCAGGGAGAATTATGGACAACTTTATTGTTTTTTTGCCTTGTATATGTTGGGTGCACACTAAATATTTGTCGAATTAATGAAGTCAAAAGACTCATCCCAGGGAAGTCGAATAACAATTAAAGAATTAGAGGATAAGATAGTATTTCCAAACGTGAATTCACAAGGTCCTTGGTTTGTCCTTAACTGTGGTCCTTAAACACAGTTTAGGATTTCATCTGTGTGCTTATCTGTGAAGGATGAACAGGGTTAAACACACAGACACTGCAGAGAGAGGGAAGCAGTAGAACAGTCTGAATTCCCTCCTTTTGGCATGGGAAAAAAATGTATGAATTTCCAGCAATCACTGCCAAGATTACCTGGCAAGAGAAATTTTGCTAATATCCCAGTCGAGGAGGCTGGCTCCTAGGTTGGACACTTCATCAACCAGAGGCTATGATGTTCTGCTACATGAGGGCCTGTCCTGTCAGGGAACAGCATAGTAGAGAGGCTTCTTGGAGACCCATGAAGAATATACATGTGTGTCCAATGAAAAGATCAGTAATTTGGGCACTGCTACACAGATGGCATCTTCAGTCTGTCAACATTAAAGAAACAAGGTTAACCTCAGGGTTTAAGCTTTAAAGAGATTGAGGACAGAGGTATCTCAGAGCCAAACCCTGCCTACACCTCCTAGCTCAAAACCCACAGTCAGGACTTCCACTCAAACCTCACCTGAGAATAAGAGAATAAGATGACATTTAAAAGAACTTTGAAATCAATGCTTTAACTTGAACTAAATTTTAGTAACTAAACGTGGCCATAAAGCTATGGAGACTTTATGGGATCATACTGCTCTACTGGAAAGGGAAGGTGCGTAAGAGAAGACAGTAATTGAAAACACTGCAGCCACTTTAGATACCACCAAACTTAAACTTTTCCATAAACAAGTTACATTATTCAACAACGGATTGTCGTTGTCTGCTAGGGCTGCCATTAAAAAATACCAAAGATTGGGTCACTTAAATAACAGAAATTTATTTTCTCACAGTCTTAAATGCTAGAAAGTTCAAGATTGAGGTTCTAGTAGGGTTCAGTTAATGCTGAGATATATCAGGAATTCCTGAGTCTTCACATACTGAAGAGAAAGGGAAAGTTAGGTCCAGGAATGGGGAGAAGGGATCTGTGGTGTTTCTCCCTCTTTTTTTTCTTAATTTTTTTTCAGTGTTCCAAAATTCATTGTTTATGTACCACACCCAGTGCCCCATGCAATATGTGTCCTCCTTGATACCCACCACCAGGCTCACCCAAGCCCCCACCCCCCTCCCCTCCAAAACCCTCAGTTTGTTTCTCAGAGTCCACAGTCTCTCATGGTTTGTCTCCCCCTCCAATTTACCCCAACCCCCTTCTCCTCTCCATTTTCCCATGTCCTCCATATTATTCCTTATGCTCCACAGATAAGTGAAGCCATGTGATAACTGACTCTCTCTGCTTGACTTATTTCACTCAGCATAATCTCTTCTAGTCCTGTCCATGTTGATACAAAAGTTGGGTATTCATACTTTTTGGTGAAGGCATAATACTCCATTGTATATACGCACCATATCTTCTTTACCCATTCGTCTGTTGAAGGGCATCTTGGTTCTTTCCACAGTTTGGCGACTGTGGCCATTGCTGCTATGAACATTGCGGTACAGGTGGCCCTTCTTTTCACTACATCAGTATCTATGGGGTAAATACCCAGTAGTGCAATTGCAGGGTCATAGGGTAGCTCTATTTTTTAATTTCTTAAGGAATCTCCACACTGTTTTCCAAAGTGGCTGCACCAACTTGCATTCCCACCAACAGTGTGAGAGGGTTCCCTTTCTCCACATCCTCTCCAACACTTCTTATTTACTGTCATATTGATTCTGGCCATTTTAACTGGTGTAAGGTGGTATCTCAATGTGGTTTTGATTTGAATCTCCCTGATGGCTAATGATGATGAGCATTTTTTCATGTGTCTGTTAGCCATTTGTATGTCTTCTTTGGAGAAGTGTCAGTTCATGTCTTCTGCCCATTTTTTGACGTGATTATGTTTTCTATGTGTTGAGTTTGAGGAGTTCTTTATAGATCTTGGATATCAGCCCTTTGTCTGTAGTATCATTTGCAAATATCTTCTCCCATTCCGTGGGTTGCCTCTTTGTTTTGTTGACTGTTTCCTTTGCTGTGCAGAAACTTAATCTTGATGAAGTCCCAAAAGTTCATTTTTGCTTTTGTTTCCTTTGCCTTTGGGGATATGTCTTGAAAGAAGTTGCTATGGCCGATGTTGAAGAGGCTACCGTCTATGTTCTCTTCTAGGATTTTGATAGATTCCTGCCTCACTTTGAGGTCTTTTATCCATTTCGAGTTTATCTTTGTGTATGGTGTAAGAGAACGGTCAAGTTTCATTCTTCTGTACATAGCTGTCCAATTTTCCCAGCATCATTTATTGAAGAGACTGTCTTTTTTCCACTGGATATTTTTTCCTGCTTTGTCAAAGATTAGTTGACCATAGATTTGAGGGTCCATATCTGGGCTCTCTATCTGTTCCACTGGTCTATGTGTCTGTTTTTGTGCCAGTACCATGCTGTCTTGGTGATCACAGCTTTGTAGTAAAGCTTGAAATCAGGCAACGTAATGCCCCCCATTTTGTTTTTCTTTTTCAACATTTCCTTAGCAATTCGGGATCTCTTCTGGTTCCATACAAATTTTAGGATTGTTTGTTCTAGCTCTTTGAAAAATGCTGGTGGAATTTTGATCGGGATGGCATTGCAAGCATAGATGGCTCTAGGCAATATAGACATTTTAACAATGTTTATCCTTCCAATCAATGAACATGGAATGCTCTTCCATCTTTTTGTGTCTTCTTCAATTTCTTCCACGAGTGTTCTGTAGTTCCTCAAGTACAGATCCTTTACTTCTTTGGTTAGGTTTATTCCCAGGTATCTTATGGTTCTTGGTGCTATAGTAAATGGAGTCGATTCTCTAATTTCCCTTTCTGTATTTTCATTGTTAGTGTATAAGTGTATAAGAAAGTGTATACTGTATAAGAAAGCAACTGATTTCTGTACATTGACTTTGTATCCTGCCGCATTACTGAATTGCCATATGAGTTCTCCTAGTTTGGGGGTGGGGTCTTTTGGGTTTTCCATATACAGTACCATGTCATCTATGAAGAGAGAGAGTTTGACTTTTTCTTTGCCAATTTAAAAACCTTATATTTTTTGTTGTTGTTGTTGTTGTCTGATTGCTGTTGCTAGGACTTCTAGGACTATGTTGAACAACACCGGCAAGAGCGTACATCCTTGTGGTGTTCCTGATCTCAAAGGGAAGACTGTCAGCTTTTCCCCATTGAGGATAATATTTGCTGTGGGTTTTTCATAGATAGATTTTATGAAGTTGAGGAATGTTCCCTCTATCCCTATACTTTGAATCATTTTAATCAGGAATGGATGTTGTATCTTGTCAAATGCTTTTTCTGCATCAATTGAGAGGACTGTGTGGTTCTTCTCTCTTCTCTTACGAGTTTGTTCTATCACATTGATTGATCTGCGAATGTTGAACCACCCTTGCATCCCAGGGGTAAATCCCACCTAGTCATGGTGGATAGTCTTTTTTTTTTTTTTAAAGATTTGTTTATTTATTTATCTGACAGACAGAGGTCACAAGTAGGCAGAGAGGCAGGCAGAGACAGAGAGAGAGGGAAGCAGGCTCCCTGCTGAGCAGAGAGCCCGATGTGGGGCTCGATCCCAGGACCCCGGGATCATGACCTGAGCCAAAGGCAGAGGCCCTAACCCACTGAGCTACCCAGGCGCCCCTGGATAGTCTTTTTAATGTATTGTTGGATCCTATTAACTAGGAACTTGTTGAGAATCTTGGCATCCATATTCATCAGGGTTATTGATCTGAAATTCTCCTTTTTGGTGGGATCTTTGCTTGGTTTGGGGATCAGGGTAATGCTGGCTTCATAAAAGGAGTCTGGAAATTTCCCTTCTGTTTTTATTTTTTGAAACAGCTTCAGGAGAATAGCTATTATTTCTTCTTTGAATGTTTTGTAGAATTCTCTGGGGAATCCATCAGGTCCTGGGCTCTTGTTTTTTGGGAGGTTTTTGATCACTGCTTCAATCTCATTACTAGATGTTGGTCTATTAAGGTTGTCAATTTCTTCCTGATTCAGTTTTGGAAGTTTATAGGTTTCCAGAAATGCATCCATTTCTTCTAGGTTGCTTAACTTATTGGCATGTAACTGTTGATAATAATTTCTGATGATTGTTTCTATTTCCTTGGTGTTAGTCATGATCTCTCCCTTTTCATTCATAATTTTATTAATTTGGGTCCTCTCTCTTTTCTTTTGGATTAGTGTGGCCAATGGTTTATCGATCTTATTGATTCTTTCAAAAAAAACAGCTTCTAGTTTCATTGATGTGTTTTACTGTATCTCTAGTTTCTATTTCATTGATCTCTGCTCTAATCTTGATTATTTCCCTTCTTGTGCATGGGGTTGGCTTAATTTGTTGTTGATTTTCCAGTTCTTTAAGGTGCAAAGAGAGCTGTTATATTCTGGATTTTTTCATTTTTTTTTTTTTTTGAGTGAGGCTTGGATGGCTATGTATTTCCCCCTTGGGACCACCTTTGCCGTATCCCGTAGGTTTTGGACTGATGTGTCTTCATTCTCATTGGTTTCCATGAATTGTTTAAGTTCTTCTTTGAATTCCTGGTTAATCCAAACATTCTTAAGCAGGGTGGTCTTTAGCGTCCAAGTGTTTGTATTCCTTCCAAACTTTTTCTTGTGGTTGAGTTCCAGTTTCAAAGCATTGTGGTCTGAGAATATGCAGGGAATAATCTCAATCTTTTGGTATCAGTTGAGCCCTAATTCGTGACCCAGTATGTGGTCTATTCTGGAGAAAGTTCTATGCACACTTGAGAAGAATGAGTATTCTGTTGTTTTAGGGTAGAATGTTCTGTATATATCTATGAGGTCCATCTGGTCCAATGTGTCATTCAATGCTCTTGTTTCTTTATTGATTTTCTGCTTGGATGATCTGTTACTGAGAGTGGCATGTTAAGATCCCCTACTATTAATGTATTCATATCAATATGACTCTTTATCTTGATTAACAGTTGTCTTATGTAGTTGGCTGCTCCCGTATTGGGGGCATAAATATTTACAATTGTTAGATCTTGGTGGATAAATAGTTTAAGAATGATGTAGTATCCTTCTTTATCTCTGACTACAGTCTGTAGTTTAAAATCTATTTATCTGATATGAGAATCACTACACCAGCTTTCTTTTGAGGCCCATTGGCATGAAAGATGCTTCTCCACCCTTTCACTTTCTGTCTGGATGTATCTTTAGGTTCCAAATGGGTCTCTTATAGATAAGATATGGACAGGTCCTGCCGTTTTATGAGAGTGTTTAGGCTGTTCACCTTGAGAGTGATTATTGAAAGATATGTTTTTATTGACATCATGTTGCCTGTGATGTCCTTGTTTCTATAGATTGTCTCTGTAAATTTCTGTTCTATAATACTCTTGGGTTCTTTCTTCTTTTATAGACACCCCCCTTAATATTTCTTGTAGTGCTGGCTTGGTGGTCAGATACTCTTTTAAACCTTGCTGGTATTGGACTCTCTTTATCTCTCCATCCATTTTGAATGTCAACCTTGATGGATAAAGTGTTTTTGGCTGCATGTTTTTCTCATTTATTGCCCTGAATATGTCTTGCCAGCCCTTTCTGGCTTGCCAGGTTTCTGTGGAGAGGTCTGACATTATTCTGATGGACCTTCCTCTATACATAAGGAATCTCTTCCCCCTAGCTGCCCTCAGAAGCTCTTGTCTAAAATTATGATTCATCAGTCTCACAATCAAGTGTCTTGAGGTCTTTCTAGATTCGTTCATCTTGGGGGGTGTACTTTCTATCTCTAAGACATGAATGTTTGTTCCATTCCCCAGACTGGGAAAATTTTCATCCAGAATTTGTTCAACTATATCTTCTGTCCTTCTCTCTGTTTCCACCCCCTCAGGGATCCCAATAATTCTGACGTTGGAATGTTTCATGGCATCATTTATTTCCCTAATTCTGTTTTCATGGCTTCTAAGCTGTTTCTTCCATGCCTCCTCCTGATCCTTTTTCTCTATTAGTTTGTCCTCTAGATCACTAATTCTATCTTCTGCCTTGGTTACCCTAGCTGTTAGAGTATTTAGATTAGATTGGATCTCATTGATAGCATTTTTAACTTCTTCCCAGGAGGCTTTCACTTCTACCCTTAGAGATTCTATGTTGTCACTAATGTTTTTCTCCAACCTAGCCATTTCCTGGATAATTGTTACCCTGAATTCCCTTTCTGACATACTGTTTATGTCCATATCCAATAATTCTGATGGAGAGGGCACAGTCTCTGAATTTTTCCTCTGTTGGGTGTTCCTCATCCTAGTCATTTTGGTGAGAGGTCATTGAAGGGATGTATAGCTGAATATATCAGCTGCAATCCAGGCAAGGTGCACCCAGGAATGCTTCTGAGCAATCAGAAGTCACCACCAAAAAGAAAAAAGAAAAGAGAGAGAAGTCTCAGCCGGAATGGGCTCAAAGGTAAGATTTATAAGGTATACAAACAAAACAGATGAATAAAAAGACAGACTAAAGTAAATGATGAGGAAAAAAAAAACAGTCAAAATGAACCTCAAGGATAAGATTTATATAATATCAGAACAGAAACAAATACACAGAAACACGGACAGAAGAAAAAGATGGAAAGATGGTTATAAATCTTCGACGTGGGTAAGGAAGGTCATTTTGGTGCTTCCTGGGTGTATCTTGATATCTCTGTTAAAGGACTCAACTTTCCAGAGATACAGGAAGATTAAAATTGGCTTATATATAGGGATAGTGTTGATTAGGAAAGAGGATTACCTTGAAGCTTATATCTGTATGTATATTTTATCTTTTTTTTTAATTTTTTTTTAATATTTTATTTACTTATTTGGCAGAGATCACAAGTAGTCAGAGAGGCAGGCAGAGAGAGAGGAAGGAAAGCAGGCTCCCCGCCAAGCAGACAGCCCGATGCGGGACTCGATCCCAGGCCCCTGAGATCATGACCTGAGCTGAAGGCAGAGGCTTAACCCACTGAGCCACCCAGGCGCCCCTCTGTATGTATATTTTAAAAAATAGAAAAGAAAAATACAGTATGTATGAAAAAACTTCAAGTTAAAAGGTTATTATGGAGTATGTTGTATTAAACCTCTATTTGTAATGGTAAGTACGTTAAAATATTAAAAAGAACAAGAATAGTGAGAACAAATTAAAAATAAAAGTTGCATCTATGAAATATACAGGTTTCAGGGCAATACGAGGAACTTAATATATTGTTTTCTCCTGATGGTGGGGTTTACAGTTTTATGGGGACCCTGTGGTGGTTGTCTTCTCATTCTTTTGGCTGGCTTTCTGGGCGAAGGTCTTGCCTCATTGTTTTTCAGTCAGTCTTGCTTGAGTTGAGTCCTCCCACACCCTATCAAGGGGCTGGGCTCTGTGGAAACCAGTTTTTCAGGCTTTTGTTCTCTGGAGGTTTTTGTTCTTTGGGGGCTTTTTGCGGCTTTTTGGAGGTTTAGTGTAAAGCAAACTGCACCCACAGGCTCCAGGACCTCCATCTCAGAGAGAAGCCTTCCCTCTGGGTGGTCCAGACACACAGACTCGCCCTCTGCAAACTCCGCTGAGCTATGCAACTTCCCACCGGCTGTACGGCTGTACGTGTCCCCCACCACTGTCTCAGGGGTTGCCCGAAGTGCCTGCTTGTCTCTGCACCCCCATGGCACTAAAACCACAAGCGATATTGGTCCAGGGAGACTGTTTCCAGTGGCTGCCTTTGCCATGACTGCTGCCTGGGGTCCAGACCTCACGGTTGTGCAGGTTGCCATCTTGGGATCCTGAATGGAGATCGAGTGGAATTCCTTCAGTCCTGGGTGGGAGAGTCCAGACCCTCAGCTGGTCCTAGAGACCACCAGCTAGCACCCACAGGGAGCTTTTTCAGGCATGGGTGGGGAGTGGGTCAGACCCCGGTTGCACAGTGCACAGAGTGCAAAAGTTCTAGGGAGCGCAGGCTGGCACCATTACCAAACTCCCTCATGCAGTGTCAGGAGTGCGTCCAGCTGAGTGGTGGTACAAGCCGTGCAACCCTGGGGACTCCGGGACCGGGAACTGGCAGCTCTGTCACACTCTCTCTGGCATGGGTGGTCACCGGTGGTGGCCATCCTGGGTCCGTGGGCTTAGGCCTGTGCCCATGACCACCCAATTCCACCAGTTGCCCCTTAAGATCTTTTGCTCTTTTTAAGTGCTTTTGACCAGACTCCAAGTTAATGCCGGTCCCCAACCACAGGGTACTTTCATGTTGGGGTATTACTTTTCAATGGGTCGGTTCTGGTGGCTCCCTCCCCTTTCTGTTTATCCTCCGATATCAGTCTGAACGTTTCCACTCCACTTTACATCTCCACTGGTGTCTTCTGCCCCTGTAGAGATCCAGAAGTGTATAATCCCACATCTCAGGCTGATTTCATGGGTATTTAGAGTGTTCTGGTAGATAATTAGCTCACTTTAGGGGACTGGTTGAAACAGGGTCCCCTACTTCTCTGCCATCTTGCCCCTCCTCCTGGTGTTTCTCCCTCTCTTATAAGGACACCAGTTCTGTCAGATGAGAGCTCCACTCTCATGACGTCATTTGACCTTAACTACCTTCTTAGGGAATTGATCTCCAATACAGTCACATGGGGATTAGGGCTTCAACATATGAATTTTCAGAGGGCACAGTTTGGTCCATAGTTAGGACCTCTTGACATGTGGCACAACTGTTTAGAGACATAATAGGATGGAGAAAACCAGGCTAGAAAATAATTGTTTTATGCCAAGGTCAGAGCATTGCAATTTCAAATGGAAGCAAGAACTTTTAGGCCCTCATTACATCTTGGTTATAAGCAGAAGCCCACAGCTACAGCCAGAATAGTAGGAAAATTTTAGATCAAATCTGATGAATTAGGGAAATTGGAGGGGGAGATGAACCATGAGAGACTGGGACTCCAAGAAACAAACTGAGGGCTTTAGGGGAAAGGATGGGTTAGCCCGGTGATGGGTATTAAGGACGGCACGTATTGCATAGGGCACTGGGTGTTATATGAATCATGGAACACTACATCAAAAACTAATGATATACTGTATGGTGACTAACATATAGTAATAATAATAATAATAGAAACTGATGAATTGCTGGAGGCTCAGTGTAGACTAGTTTGAGAGAAACTCCAAAGGGGACTTTTCTTAGGAGCTTCCCCACACTTTCCTGAGTTTTACCTCTAGGAGCCCTACCAAGTTCTCAGTGAAATCTCAGAAAAATCCCTTCATACTTTAGGGAGAGAAACACCTCCAGAACCCTCTGTTCTCCTTAACAAGGCCCTTTCTCAAGGGAAATTATTTTACTAGAGCTTAATCACCTAGAGTTATACCAAAGCCTAACTGACATGGGGGAAGGGACATACCCAAGCCAACTCTCTCTAGCCTTCCATATGGTGGAAGGGTTCACTGAAAGGCTAAGACCTAACCGCAGGACAATAGAATGCTTCCCCTCCCCCCATGCCTTACCACCATATCAATAGGGCTCTTGTATAATAAGGAGGATTATAGCTAAAAGAACTGGATGCCTATTTAAGATGTTGCTAGGAAAACCCAAAGGCAATAAAGGAGAAAAAAACAAGGATACTGAAGGAAATTACAACCTCTGCCACCACAATTATAGCAAGCAGTAAACATAGTCTAACTCCTAGGCAGATAAACCTAAAACTCACACTATCTCAGTTCCTTTTACCTGGTATATCATGTTTGGCTTTCAACAAAAAGTCTGTCAGGCATACTAAAAGACAAGAAGCACAGTCTGAATGGGCAAAGTAAGTATCAGAACCAGATTCATATATAGCAGAGATTGTGGAATTATCAGACTGGGAATTTAAAATAATTATGATTAATATGCTAAGGTCTCTGATGAGAAAAGTGAACAAAATGCAAGAAAAGATATGTAACATAAGCAGAGGGATAGAAACTCTAAGAAAGAATCAAAAGAAAATTCTAGAAATCAAAAACACCAAAAGAAATGAAAACTGTCTTTCATGGATTTATGTGTAGACTGTAACCAGTCAAGGAAAAAAGCAGTGAGCTTGAAGTTATATCAATAGGAACTTCCAAAACTGAAATACAAAGAGAAAAAATAGAATGAAAAAGGCTGAATAGAATATTCAAGAACTGTAGGACAATTACAAAAAGTGTAACATATATATAGTATCAGTATCAGAAGTAGAGGAAAGAGGAACAGAAGAAATATGTGAAGTTTTAATGGTAGCTAATTTTCCAAAATTAAACACAGACACCAAGCCACAGGTCCAGGAAGCTCAGAACAGAAGCAGGACAAATACCAGAAAAATCGACATCTAGGCATATCCAAACTGTAGAAAACTCAAAAACAAGAGAAAATCCTAAAATAAGCCAGTGGAAAAAATGCTTGCCTATAGAAGATCAAGGATCAGAATTAGATAGGACTTCTTTTCAGAAACCATGCAAACAAGAAGAGAATGAAGTGAAATATAGAGAGTATTGAAAAAAAAAAACATTAGCCTAAAATTCTGTATCTAGCAAAAGTCTTTCAAAAGTGAAGGAGAAATAAGGACTTTCTCAGACAAACAAAAATTGAGGAAATTTGTCAACAGTTGACCTGCTTGCAAGAAATGTTAAAAGTTTTTCAGAGAGAAGGAAAATGATGGGGGTCAGAAACTTGGATCTATACGAAGAAAGAAGGACTGTTATAGAAGGAACAAATAAAAGTAAAATAAATTCTTTTATTTTTTTATTTTTAATTGATCTAACAGAATATTTGTTCAAGATAGTATTAGCAACAGTGTTTTCAATGTGAAACCATTCAATAGTGAAACCATGAATGACAGCTATGTAGTAAGGGATGGAAGAAGGAATTGAGAATACTCTGTTATAAGGCACATGCACTACCTGTGAGGGCATATTATGTTATTTGAATGTGGACTTGGATTAGTTGTAAATGTATATTTCAAACGGGAGGGTAATTACTGAAAAGTTTTAAATTTTTTTAGGTATAACTGATAACACTAAGGAGAGAAAATGGAATCATATAAAATGTTCAGTTAAAACCAGAGAAGGCAGAAAAAGAGTTGAAGACAAAAATAGAAGCAAACAAAAAAGGGCAATGAATAGAAAACAATTACAAATGTAGTAGATGTTAATCCAAATATATCGGTAATCACTTTCAATGTGAATGGTCTAAATATACTAATTAAAAGAGACTTTAAGGGGCACCTGAATGGCTTAGATGGTTGAGATGGTTGACCATTGGCCTTCGGCTCTGGTCATGATCTTGGGATACTGAAATCCAGCCCCACATCAGACTCCCAACTCAGCAGGGAGTCTGCTTCTCCCTCTCCCTCTGCCTGCCACTTCCCCTTCTTCTGCTCTCTCTTTCTCTCAAATGAATAAATAAAATCTTTAAAAATATATTTAATAAATAAATAGATAGATAAAGGAGACTTTAAGAGTAAATAAAAACAAGGCCAAACTAAATGTTGTGTGCAAGAAACCCATGTTAAACATAAAGACAGATGAATTTAGTGTAAAGGGTTGGAGAAAGACATACCTGGCTGGCACCCGTCAAAAGAAAGCTGGAGTAGCTATAGTAATTTTAGGTAGAGCAGACTTTGTAGCAAGGAAAGCTACCACTAATAAAGAGGTGCATTACATAATGATAAAAGGGTTGATTTTTCCAATAAAACGTAACAATATTTAATGTGTCTGTACTTACTAACAGAGCATCAAAATACATGAGGCAGAAACTGATAAAATGCAGAGAAAAATAGATAAATCCACTACTATAATTGGAGGCTTCAATACCTATCAGTAGTTGACAGATAAAACAGGCAGAAAATCAGTAAGGACATAGCTGAACTGAATAGTACCATCAATCACTTGGATCTAATTGACATTTACAAAATACTTGGTCCAACAATGGTAGAATATACATTCTTCTCAAGTGCACATGAAACATTCACCAAGGTAGACCACATTATGGGCCATAAAACACACTTTAACAAGTATGAAAGAATAGATACCATGAAAGTATGCTCTTAGACCACAGTGGAATTAAAATAGAAATCAATAATAGATGACTGGGAAATCACAAAATATTTAGAGTAAGAAATACAATTCTAAATAGATAAAGAACTCAAGAAAAAATTAAAATATTGTAACTAAATGAAAATGAAAATAAAGACTCTCAAAATTAGTGAGATGTGACAAACCCAATGTTAGAGGGAAATTCATAGCATTGAATGCATATATTAAAAAAAGATGGTCTAAAATCAATAATGTATCTTTCACCTTAGGAAAACTAGAATAATAAGGATAAAAGGTAAGCAGAAAACAATAAAAAAATAAGAGGAAAAATCTTTGAAGTTGAAAAAAAGAAATCAAAAGCAAAAAGTCAATGAAAATAAAATATCAAAACATCTAGTCAGGCTAACGAAGAAAAAAGAGATAAAACACAAATTAATCATTTCAGACATGAAAGAGGAGCTATCACTACTGATGCCACAGGTATTAAAAGAATAATAAAAGGCTCTTTTGAGTAACTTCATACCCACAAAGTTGACAACTTAGATGAAATGGGCCAATTCTTTGAAAGACACATTTACTAAAACACACAGGGAGAAATAATCTGAATAGGCCTATAATATTAAAGAAATTGAAACCAGAAATTCATAATCTTCTAAAGCAGAAAGCACTAGGCCCAGATGGTTTCATTAGTGATTTTTCCAAGAATCTAAGGAACAAAGGACACCAATTCCTATACTCTGTTCCAAAAAGTAGAAACGTACTAACTCATTCTCTGAGGCCAGTGTTATTCTAGTACCCAAAGACGCAGACGTTGTAAGAAAGGAAAACTACAAACCAGAACCTCTCAGGACCATAGATGTGAAAATTCTCAGTAAAATATTTGCAAATCAAATCCAACAATCTATGCAAAGGATTATATACCACAACCAAATGTAATTTATTTCAGGTATGCAAGGGCAGTTCAAGCTATGACAATCAATTAACATAACCCATTATATCAACAGACTAAAGAAGAAAATAATCACACGATCCTATCAGTAGATACAGAAAAAGCATCTGACGAGATCCAACACTCACTCAAAATAAACTCTCAGTAAACTAAAAATAGAGGGGAAGTTTCTTCAGCTTGATAAAGAACATCTACAAAAGTACTACAGCTAACAGCCTTCTTAATGGTGGAAAACTAGATGCTTTCACCCTAAGTTGGGGAATAAGGCAAGGATGTCCCTTCTCACCACTCCCTAACAAAATTTTACTGGAACACCTATCTAATGCACTAAAGATGAAACAAGACAAGAAAACTGGATGCAGATTGGGAAGAAGGGAATAAAACTGTCTTTGTTTATCTGATAAAAGTGTTGTTATCCAAAATATACAAAGAACCTTTAGACCTCAACAACAAAATGAACAACCCAATGAAGATGTTGGCAAAAGATCTGAGCAGATACTTCACCAAAGAAGATACAGATGGCAAATAAACATAGGAAAAGATGCTCCACATCATATGTCATTAGGGGATTGCAAATGAAAACAAGGAGATACCAATACTATTAAATTGGCCAGCTATTAGACTGACCAAAATCTGAAAGACTTACAACACCAAATGCTGGTGAGGATGTGAAGCAATAGCTGCTCTCATTCATTGCTGGTGATGATGCAAAATTGTGTGACCCCTTTGGAAGACAAGTTGCAAGTTTCTTATAAAACTAAACATAGTCTTACCATACAATATAGCATTTGTGCTCTTTAGTATTTATTCAGATGAGTTGAAAACATATGTCCATACAAAAACCTGCACAGGGATGTTTATAACAGATTTATTTATAATTGTCAAAATCTAGAAGCAATCAGTATGTCTCTCAATAGGTGAATGGGTAAACAAATCTTGATACATTCACACAATGGAATATTATTCAGAGATAGCAAGACATGGGATACCAAGCCATGAAAAGATACAGAGGAAATTTAAATGCATAGTGCTACATGAAAGAAGTAAATCTGGAAAAGGCTACATTCTCTGTATGATATCTTGGAAAAGGCAAAACTATGGAAACAGTAAAAAAAATCAGTGGTTGCCAAGGGTTGAGGGAAAGGGGAACGACGAATAGGTGGGGCATAGAGGATCTTTTGGAGCAGCTCAACTCTTGTCCGATACTGTAATTGTGACATTATCCATTTGGCAAGCCCCATGAAACTACACAACACAGAACTTTTCCTTAATGTAAACTATGAACTTTACTTAATAAGTTATCTCCCATCCAAGTACTAACCAGGGCATTTGAAGGGGCACATGCACACCAATGCTTATAGTGGCAATGTCCACAATAGCCAAACTATGGAAAGAGCCCAGATGTCCAACAACAGACGACTAGATAAAGAAGATGTGGTGTGTATATATATATAATGGAATACTACTCAGCCATCAAGAAATGAAATCTTGCCATTTGCAACGGTGTGGATGGAACTAGAGGGTATTATGCTAAATGAAATAAGTCAGAGAAAAACAAATACCATATGATCTCACTCATATGTGGATTATAAGAAACACAACAGGTGAACATAGGCAAAGGGAGGGCAAACATAAGAGGAAAACAGAGAGGGAGACAAATCATAAGATCCTCGTAACTATAGGAAGCAGAGGGTTGCTGGATGGGAGGTCAGTGGGAAGTTGGGATAACTGGGTGGTGGGCAGTAAGGAAGGCACATGATGTAATGAGCACTGGGTGTTATATGCAACGGATGAATCACTAAATTCTACCCCTGAAGCTAATACTACAGTGTATGTAATTTAAATGGAATTTAAATAAAAAAGAATGTATTCGTATTCATCAATTATAATAAATGTGGCACATCAATGGAAGATGTTAATAATAAAGTAAACTTTTGCAGGGATGGGGTATATGGAGACTCTCTGTACTTTCTATTCAATTTAAAGTAAAAATACATACATCCATACAGAATAGTTTCCATATGGGGAGGAGGGTAGTACATGCCTAGAGTAGTCACTGGAACTGCAAACCAGGATCAGAGATTTGGTAGCTGATTCATCTCCTTCGTTGTAACCAGCAAAGAGAATTCGTCTTTGACTTGTGGCATGTTCCAGAATACACCAGGGTCTTTCCTCTCTTTCTACCTTTGCTGTCCTCTTCTCTCAGAAGGGCCTTATTGTAGTGGTTTCCAAGATTAAGTGCCACCTTCTCATTGAAACTTTCTCTGAACAGTCTGAGATCTCTCCATGCTTCCGTTTGTTCTTCCACTGAATTGCCATGAAGGATTTATTATGTTGTGTTGTTGTTATTTGTATCTCTATTTCCCCAGTAGTCTATGAACTTCTTGCTGACAGGACTCAGATGTCTTTTTAAAATATCATGTTAATAAATGTTTGGATGAAAGTTTGAATGAACAAGGAAGACAACAACAAGAAAACCTAACTCATGTGCTCCATATTATGGATAAACAAGAACATTTTTAAGGGTGATATCCTAAATATGTACCAGGCAGTGTGGCATAACTTTTCTGTAACTTAATACTCTTGTCTGTAAACTGAGGATTTATGTAATTGGATAGCCCATCAAAAAGATTAGAATAGTTAACATATGTGAATTGTCGATATATTCAAAGCATTTATTGAATGAGTTTTTCTAATAAAAATAAGCTGTGCAGTCATTGCATTATGTGCACACCGAATAGTTTATTAGCTAGACCAGTACCTCCTTGAGAGCAGGGATCTTTATGCCCTTGACACTACCAGTAGAGCTCGATTATAAATGGTCTAGCCCATTAGAAGGTGTCTAAAATATACTTACTAAAAGAATGGTGAGGGGCGCGTGGGTGGATCAGTCAGTTAAGAGTGTGCCTTGGGCTCAGGTCATGATCCCAGGATGCTGGGATTGAGCACCCTGGCGAGCTCCCTGCTCTCTCTGTCCCTCCCTCTGCTAGTGCTCTCTTGCACTCTCTCTCTCTCTCTCTCAAATAAATAATTTTTAAAAATGGTGATTAATTGGAGGAAGGAAAGAAAGAAGGAAGGAAGGTGAAAGGATTTGGATAGATCACCACTGTCCAGTAGCATTTTTTAACTGGCAGAAATGTGTTTTATCTGTGGTGTGCAGTCCAGTGTGGGAGCCATATATGACTGCTGAACACTTGAAATAGGGCATGGTGCAGCAAAAGAACTAGGTTGTTCATTTCATTTAATTTTGATTCCTTTAGATTTAAATTCCAATAACTAAGTGTGGCTGATGTCTCCTGTTTTGAATAGCACAGGTAGATACACTTTTTTTTCAATTAAGAAAATTCAGTGCTTTAAAAAAAAATCTGTTGAGTAAGTCATTATTGAGAGTCTACTACATTTAAGGAATAACTTTGAATATTCTGGGTATTAAAGAAGTAGGATCTGTGCCCCTCCTCTTGGAAATTCATTTGAGAGAGAAGAAAAATGTCTATTGAACAATTAATTAACAACTGAAATGTAACCTCTATGCATAACCTGTAGACGGGACTTGGAACTGTAAGTAAGGTTACTTTCAAATGCAAGTGGAAGGCAATAAAGAAAATTGTACGTATAGAAATGAAAAGAAGTTAACAAATATGTGGAGAAGTCTTTAAAAGTCACGGAAAAAGAAAATTATATGTGACCTAAACTCTGTTTTTATTCTTACCTACCAAAAATTTTGAAATATTAATAGTGTCTTAGCAAGGTTTCAAGTAATATCTTGAGCTGTTCTTACTTTATTCATCCTGACAGAATCTGGACAGTTTGAGGCCTATATTTGAATAAATGCCCACAGCCAGCTAAAAATGTTCATTATTGAAGGAGAACTCCGCAGTTGAAAAAAAAAAAAACGATCACGAGACATTTTCATGGAAGTTCCAGAGTATTGATGGACTTCGGATTGGTATATTTGAATTTAAATGGAAAACACTTTCTTTTGTCTTCTGAGAAAGCCTTATTTTCCAAGAGTTTAACACTTGTTAATGAAGTGCTAACCAGACATCAGTGCGGCTAACAGTGCGGTTCCCAATGCAGCTCCTCATGAGAATCACCCAAGGCTTCCTGTTTTAAAATCTAGATTATAAGGCTCCTCTTAATTCAGGGGTTGCAGTGGGCCTGGAAATATGTATTCTTCGTAAAGTCCCCAAGTGATTTTTATTACCAGGGGGAATGGAACCCACTGCTTTTTAAGAATGCACAAGTTCTTCTGTCCGTTGCTTCCCCTCACCTAGCACTGTGAGACTGGAATGAACCCACCACTTTCCCAGTGCCGAGTCATGTTTTCCCATTCCCAGGGTTTTCATTTTCCCATCTCATTCCCTCCCATCATACACAGATCCACTTTTCCCCTGTATCATCTGTGTGACTCTCTGCAGCATGACTGTGTTCCCCGGACATGGAAATGGACTCAGAATTTCATACAGATCTCCTCTGATTTAAATAGAGCTCTTTTAAGTTCAGCTACATTTAGTTCTTAATTTACATTATATCTTTTGTACCTTTTGTTGATTGTTTGATATTGTTCTGGATTTTGACTACTTAGTGGTTTTTGTCATTAAAGAAGGATGGTCTTGATTGCTCTGAGCGGGGAGTCCATTTTGTTCTCCAGATAGCAGAACTGGGTCATCTTCAGTCACTGAAAGCCAGGGAAGCCTTAGGTCTACCAATATGGACTTGGAAACACAGTTGATATAATTTAGAACCTAAGGCCCCGATCTCTCTAGATCACAGATACTTGATCTAGACCTCTAGCTTGCAGTCCCTAATAGCCCATCAAATTCGACTCATTAAATAAGTATATAAGGCATGTAGGTCACTTGTTCATTCAGTGTTTCGTGTACTTAAGTTTGGAGGAAAATGACATTCTATATTACATGTTCTCCGTCAATCACTGACAGAGTCTCCCCTTATTCTTGCTCTCTGAATATCCTATGCAATTTTTAAGCTGTTTTCTCCATAGGGTTCTTTTTTAAAAGAAAATCATTGTCAACAGCTTAAGCAAAGCCCTGCAGTAATCAAAGCAGTATATAGTCACTGGATACAGAAAAGTAGGGAGGAATAATTTAAAGAGCAGTATTCTTTTCTTGGGGCTGAATTTCTTTACCCATCTGCAAACTGAAAAGAACTAACTAGGTGGTAGGATTCTGCCAGTGTTCACCAGGTGGTTTGTGTCTGCCAAGCTGAGATTTTTTCCCCCAGAGTCCTCCCAAATTGCCTAATAACAAATAAATAGTTTGACAACAGCACATGTCCCTGAGTAGTGGAGATCATATTATTGTTGTTGTTTTCCCTGTGCTTTTCCTATTTTCCTACCTCTCTACAATGATCATTTTATAGATTAAACACGAATTTTTTGAATAGGCTTTTATGATCAAATGTACAAACCAGTTAGAAGAAACTTAAGAATGATTCTCTAAAACAAGACTGGCACTTTGAAAATCTGATAGCCCGCTTAAATATTAAGATGTTTTTATTTTGTCCTGGGTTTCTTGCTCCACAATGTAAGAATGGTATGTGGTAGCACTAATTATAAAGCTTGAAGTCGTCTTTCAATATCAATGGCTACTCAAAGGATGTGTTTTCAACTGGAAAGATTTTTTGTGAAGTCACAAAGCCCTGCTCCAATTCCCTGATGAAGAATTTTATATTTCAAAATCATACACCTACCCAAATATCATAAAGGGAAATATTAAAATGCCATTGAAGACGCATTGCTAAAATATATGGAGGCGTGAGTTTCAGAAACGGTTGTATTTCATATCTGTATTAATTATCCAGTACATGACCAAAACAATATATTAATGGCATTCATGAGACTTGTTCCACTGGGAGATGAAGGCACTAATGAATACTAAAATTACCCAGGAGAAGCCATGAATACAGCTCTAAATCTGTTACTCATATGCTGTTTTTTAAATGCCAGTTATCTTGAGCCACTACCTCGTGTCTCTCTTACTGGAAAATGCTTTGAAATACAGCATTTCAGAAAGCAACTTGACCAAATCAACACACTTCTAAATTACCTGTGTATATTAAGTCCAAATCACAAGACAAAGGCTGGGTTTGCTTTCCCGTCTTGCCCAGGAAATGGCTTTAGTTTTAAAATTTATTTGAATTGTAAAGAGGAAAGTGGATGTGTGTTTTCAGCAGTAGCAATCTAGACTTCTATAGACATCTCTGGGTCATTGCTCTGAACCGCCATCTCCATTCTCTGCCTATGTTTTTCCCGGGTGCCTCTATGTATGTCCTCTACAGGAACATGGCTTGCTCCGGTTTCTGAACGAATCATTACCAGAGTGGCAGAAAGAATATCAATAACCTCAGTCCCAATACCCAGAGGGGCCCAGAATTAAGTCTTTTGAAAGATGCAGAATCCTGTACCACTTGGATGACTTTTCGGCATCCAAATTACCACATTCCTGTTTCACTCACACTGTGTAAAACCATTTCATAAGAGGATTTTTCACCTCTGCTTTCCAGACATTCCCCCTCACTGCTGAGGCTGAACATGTGCCCTGTACGTAGACCTTTTTTGATGAGGTTCTTTACATTGCCTGGCTCTAGCCTATTTCCCTCCATGGAGGTTTGGGGGCTGAGAAAATATGCATCTGCTCTCCTTTTAGTAGCCCTAATACAGTATCATTCCCTGGGAAATTCAAGGGTGACCCATATTTAACACAACCCTTAGACCATCTCCAGAGATCAGGCATCTCAAGGAAGTTGTGAATGTGGTCGAGTCCTGTTAACTCTGAGTTTAAATTTTTGAAAAATACCTAAAGAGCTAATATTTTGTGTCACTTACTAAAAGGGATGTCCTTGCACTTTAGATGTCATCTTTATAGGCACTAAAGCAGATACTTTGTTTTGAAAATGTCCCTGGACTGTGTCCCATCCAAGGACCACTGTACTTTAGCCAAAAATATCCAGGAAAATAAGCCGAGGGTCTGCTAAGAACATCGTAGACAGAATCTCCAAAATGCTCAGTGTTGAAATCTTGAGATTCAGTATGAAAAAAAAATGGCAGGAGGACATGCTTTCCGTGGTCAAATATGTTAGGGAAACTCATTATGCTATATTATCCCCCTTGGAGTCTCTCAGTACTTACTGGTATACTGACGGTTCTGGGAAGTCCTGTGGTGAAAACGAAACCAGAAACTAAGACCTATTCGACTTTGTTTAAGCCAGCTTACTCTAAAATATATATATTTTTAAAATAACATCTAATATTACCTCACAGGCCCTATTTTTGGAATGCTGTTGCAAACACCATTGCAGCACCAATTGATTTGGGGGGGTCTATTTGATTCCCTGTAGCAAAGTTCTTGTAAGACCTGCAGGTGCAGTCTGCTGTTCCACCCTTCACTGCTGTCGTTCCCTTCCCAGGAGGTCCCTTGTAGGCCCTGACACCTGCTTTTATCTGAGTACAATGATTTTGCAGAGTACCTCCCGTATGAACTGAGAATAATATAACTCCAGAGGAGAGGGACCTCGGAATCCTGCCCCACCCCTGCTGTGAGATCTGGGAGGTTCAGGAAGAATATCAAGCCAAGGCCCTTTACTTCCCCCTCAAGTAGGTTTGCCAAGCATCCTGTATATAAAAGCAAACAAACAAAGCAGGTCCTGTATGTCTTGGTCTTGTGCTGTTTTCTCTTCAGGAGACTCAAGGAGGTGAGGTCCCTGGTCAGAAGGAGGTGATCCCAGGTTGGCAGATGGAGGAATTCTATACTCTGCTAGGAGTCAAGGTAAGGAATCAGGGATGAGCAAACCACCCCAGGAAAGAGGGGTTCTACTGTCAACTCTGGGAGGACCCACACAAGGATTGTCATATGAGATGTCCCCTGACTTGCTCATAAGGGTCTCAGAGAGGTGAAGGCCTTGATGTGAAGGAAGATGGCCTCAAGCAAGCAGAGTGAGTGTGTAAGGAGGTGCCAGGAGGCTTTCCCCGGGGCCCCTGGGTGGCTCAGTCCGTTAAGCCTAGGACTCTTGATTTATTTCAGCTCGGTCATGATCTCAGGGTAGTGAGATCCAGCCCTGCATGGGGCTTTGCCCTGGGAACGGAGCCTGTTTAAGATGTTCTTTCTCCCTCTCCCCATTCCCACCCCATCCCCTCCCTCTGAAAAAAACAAAACAAAGCCCCAAAACCATAATGCCTCCCAGAGCCCTGCTTCTGCTTTCAGGCTCGTGCGGCCCAGGAAGGAGTAGCCACGAGGGAGCAGCAGGACCAGAGATCCCGCTCTAAGAACTCAGGAGGGGGAACCTGGGTGGCTCAGTGGGTTAAAGCCTCTGCTTTCGGCTCGGGTCGTGATCCCCGGGTCCTGGGATCGAGTCCCGCATCGGGCTCTCTGCTCAACGGGGAGCCTGCTTCTTCCTCTCTCTCTGCCTCTCTGCCTACTTGTGATCTCTGTCTGTCAAATGAATAAATAAAATCTTTAAAAAAAAAGGGGGGGGCGCCTGGGTGGCTCAGTGGGTTAAAGCCTCTGCCTTCGGCTCGGGTCGTGATCCCAGGGCCCTGGGATCGAGCCCCACATCGGGCTCTCTGCTCCACAGGGAGCCTGTTTACCCCTTTCTCTCTGCCTGCCTTTCTGCCTGCTTGTGATCTCTGTCTGTCAAATAAATAAAATATTTAAAAAAAAAAAAAAAAAACTCAGGAGGTCCTGGGGCTGGTGAGGCTGGGCCAGTAGAGGGAGGAGCCACAGGCGCTGGGGATCCCACAGAGCCCGGCCCCTGCTCATAGCCCTCAGAGACCCCGCCCCCCGTACCCCCCCCACCCACCCCGGATGCAGATTATCCGACTTCCGTTGTGGGCGGGACTTCGACCACCGGGCACGGCTTTCCTTTGTTCGTCGGCTTTCCTTTGTTCGTTGGTGGCGTCTGGTTTCCCGGGACTGGTGTAAAGTTAAGGTGAGGACCCTGACTGGGAACTGGACAGACTATTTCCCCCACATAATGAAGTTGGCCCCCCAGTTGGTCCCGGCCGACGGGCAGGCCAAATTTGGCCTAGAAAGTCTCGCAGAGAAGGCCTTGGTCTGTGGAAGTAGGCCCGATTCTCGGGGTGGAGAGCTAGATCCTAACGGGATTCATGATGAGGTCCCCGAGTGCTATGAGCAGACCTTTACCCAACAGAGGGGGCCACACTGGCAAGCCCCCCTTGTGCTCTGCTCTAGGAGGCTCTAGGAAGGTGGACACATGTTGAGAGAGCTGCTTTCCCCTCTAGCAACTAAGGGAATTGGGGGCTCAACCTGACAACTCCCAAACTCAGCAAAGGAGGCCCCAAGCAGACCTGGCAGCCTTCGGTGCCCCCTCATTTTGTCTGGAGGTGATCTTGAAGGGGAGGGCCGTGGTCTAATGGAGCAAGCTCCTTTCAGCAGAATAGACCCATTCCCTAACAGGAGTCGAGGTTCTGTTACCCAGTGAGGACGGAGGACCCCTCCAAGAAAGAAGGGGGGTGCGTAAAGCAGTGTTTTCACACCTGGGAAACTTGGGCATGGTGACATGATGCCTTATACCTACTTCTTCCTAGAACATCTTAGGGAGGTGAGGGACCAGGTCAAAGTGGCAGTTTCAGGCCAGCAGAGGGAGGATTTGAGATTATGCCACATGTCATAGTGAAAACCTTGAGAACAGAGGACATGTCCCATGCCATATCAGTGGGACCCCAAAGAATCCTGCCTGTTGTCAGCCCTGGGAGACCTCAAGGATAGATGTCAGGCAGAAGTGTTCATCAGTTCTCACTCCACGATAGCAGGACAGTGAGGGTCTTTTGTCTGAGGGGAGCAGTTCTAGGTCAGCAGAGGAAGAAATCTTAGACCTTTTCATGAGTCAGATTTAGAGCTTGAGTTGGGATCCTGTCAGGGACCACCTACCATAAGACATAAACCTGCCTGCAGTAGCTTTTACTCTTGAGAGACCATGTTTGGTCAGATAAGGTTGTCTTCACTTTTTCCTCTTGGGACTCAAGGAGGTTCGCTCTTACCAGGACATAGGCATCCATTTGAGAAAAAGTGGAGCTTCTCTATCAGGAGCCAAATTGAGGAACCCGAGTGAGGAATCAAGGGGTCATCCAGTCCTGAATAAAGGGGACATCAAAACATCCATATTAACCCTTTGATTTCAGCCCAAGAAATCACTGGGAAGGGCTGTTAGGTTGAGCATCCCCTTCACTTCTTTATATCAGGTCTCAAGGCTGTGATAGTCTTAGTCTGACGGTGCAGCCACCAGTCAGCAAAGGGAAGTGGTGCCGAGCCCTTCAAGTAGCCAAGACGAGGACCTTAAAGCAAGGCTGAGGAGCCCAATGAACTCAGGCTAGAGAGGACCTTACTGAGGTCCAGCACTGGGTATTCCTTAGCAGGGAGGTAGACTGAGGCACCCCTTCAGTTCCTTTTCCTGGGTCCCAGGGAGTTTGAGGTATCATCTTCAAAGTAGCAGAAGGGAGGGTGCCCCTAGCTTTGCCAAGAATTGACATGATAATACTTAAGATAAACTGAGAGGACCCAGAATGCCAGAACACAAGGGACCTTACTGCAAACACCTGCTCTCAGCTGAGTAAACCCAAGGCAGGGCTAGCAGGAGGCCAATAAGACACACTCTAAGGGTTCCATGGCTCCTCTCTGAGATTCTTAGGGGACAGGCTGACCAAGAGAATAGGAGCCATTGTCGGGTCCTAGAATAGTACCCTGAATGACCCTGCAGAGGTGGCCTTTGATAAAGCCAAAGTGAAATCTACCTGTTGAAGGTGATAAAACCATCTTACTCTTCCTCCTGCAGGGGCTCAAATCACCTGTTCACTGACTCACACCCTTACCTGCTATCTCTGATCACAGCCATTATGCCTCGTGGTCAGAAGAGTAAGCTCCGTGCTCGTGAGAAACGCCGCCGTAACAGAGATGAGACCCAAGGTCTTATGAGTGCTCAGGCCGCCACAGGAGAGGAGGAAAAGACCACTCCTTCCTCTCCTGTTTCTGGGGATGCTCCTTCAGGCTCCCCTACTCCTGGCACTTCCCAGGAGCCTCAGGGAGGCTTGGCCACCACCAGTGCTGCTGCACGTGTTTCACGCCCAAGATCTAATGTAGGTGCCAAAGGCCAGGGTAAGCAAAGGAAAAATTCCTTACAGGCCTCACCTTCCATTGAGAGTGTTCGCAAAGATCCTCTAATCAAGAAGGTGGGGATGCTGGTGCAGTTCCTGCTGTATAAGTATAAATTGAAGGAGCCCATTAAAAAGGCAGATATGCTAAAGGTCATCCACAAAAGGTACAGGGAGCACTTCCCTGAGATCCTCAGGAAAGCCTCTGAGCGCATGGAGCTGGTCTTTGGCCTGGAATTAAAGGAAGTCAAGCCCGGCGGTTACTCCTATACCCTGGTCAGCAGCCTAGACCTCACCACTGATGGCAGTGTGAGCAGTGCCTGGGGCTTTCCTAAGAATGGGCTTCTCATGCCTCTCCTGGGTGTGATCTTCTTGAATGGCAACCGCACCTCTGAGGAGGAAATCTGGGAATTCCTGAATATTTTGGGCATCTATGATGGAAGGAGGCACTTCATCTTCGGGGAGCCCAGGAAGCTCATCACCCAAGATTTGGTGCAGGAAAAGTACCTGGAGTACCGCCAGGTGGCCGGCAGTGATCCTCCACGCTACGAGTTCCTGTGGGGCCCGAGAGCCCACGCCGAGACCAGCAAGATGAGAGTCCTGGAGTTTTTGGCGAAGATCCATGATACGGTCCCCAGCGCCTTCCCCCCGCATTACGAAGAGGCTCTGCGAGATGAGGAAGAGCGAGCCCGAGCCCGAGCCACAGCTGGGGCTGCCTCTACTACCCGGGCCGGTGCGCGTTCCCAGACCAAGTCCGGCCTGGCCTCTCCTCCCTAGAGAGGGCTGAGGCAGATTCTTTGCTTTGTAATTGGAAAGGCCTGTTAACTAGTGTTCCTGATATGCACAAATAACTAGCTATCTTTTTTTTTTTATACATTTTTCAAGCAGTGTTCCTTTCAACAGAAAGTTTATTTAGATTCAGAATATAAGTTTATGAATAACATGGATCACACATTTATTGCTGTTTATCAGGCTTAGGAGTAAGAGTTTTTGTTTTTGTTTTTGTTTGGTTTTGTTTTGTTTTTGAAATACAAATTGGAAATCCTTAAATCACTTTTGTGATCCAGAACAAGCTCATATAGCTTTAGGATAGGAATATCCTTGGAAATGTAAAAGAGTTCCACACTAAAACAGTTGCTACCAGAAGGTACATAGGTAGATAGATAGATAGAGTGAGTAAAAATTGCTTAATTCTTGGTTTGTCTTACTTTTTGCTAATTTAAAAGATGCATACCTCAATTTGTTTATGTTTGTTAAGAATGTTTGAGAATATAAGTCATAATGAATCAGACCTCTTTATTCGTGTCTCTTATTTTACACAGACATTGAGCATCTGTTCTTGGGAAGTCTTCATGCTTGTACTGGGGATGTTTAGTCAAAGAAGACCCAGCCGCTGCCCATGCAATTATAGATTCTAGGAGCAGCTGTCCTTATGGAAGAGGGTGAGATAGTACTTCATAAAGAACAAGTGAAAAGCATGGTAAAGAGGGGGCGGAGAGAACATATTACTTAGTTTTCATTCCTAAGCAGAATTTTGGCTGATTGGGAGGTTTTTCTTGGCCAGAGCACTGCATATTCTCTGACATGTCTTAGTTGTAAAAAACAAAACAAAACTCAGCTGCAAGATGGTGGTGTCTGAGGTCAAGATAATCATAGTAATAACTGCCATTCCCTAATGTCTCAGTAGAAGACAAGGCCCAGCAACAGATGCTTTCTGTACATTACACACACTCCATCAGTCCTACAAGACAGAGCTTATCAAACTTACTTCATAGAGAAGAGTCTGAAGTTCCTAGAGTTAGAGTTCGGCAATGTGCCAGAACTGATAGGGCTAGTAAGTGACAGGGCTGGGACTTGACTCCTGGTCTAAATTATTTTTTTTAAAGATTTTATTTATTTATTTGAGCGAGAGCGAGAGAGAGAGCGCGCGCGCGCATGAGAGGAGAAAGGTCAGCGGGAGAAGCAGACTCCCTGCCGAGCAGGGAGCCCAATGTGGGACTCGATTCTGGGAGTCCAGGATCATGACCCGAGCCGAAGGCAGTCACTTAACCAATTGAGCCACCCAGGCGCCCCTCCTGGTCTAAATTATTGTAGAGCCTACACTGTTTTACTCCTCCCACCCTGAGACACACCCTGTGTTTCTTATTTCAGTTTTCTCCTCAGTACTTCAAAATTTGTCTTAGGTGATAAAAAGAATGGCTATGTGTCCAAAATGCTGGATTGGAATATATAGCCAGAGCAAAAAGAATACCAAAATAATTGAGAGGCATAAATAAATAAATGACAGGATTAGGTGACCATATGACCATTTACATTTGTAATGTTAAAGAACCTCAAAAGATCAGGGGCTCTCAAAATCAGCCTGGACAGTCTGTTACTTGCAAAAAGTAAATCTCGCAGAACAGACGTTACATGAGAATCCACCTGGCTGCTGAATGGAAGGAAGAGATCAGTGTATTTTTTTCCCCTGACGGCCCACCACTGGGCCTGGGATTCCTGCCTTGTGCTACAGCTTCCCCATTTCACATCCCTCCCAGGATCGAGGCGCGTTCTCTGCAAGGTTCACAAGGCAGAAGCTGCTCCAGAGTTTGCAGAGCTTTGGAATTTCCCAGGAAGCCTTAAGTCCTAGAGACAGAAACCAAGGTGAGGGCCCCTTGTAGGATGATCGGGGAGACCCACACCACAGAATACAGGCGATGCCAGGAACTTCAGTCCCACCTGTTCTTCAGCACAGGTAGTCTCAGATGCAGTTGTCAGGCTGAACGTACCCTCACTTAGTCTTAAGGCTCCTCACGGGCATAAAAACATCTAAGGGCAGAAAGGAATATCAGTCTCAGAAATCGTGGAGATCGACCTGAAAGAGGAGAATGAAAGGACCCAGCCAGCACAGTAGGATTCCATAAAAATCCTGTCCCAGTTGTCGGCTCTGTGAGTTCAGAAGGGTCCTGGCTGCTTGTAGCTAACACTGACTTTAACTCGGGTCCCGGGAAGGTGTGGCTTTTGTCCGAAGGCTTTATCTTCAGATAAGCAGAGAGGGTAGCGTCCCAGAAGGGCGCAGGGTCCAAGTGAATACACTGTGTGTGGACCTGGGGCATCACCCAACCCACAGCTGACAGGGCTACACCTAACACCTTCTCTACTGTTAGCCTGGGAGGCACAGGCAAGAGCTGGCAGTCTCAAGTGCCCCGGGACTTCTACCTGGAAGCTCTCATGGAAACGAAGGCTTTGGCTTACATGCTGGCTGTTTAGAAGCAGAATCCCAGCCATGACAATGTCAAGGTAAGAGTCCTATATGAGGGGACACCTGGGTAACTCAATTGGTAAAGCAACCGACTCTTGGTTTTGGCTCAGGTCATGATCTCACGGGTGGTGGGATTGAGCCCTGTGTCGGGCTCCAACACTCAGTAGGGAGTCATCTGGAAGATTCTCTCCCTCTTCCCTCCCCCTACTCACAGGCTCACACTCTTTCTAAAATAAGTAAATAAATCTTAAAAAAGAAATGCTGTATGAGGAATGAGGCAGGCAGCTACTCTATAGCAGATGTATTATGATATGCCAGAGCAGTAATAGTGCTAAAATAAATGTGAGGTTTGAATAAAGGGGGAAAAAAGAGATAATACTTGCAGGCTATAGGATCATCTACATATGTGATTTCAGATAACCTTAAAAGATCAGGGGCTCAAAAAAGTTATCTGACTCAACCACTTCCTTATAAAAAATAAACATATTAGAACCAAGGTTACATGAGACCTTAAAAGCTTGACCAGGAAAGAGAAGGAATAGACCAACATATTTTATTTTTCTTACAGCGTGCTTACATGGGCCCCCTGATTTGTGCTGTTGTGGATTTTACATCTCTTACCACTCCTAGGACTAGGACCCATTCTCTGCAAGGTCTGGGTAGGGAAACTGCTCAAGAATTTTCAGGGATGTGGCATTTCCCAAGAAGCCTTTAACGGAAGTGACAAGAGCCTTTAGGAGGATACCCAGGAACCAGAACTGGAGAAAGGAGAAAGCAACATCCCAGAATATTGGGTGTTACACGCAGAGCAGCCCCTGCCTTTCTTCAAAGCTAGAAGGCTCCAGGCAGAGCTGTTAGGCTGAGAATCTCCTCAGTTTTTCATCTCAGTTGTCAGGGTCTTGAGAGCTTTGGTCTAAGGAAGGCAATCTCAGGTCGGAAGAGGAAGTTGTCAGATGTAAATGTGAATTCCCTTAAAAAGAATGAAGGAAGCACCCACCCAGAACACTGGTGGCCCGTGGAGTCTAGTTCCTGCTGTCAGCCCTTGGCTGTCCTGAATTCCAACACATTATGAAGTGTAAAAAGACTTTGAGATGTGTGAGAGAACCCGAGCCAGAGTTGCAGCCAGGCCTGGCACTGCTGCCATAGCCAGGGAGTGTGCTAGGGCCAAGACCAGTAGCAAATCCCACATCTAGTAAAGTCAGGGGGTGGGGTTCATCTTAGGGTAAAAAGAGGTCAACATCCTTTCATAAGTAGTTAAGCACCTAAGTAGAGCTGAAAGGAACACATTGTCTTCTTTTTGTTCTTGCTTTACTTGAGTAAATGGGAGATTTATCTGTTTTTATTTTGGAATTTCTTTCTGGTACTTTTAAAGCACTGTTCCTTGAAATAGAAGGTTTATTTGACTTCAGTATCTGTGTTTATGAATAATATGTATCACATATATTGCTATTGATCAGTATAAGTATAAACGTTCTGGTATTTTGTACAACAAATAGAAAATCCTTGCATCTCTCTCTCCCTCTCGGAGAGAGAGAGACAGTGTGCACATGAGCTGGGGTTGAGGGGTAGGGGGAGAGCGATAGAGAATCTTTAAGCAGGCTCTGCACCCAGCACAGTGCCCAAGGCAGGGCTCGATCTCAGGACCCTAAGTCAGATGCTTAACTGACTGAGCCACGGATGCTTAACTGAAAGAGCCCCACCTTGCATCTCTCTTTGTGATCTAGAGCAAAATAACATGTCATATGAATGGGGATTTTCTTGCAAATGTGAATGAACCTTGTGGTAGAATTGTTGGTATCAAGAAATTTTAAAAAAAGGTTTTGGTATCTGCAAGATGGTAGAATAAGAATTTCCAGCACTTATTTGCCCACAGAAGTACAGTTAACTATGATATAAGTAACAAACTCCTTTATGAAAGGTCCAGAATCTATTTAAGAAAATGTGATAGTACATGTGAGCATAAAACTGAGATGAGCCACACTTGAGATGGGTAGGAACGCAATTAGACTTCACTGGCATCAGCCCCTCCCTCAAGTAGGCACAGCTGAGCTCCAAGAGAGACTGTGACTTCTCTCTGTGTGGGGAAAAGAGATTGAGGTAATGCCATGTACCCAAAATACTGTTAGAGCTAATAAATGTATTTAGTTGCAGGATGCAAAATCGAAACACAAAAATCAGTTGTGTTTCTATATACTAACAACAAACTATTTGAAAAAGAAATTAGGAAAATAATTCTATTTAAAATAGTGTCAAAAAATAAAATCAGAATCAATTTAACCAAGGAGCAAAAGATCTATACACTGAAAACAGTAAGACATTGATGGAAGAAACTGAAGAACACACAAATAAAAGGAAAGCTATCCCATGTTCATTTATGGAAAGAATAAATATTTTAAAAAATCGTACTACTCAAAGTGATCTACAGATTAAGTGCAATAACTATCATAATTCCAATGGAATTTTTCATAGAAATAGAAAAAAAACCCTGAATTTCATATGAAATCATAAGAGGCCCTGAATACCAAAGTAATGTTGAGAAAAAGGAACAAAGATGGAGGCATCATACCTCTTGAGTTCGAACTTTATTACAAAGCTGTATTAATGAAGACAGCGTTGGGGTGCCTGGGTGGCTCATTCAGTTAAGCAAGCAACTCTTGATTTTGGCTCAGGTCATGATCTCAGGATTGTGAGATCAAGCCCCACATCAGGCTCTGTCTTGGGCGTGGAACCTGCTTAGGATGCTCTCTCTCCCTCTCCCTCTATCCCTATCCCACCCCCTGCTCGTGGGTGTGCACGTGCACACATGCACACACACACACACACACACACACACACTCTCAGTCTCTCTCTCTCTCTCTCTCTCTCTCAAAACAAAACAAAACAGTGTTGTACTAGTATAAAATGAGACACATAGACCAATAGAATAAAATAAAGCCCAGAAATAAACCCATGCATAAATGGTCAAATCATCAGTGACAAGGCCACCAGGAATACGCAATGGTTGAAAGGGTAGTCTCTTAAGTTAAATGCTATTGGGAAACTGAATATCCACATGCATGAGAATTAAATTGGAAGCGACTTATGTCATGCTCAAAGATTAATGAACAATAGATTAAAGAGTTAAAAATGACATTCGAAACCATAAAATTCCTAAGAAAAAAAACAAAAAAAAATCTCTTTGACATTGATCTTGGCAGAGATTTTTTTAAATATGACAACAGAAACACAGTCAAGAAAAGCAAAAACAAGTGGGACTACATCAAACCAAGTCATCTGTACAGCCACGGAAACAATCAACAAAAAGGCAATCTGTGGAGTGGGAGGAAATATTAGCAAACCATATATCTAAGGGACTAATATCAAAATTATATAAGGAACTCATACAGCTCAGTAGCAAACAATTAAAAAAACAGAACCCCTCAAACCTCTCCCACCCACAGATTGCCTCTTTGTTCATTGTTTCCGTTGCTGTACAGATGACTTGGTTTGATGTAGTCCCACTTGTTTTTGCTTTTCTTGACTGTGTTTCTGTTGTCATATTTAAAACAATCTCTGCCAAGATCAATGTCAAAGAGATTTTTCCCTGTTTTTTTTTCCTTAGGAATTTTATGGTTTTGAATGTCATTTTTAAGTCTTTAATCCATTTTTCATGAAGTTTTTCACTTCAAACTTGTTAGGTAGGATGGCTATTACCAAAAAGACAAGAAATAACAAGTGTTGGTAAGAATGTGGAGAAAGGGAACTGGTGTACCATTGGTGGGAATGTAAATTCTTTTTTTTTTAAGATTTTATTTACTTATTTGACAAAGAGAGATCACAAGTAGGCAGACAGGCAAGCAGAGAGAGAGAGAGGAGGAAGCAGGCTCCCCGCCCAGCAGAGAGCCTGACGTAGGGCTCGATCCCAGGACCCTGGGATTATGACCCAAGCCGAAGGCAGAGGCTTTAACCTACTGAGCCACCCAGGTGCCCCAGTGGGAATGTAAATTCTTATAGCCATTATGGAGAAACTGTTTGGAGGTTCCATAGCAAATTAAAATTAGAGCTACCACATGATTCAGCGAACCCACTTCTGAGTGTATACCCAAAGGAAATGAAATCAGTATCTTTTTTTTTTAAGATTATTTATTTATTTATTTGACAGAGATTACAAGTAGGCAGAGAGGCAGGCAGAGAGAGAGAGGAGGAAGCAGGCTCCCTGCTGAGCAGAGAGCCCGATGTGGGGCTCCATCCCAGGACCCTGGGATCATGACCCGAGCCGAAGGCAGAGACTTTAACCCACTAAGCCACCCAGGCGCCCCTGAAATCAGTATCTTAAAGAGTTATCTGCACTCCTGTGTTCATTATACCATTACTGAAAATAATTCCAAGGTATGGAAACAAGCCAAATCTCCATTGGTAGATAAATGGATAAAGAAAATGTGGTATATAGATACAGTGGCCTTAAAAATATTTGGCCTCAAAAATAAAGGAAATTCTCTTACACAGGACAACATGGATGACTCTGGGTAACATTATTCTAAATGAAATAAGCCAGTCACATAAGGATAAATTCTGCAGGATTCCACTTATATAAAGTATCCAAAATAATCAAACACATGGAAACACAGAGTAGGACAGTGGTGACTAGGGGTTGGGAGCCAGGGAGAAATGATACGTTGTTGAACTGGTATAGTTTCAGTTATACAAGGTGACTAGGTTCTAGAGATCTGCTGTAAAACATTGTGCCTAAGTGATGAATTACTAAACTCTACCTCTGAAACTTACAATACACTGTGTGTTAATTAATTGATTTTAAATGAAATTTTAAAAAAATTTAGAAAAAACAGTGTGCTTAGAAAAAAAAGTGCATATATTTAACAATATTTTATTGTGCACTTAAAAATTTGTTGAGTGTAGTTCTCACATTTAAGTGTTCTTAGCACAACAATCAAAAAGCTTATTGTCTTGCTCTCTCCCCAAGTAGAGAGTAAGCTGAATAAGTGCAAGTATTAGTGCAAGACAACTCTTTTAAACAGTTGGTGGGAGTGTAAATTGGCACAGCCACTATGGGGGTTCCTCAAGAAATTAAAAGTAGAGCTATCATATGAGCCAGCAATTCTCCTTCTGAGTCTATATCGAAAAGAATTGAAATTAGGATCTTGAAGAGATATCTGCACCCCATGTTCATTGCATCACTCTTCACAATAGCCAAGACATGGATGCAACCTAAATGTTCATTGTTGGATGAATGTATAAAGAAAATATGGCATATACATACAATGGAGTATTATCCAGCCTTAAGAAGAAGGAAACATTGCCATTTGCAACAACAGAGATTAACCTGGAAATCATTATGCTAAGTGAAATAAGCCAGACACAAAAGGACAAACGCATGTTATACAAGGAATCTAAAATAGTCAAACTGACAGAATCAGAATCGTATGGTGGCTGCCAGGTGCTGAGAGGAGGGGTATTGGAGCGGTACTGGGTGAGGAATGCAGAGTTTCAGTTGTATAAGGTAAATAAGTCCTAGAAATGCACTGTGTAGCATCTATAGATAACAATGTCATACTGGCTATTTAAAAGTTTGCTGAGAGGGTAGATACTATGTTAATTGTTACTGTACTCCTGAAAAATAATAAAGAGGGCAGGAGAAAATTTTGGAAGTAACAGGTATATTTATGGCATTGGTTGTGGTGGTGGTTCACAAGGGTATACTTCCCTTCAAGCTCATCAAGTTGTAGACATTAGATGTGTACAGCTTTTGGTATGTCAGTCATACCTGAATAAAGTAGTTTTTTTTAAAGATTTTATTTATTTATTTGACAGACAGAGATCACAAGTAGGCAGAGAGGCAGGCAGAGAGAGAGGAGGAAGCAGGCTCCCCGCTGAGCAGAGAGCCCGATGCGGGGCTCGATCCCAGGACCCTGAGATCATGACCTGAGCCGAAGGCAGAGGCTTTAATCCACCGAGCCACTCAGGTGCCCCCTGAATAAAGTAGTTTTTAAAGAAGCAGATAGTTTGTCCTATTCGGGGTTGTAGCCTCAGCACAGTACCTAGTACACTGTAGGCACTTTATAAATATTTAAGCATTAAGAGGAAAAAAAGTATAAACAAGGAAAAGATTGTCAGTTCTTGGTTTGCCTAGTTCCTTCTAGTGTTTCTTCCATAAAAGTAGAAGTTACATACATGGACTTGCTTAGATTACTCAGGTGTATAAGAGAAATGAAATGTTGGTGAGTTAGGCCTCATGCTCACTCTCATTTATTTCCAATCCTTAAGTGAAAATGAGCTCTTTGGAAAGGCTTCAGGCTAGTACAGGGGATGCTTAAAAACAAACAAACAAACAAAAACAACTCAAAACAGCAACAAGTTCCAGCCCCTGCTCATTGAAATTTAGCATCTGGTTGCTGCTATCATATAGAGATGGTGATATACTCTCTGTGACCTAAGGAACAAGTAAAAGAGAGGGAGGGGTTTGAAGAGGGGAAGAGACTTGAACTGAAAGCAGTCAGGTACCAAGGTCCAGGGGCAAGGCTGTGTGCAGCTTTAGGAAACTGCATCCCTTCAGCGAGGGGCAATTTCAAGATTGCATGGTGGGCTAGATGAGGCTTATGGGAGCGGTGAGCGGGGGCCAGACCCTCACATGGAGGGCCTCAGAGATGAAAAACTAAGCCTGCAAAGGAAGATTTTCCTTAACATATTCTTTGGGACTGTGGCTAAACCGAGAAAATCTCCACGTGGTAGAGGAGTGGTAGGTGTCTGTGCTCTTGTCCAGGGCACCAGGACACAGTGCGTGGACTAGATGTTCTACGTACATCATCACCAGGGAGTTTCTGAGCAATAGGGATGATATTTCTTTGAGGTGGGGTTTCCAGAATCCACTGGACTGGCAGTCTTTACCCTGATGATTGAAAGAATGAAAATAATGGTGATTTAGATGGAAGGGCAGCTGGATGTTAGGGAAAATACAGGCCATTGACAAAAATTCTGAGAACTTTAAGTTATATCCAACTAGGAAAATCTCTCCCACAAACACACTGTATATTATATCCTCCAATGAGGATATATTACATAACTGGCATTGCTAAACAGCATTGTGGTTGATTATGATTTCTTTGTCTTGGAGTTTGGCAATATGCTCAAGTTTACAGGGTCAGTAAGTGACAGGGCTGGGACTAGACTCCTGGTCTGAGTATCTCTCAAACACACGATGATCATTCCACTCTTCTCTGCCTAAAGCCAACCTTGTGTTCCTTAATACTTCAAAATGTACCTCAGGGGAGGAAATAAGGATCCTATGTGCAGAGAACTGGATTGGAATGCATAGCCAAAGCAGTTAAGAATACCACAGTAAACCAAAGGCATGAACAAAGAGGAGAAACAGATCATCCTCAGTGACAAGATGATGATCTACATATGCAGTGTCAGATACCTTCAGGATTGGGGAATCACGAAACCATCCTGGACAGCTCCTTCCTATTAGGAAGTAAATCAACTGAAACAGAAATCATCTGGTAGGCTGACTACTGAAAAAAAAAGGATAAATCAGCATCATTTTCTTTGTCCACCTCTCTCTTGGGTCCCCTGTCTTATGTTGCAGTTTTTCTATCTCACATCAAGTCAGGGACAGGAACCCGCAAGGTTTGCATTAGGGACACTGCTCCAGTTTGCATGGATGTGGAGTTTCCCAGGAATTCTTTGATCTGAGAGGACCCCGATGAAAGAGACCGCAGAGACAACCACCCCACATTATAGGGGGTCATTCAGAGAACTGCCAAGCCTGGTCTCAGGCCTAGACGGCCCAGGCAGGACAATCAGAGTGGGCATCCCCTCTTCTACTCCTCCGAGTTTTCAGCAAGGTCAGAGTCTTAGCCTAAGGAGAATGGTCACACTTCAGTAGAGGAAGGATCCTGGGTTGGATAGGTAACAAGTTGAGGTCCCTGGGTGATGAATGTGGGGACCACCAACTCCAGAACAGTGGTGTTCCAAAGAGACTTGACTCTGCCATCTGCCTCTCAGGACCCAAACATCCCTGGTCTAATGTGGCTCACTCTTCCACCTGGGAGGTCTCAGGAAGGAGCAGCCCTTGATCTCAGTACAGTAACTTCATGTCAGAGAGGATGGAGTCACACAACCCACCAGGAGCAAGGTCAGGTCCCTGAGTGAGTAAAGAGGACATTGCTAGACCCACAAATGAGGGGGCTTTACACGCCCCCCCACCCCCATTCCTAACTGTGGGAGGCTTCAGGCAGGGCTATAAGCCTGAGAATCCTTTTTGTTTCTGCCTGGTGAGTTTCAGGGAGGAAAGTGCCTTGTTTAACAAGATGGGCCCCATTTCTGCAGAGAGAGAAGTCTTGGCCGTAACTGGAGTCAAGGTGAAAACCCACAGTGCTACTGAGATAATCTCTTCCCAAAAGAGGGAGGCTCACAGAGTCCTGTCCCTCTTTTCAAGTCTCTGGGGCCTGAGGCAAGGGTAGGCAGAAGCAGTGCATCCTGACTTCTCCCTAGGAGCTCAGGAAGGTGAGGGCTGGCTTTGGGGGCTGGCTGACTTGGGTCAGTAGGGGGAGGAGTCACAAGTTCATGGGATTGCAGTCTTCTGAAGTTGGTGGTCCCTAGGTCCTCACTCAGGATCCTCACCTTGGGATCTGTCACTGCGAGCCTACAGAGCCTCGTCCTTGCTCTCAGCCCTCAGAACCCCAGGCAGCCATAGCCGGATATGATTCACCTGAACTTCCGCTTCAGAGATCGGGACATCGACCAGCGGGCGTAGTGTTTGTTCCGCCGAGGGTGGGTTCTCAGGACTTCTCTGAAGTCAAGGTGAGGACCTGAATGTGAAGTGAAGGGACCACTTCCCCTCCTATAACAAAGGTGGTCCCACAAAATACTGCCCCTGGGTTCGGCAATGGAAGCTCCTGACACGGCTGTTAGGCTGAGTTCTGCCTGGGAGGTCTTAGGGAAGAAGGCCTTGGTCTTAGAGAGTAGCCCTGATTCTCCAGAGGAAGGAAACGTAGGCCCTAATGAGAGCCAAGGGGAGGTTCCTGAGGGCTAATGAGGGGATCTCTTCCCGGTAGAGATGGCAACAGAAAAATTTACCCCCGCATATGGTTCTGGGGGGGGCTCCAGGCAGGCCCTGACAACCACTCACTCCCCACTCCCCGAGAGCTCCCGGAAGTGAAGGCTTTGCTTGGAGCTTGGTGAACTCAAGTTAGTGGAGGGAGGAGTCCCGGGCTCTGATAGATACCAAAATGAAGACCCTAAGCAAGGACATAGAGACTACTGGCTCCAGAACAGTGGTGTCTCAAGAGCCCTGCCCCTGCTTTCAGCCCTTAGAGACCCTGGGCAGTTGTGGCCGGATATGACTCATCTTTACTTCCATTCAGTTCCCAGGAAGTGAGGACATTTGTCTGTGGGTGAGGCCTCTGGTCCCCGAGGGTAAATTTTCAGGACTAGCCTGGAGTCAAGGTGAGGACCTTGCGTGGGGACTGGGGGAAGCATCCCGATTCATAACACGTGGGGCCCCACTAAGTCTCAGGACTGCTGTTGACTCTGGTAGGACCCAGCAGAGCTATCAGATTTTCTGCCTGGAAAGTCTCAGGTAGGGAGGGCCTTGGTCTAAAGGAGTAGCCTGGGTCCTGCAGATGGAGTAGACCAAGGACCTGTCTGCAGTGAAAGTGAGGTCCCTGAGTACTAACGAGGAGCCTCTCCGCAGTTAAGGAAAGCAGCATCCCTGTACTTATTCCTGGAGGCTCTAGGTGGGAGTAGTCCAATGTGGAGGGCCCTAACTTTCCCCTCTAGGGACTTGGAATTGTTGGATTAATGGAGCAGCCTCAGTTCTGCAGAGAGAGACTGTGGGCTTCACAGGCATCGGAATGAGGACCCTGAATGAAGAGTGATGGTACCCCCAAAAAGAGACAACAGAGAGCACCCCCCTTGTCTACAGCACTAAGGAGCCCAGGCATGGAAGTCAGGGGTGTGTGAGCCCTACTTTATTTTTGATGGTATCAGGTTGGTGAGAGCTTTTGTCTGAGGGGAGAGACCAGACCAGCAGAGGAAGGTGTCCCAGGCTCTACCTAGAGCCAAGATGAGGACACTGAATGAGGACTGAGGACCCCAATGACTCTAGAATAGAGAGTCCCACAGAACTGTCAGCAGTTGGTGGCAGTAGTGGGCGGAGGCAACAGTAATGCGCCAAGGTGCCCCTTTCGTTCCTCCTGAGGGATCCCAAGAAGTTGAGGACCTGGGTTGGAGATGTAAATTTAGAGCAGCACAGAGGAGAGGGCCCGAGCCTTGACAAAAGTTGATATGGTGGTCCTGAATATGAACGGAAAGGATCCTCACACTCCAGAGTAGAGAGGATCTCACAAGGACTGGACCTGCCTCTGCTGCTTTCAGCCCCAGTAAGCACCAACCAGGGCTGGCAGGCTGCACCCTGAGGCTCACTTTAATTATTTCCGCAGGATTCTCAGAGTACAGGTTGATCATAACAGGAGCCCTGTGGTTTCCCAGAGCCGTGGCCTCACAGAAACCTGCAGAGGCAGCCTTGGTTAAAGCCAAGCTGGTCTCTCCCTGTAGAAGGTGCTCCCTTTCATCCTTTCTTCTCTCATGCCCAGATCACCTCCTGTCCTACCCACACTACTACCTGCTGTCCCTGGCCACAGTCATCATGCCTCGGGGACAAAAGAGTAAGCTCCACACCCGTGAGAAACGCCACCGAGCCCAAGGTGGGATCCAGCATCGGAGCAGTGCTCAGGTCACTGTAGCCAAGGAGAAAGCCTTCCCCTCCTTGGCCCCTCCGCCCTTCGGTGTTCTGACTCACAGAAAACCTGCAGCTAGGTCACGTAGCGCTCTCAAGCGGTCTCAGAGAGCCCTATCCACCAAGCCTGCAGGCGTTTCTCCCACAAGATCATATAAACGAGCGAAATGCAAAACTGAGAAAAAGCCAAGTTCCTCCCAGGCCCCACTCACCACTGTGCAGTCTCAAGGAGACCCTTTAACCAGAGCAACGGGTATTTTGGTGCAGTTCCTGATGCATATGTACAAAAGGAAAAAGCCCATCACGAAAGCCAATATGCTGAAGATTGTCAATAAAAAGTACAAAAATCGCTTCCTTGAGATCCTCAGAAGAGCCTCTTTCAGCTTGGAAGTGGTTTTTGGTGTTGACTTAAAGGAAGTCGATTCTACCAAGCATTCCTATATCCTGGTCAGTAAGATGGACCTCCCCAACAATGGGACTATAAGCCGTGGCAGAGGATTTCCCAAGACCGGGCTTCTGATGAATCTCCTGGGTGTGATCTTCATGAAGGGCAACTGTGCCACCGAAGAGTACGTCTGGGAGTTCCTGAATAAGATGAGAGTCTTCGTGGGGAAGCGGCATTTCATATTTGGGGAACCCAAGAAGCTCATCACCCAGGATTTGGTGAATCTTAAGTACCTGGAGTACCGGCAGGTGGCCAACAGTGATCCCGCACGCTACGAGTTCCTGTGGGGTCCCAGAGCCCACGCCGAGACCAGCAAGATGAAAGTGCTAGAGTTTTGGGCCAAGATTAATCATACCGTCCCCAGTGCCTTCCACTCCTGGTATGAAGAGGCTCTGCGAGATGAGGAAGAACGAGTCAAAGCCACGGTTACACGACAGGCTGAGACAGGTGCCATGGCCAGTGAATGTTCCAGGGAATGTCTAGCAGCACCTCCTACACCTAATTAAGTTGAGGCAGGTTCTTCGTATTGTGGCTGAAGGGAGCAGTCAGTGTTCTAAGTAGTAGAGGGCAGGGTGTGACTGAGGGAACACAGTGTATAATACCTCCGTGCTCCTGTTCTTTATGGGTAATTTGGAGATTTATCAGCATTTTAATTTTTTGCTCTTTTTCAAATGTTACTTCAAAATGAAGGCTTATTTAGCATTATAAACTAAATTCATGAGTTACATTGGTCTCACTTATTGTTGTTTATCGGGTTTAAGAGTTCAGAGTATTGCTGTTTTATAGAACAAATTGGGAAATTTTCCATCTTATTTAGTAATCTGGTACAATGTAACATGGCATTGGTGCATGCGTTCCCTTGAAAACGTGAAAAAAATAAGTAGTAAAATATATGAAATCGATACAGAGGAAAATCATAAGATGGTTGGTATTTGACTTCCTAATCCTCTTTACTCTGTGTTTTATAAAGTTCTAAATAACAGTATGTGCTTGACTAACTGAAGAGTGTAGAATTAAACCTTCATGAATTAGATGCCATGCTTCAGGCTCATTTATTCCCCAAACATTGCCTCAGCATCTTCTCTCAGAAGGCTTCATACTGGCACTGGGAGAGCTGAGAAAAAGACTGAGACACTGAGCATAAAGTTATAGAGTGGAGAAGCATCTATGGTATAAGGGAAAATGGTAATATATACTCTAAGACCGAAAGCATTCATGAAAAGATGAGATAAAACAGGAGAGAGGTGGTTCCAGGTGAGAGCAGTTAAGTGTCAGTGCCCTGAAGCAGGGCCCCTTTGGGCCTTCGGAGCCTGCAGGTCCCTCCGTGGGAGGCAATTCTAAGTTGGCTGCATGCAGCAGGGCCCGGAATGGCAAACTGCCCTTTCCAGTTACTTTGGGATGGTGCGAAAGCCAGAGAGAAATCACCTGGGGAGGGGATGGAAGGTGTCCTGTGCTCTCGCCCCGGTGCAGCCAAAGGCAGTGTGCAAATTCGAGGTTGTATTTACATCATCTCGAGAGTTTCTGAGAAATAAGGGAGTACTCCCTTAGTGGATGCCCAGAATCCACTGGACTGGCACCCTTGGCCCTGGGCTGGGGGAGCCAGGACCCACTCCACTAACACATCATTCACATTAGGTTACCTTGTTTGTCATTTGTCAAACTCCAGGCAAGGTCTAGTTTTCTGTTGGTGGTTGAATGAATGAGAGTCAGAGGGGTTTGGAAAGAAGGGCAGCGGAGAGGAAGGTGCTTTTGGCAGCCTTGAAACGTGTTTTAGGAGCTTCATGTTGCATCCACTAAGGAAGTCGACCTTATGTCAACCACTGGGTGACATACTTGAATGGGGAACTATTACTTAGCATTTCTTGCTAAGCACTGTTTTGTCTGATAGAGTTTTCTTTGTTCTAGAGCACTGCATAGTTCCTGACATCCCCGGATTAAAAATTAAATCTCTTCGTAGTGAGTTGAAACTCCAGGGCACAAATTAGAGTAAGAACTGTCATCCTTTAAAGTGCAATCCTGGCCAGGCAATGTGCCACGCACTTTTTTTAAAACACTTTTTTAAATTTTAAATTTTTTTTTAAAGATTTTATTTACTTACTTGACAGACAAGTAGGCAGAGAGGCAGGCAGAGACAGAGAGAGGAGAAAGCAGGCTCCCCACCGAGCAGAGAGCCCGATGTGGGGCTCGATTCCAGGACCCTGGGATCATGACCCGAGCCGAAGGCAGAGGCCCTAACCCACTGAGCCACCCAGGCGCCCCTATTTTTTAATTTTTTATTAACATATAATGTATTATTAGCCCCAGGGGTACAGGCCTGTGAATCACCAGGTTTACACACTTCACAGCACTCACCATAGCACTTACCTTCCCCAACGTCCATAACCCAACCACCCTCTCCCCTCCCCACCCAGCAACCCTTACTTTTACGTGCATTATGGACACTCTACCAGTCCCCAGGACAGAGCCCATCAAACCCACTTCACAGATGAAAAGACAGCCTCACAGAGTTTGGTGTTGTGCCCCATTTCTCATAGCTGCTAAGTGACAGGTTTGGAAGCAGACCCCTGGCCTGAATTAGTATGAAGTCCACACTTTTCTACTCCTCCCAGCCTGAGGCTGACTTCACGTTCCTTATTTCCCCTTTCTTCTCACTACTACAAAATTGTCTCAGGTACTAAAAGGGATTCTGTGCCCAAGACACTGGATTAAAATACATAACCAGAGCAATTACCATATCAAAATAATTGAGAAGTGTGAATAAAGAAGAAAAAGAGATAATATTCAGTGACAATAGGATCATCTATATATGCAAAGTCAGAAAACCTCAGACGATCAGGGGTCACAAAATCATTTTGGATAGTCCCTTCCATAAAGAAGGTTATACCTGGGGAGGAGTCAAGATGGCGGAGAAGTAGCAGGCTGAGACGACATCGGGTAGCAGGAGATCAGCTAGATAGCTTATCTAACCATTGTGAACACCTACAAATCCAACGGGAAATCAAAGAGAAGAAGAGCAACAATCCCAGAAACAGAAAATCGATCACTTTCTGAAAGGTAGGACCTGCGGAGAAGTGAATCCAAAGCGACGGGAAGATAGACCCCGGGGGGAGGGGCCGGCACCCGGCAAGCGGCGGAGCGACGGAGCACAAAATCGGGACTTTTAAAAGTCGGCTCCAGTGGGAGACATCGCTCCAGAGGCTAAACTGGGGGGAAACCCAGGCGGGGTCAGCATAACCCCAGGACCCGCAGGGTCACAGAAGGACTGGGGGTGTCTGAGTGCCGCAGAGCTCGCAGGTATTGGAGCGGGGAAGCCGGCTATAGCGACAAAGCCGAGGAGTGAGCTCTAAGCCCAGGGTTACCTTGTGCCGGTCGCAGGCTGGGTGGGCTCGGAGCGCGGCCGGAGGCCACAGAGACAAAAGCGACCCGGCGCTTTTCTCCAGCTCCAACAATTGACTGCTTTCCTCGAGGCGCGACCGCAAGCCAGGGAGGCGGGACTGTTGGGCGCTTTGCTCTGAGAGCGCACTGAGGAGCGGAACCCCAAGCTCTCGGCTCCTCCGGGCCGAGAGATTGGGAGGCTGCCATCTTCATTCCCGTCCTCCGGAACTCTACGGAAAGCGCTCAGGGAACAAAAGCTCCCGAAAGCAAACCCAAGCGGATTCCTTAGCCCGGCCCCTGGCAAGGGCGGTGCAATTCCGCCTGCGGCAAGGACACTTGAAAATCACTACAACAGGCCCCTCCCCCAGAAGATCAACAAGAAACCGATCCAAAACCAACTTCAGTCACCAAGAACAGCGGAATTCCACAGCAGGAGAAAGCAAATCCTACCTGGACAAAATGACAAGGCGGAAAAACTCACCTCAAAAAAAAGAACAAGAGGCCGTACCGAAGGCTGGAGACCTAATCAATACAGACATAGGTAGCATGACAGATCTAGAGTTCAGAATGACAATTCTCAAGGTTCTAGCCGGGCTCGAAAAAGGCATAGAAGATATTAGAGAAACCCTCTCCGGAGAGATAAAAGCCCTTTCTGGAGAAATAAAAGAACTAAAATCTAACCAAGTTGAAATCAAAAAAGCTATTCATGAGGTGCAATCAAAAATGGAAGCTCTCACTGCCAGGATAAATGAGGCAGAAGAAAGAATTAGTGACATAGAAGACCAAATGACAGAGAATAAAGAAGCTGAGCAAAAGAGAGACAAACAACTACTGGAACACGAGGAGAGGATTCGAGAGATAAGTGACACCATAAGACGACACAACATTAGAATAATTGGGATTCCAGAAGAAGAAGAAAGAGAGAGGGGAGCAGAAGGTATATTGGAGACAATTATTGGAGAGAATTTTCCTAATATGGCAAAGGGAACAAACATCAAAATCCAGGAGATGCTAAGAACGCCCCTCAAAATCAATAAAAATAGGTCCACACCTCGTCACCTGATAGTAAAATTTACAAGTCTTAGCGACAAAGAGAAAATCCTGAAAGCAGCCCGGGAAAAGAAGTCTGTAACATACAAGGGTAAAAACATTAGATTGGCAGCGGACCTATCCACAGAGACCTGGCAGGCCAGAAAGAACTGGCATGACATATTCAGAGCACTAAACGAGAAAAACATGCAGCCAAGAATACTATATCCGGCTAGGCTATCATTGAAAATAGAAGGAGAGATAAAGAGCTTCCAGGACAAACAAAAGCTGAAAGAATTTGCAAACACCAAACCAGCTCTACAGGAAATATTGAAAGGGGTCCTCTAAGCAAAGAGAGACCCTAAAAGTAGTAGATCAGAAAGAAGCAGAAACAATATACAGTAACAATCACCTTACAGGCAATACAATGGCACTAAATTCATATCTCTCAATAGTTACCCTGAATGTTAATGGGCTAAATGCCCCAATCAAAAGACACAGGGTATCAGAATGGATAAAAAAACAAAACCCATCAATATGCTGCCTACAAGAAACTCATTTTAGACCCGAAGACACCTCCAGATTTAAAGTGAGGGGGTGGAAAACAATGTACCATGCTAATGGACATCAGAAGAAAGCTGGGGTGGCAATCCTTATATCAGATCAATTAGATTTTAAGCCAAAGACTATAATAAGAGATGAGGAAGGACACTATATCATACTCAAAGGGTCTGTCCAACAAGAAGATCTAACAATCTTAAATATCTATGCCCCTAACATGGGAGCAGCCAACTATATAAACCAATTAATAACAAAATCAAAGAAATACATCGACAGTAATACAATAATAGCAGGGGACTTTAACACTCCCCTCACTGAAATGGACAGATCATCTAAGCAAAAGATCAACAAGGAAATAAAGGCCTTAAATGACACACTGGACCAGATGGACATCACAGATATATTCAGAACATTCCATCCCAAAGCAACAGAATATACATTCTTCTCTAGTGCACATGGAACATTCTCCAGAATAGACCACATCCTGGGTCATAAATCAGGTCTCAATCGGTACCAAAAGATCGAGATCATTCCCTGCATATTTTCAGACCACAATGCTCTGAAGCTCGAACTCAATCACAAGAGGAAATTTGGAAAGAACGCAAATACATGGAGACTAAACAGCATCCTTCTAAAAAATGAATGGGTCAACCAGGAAATTAAAGAAGAATTGAAAAAATTCATGGAAACAAATGATAATGAAAACACAACAGTTCAAAATCTGTGGGATACAACAAAGGCAGTCCTGAGAGGAAAATATATAGCAGTGCAAGCCTTTCTCAAGAAACAAGAAAGGTCTCAAATACACAACCTAACCCTACACCTAAAGGAGCTGGAGAGAGAACAACAAAGAAAGCCTAAACCCAGCAGGAGAAGAGAAATCATAAAGATCAGAGCAGAAATCAATGAAATAGAAACTAAAAAAACAATAGAACAAATCAACAAAACTAGGAGCTGGTTCTTTGAAAGAATTAATAAGATTGATAAGCCCCTGGCCAGACTTATCAAAAAGAAAAGAGAAAGGACGCAAATAAATAAAATCATGAATGAAAGAGGAGAGATCACAACCAACACCAAATAAATACAAACAATTATAAGAACATACTACGAGCAACTCTATGGCAACAAATTTGACAACCTGGAAGAAATGGATACATTTCTAGAGATGTATAAACTACCACAACTGAACCAGGAAGAAATAGATAACCTGAACAGACCCATAACCAGTAAGGAGATTGAAACAGTCATCAAAAATCTTCAAACAAACAAAAGTCCAGGACCAGACGGCTTCCCAGGGGAATTCTACCAAACATTTAAAGAAGAATTAATTCCTATTCTCCTGAAACTGTTCCAAAAAATAGAAATGGAAGGAAAACTTCCAAACTCATTCTATGAGGCCAGCATCACCTTGATCCCAAAACCAGACAAGGATCCCACCAAAAAAGAGAATTACAGACCAATATCCTTGATGAACACAGATGCGAAAATTCTCACCAAAATACTGGCCAATAGGATCCAACAGTACATTAAAAGGATTATTCACCACGACCAAGTGGGATTTATTCCAGGGCTGCAAGGTTGGTTCAACATCCGCAAATCCATCAATGTGATACAATACATTAATAAAAGAAAGAGTAAGAACCATATGATACTCTCAATAGATGCTGAAAAGGCGTTTGACAAAGTGCAGCATCCCTTCCTGATTAAAACTCTTCAAAGTGTAGGGATAGAAGGCACATACCTCAATATTATCAAAGCCATCTATGGAAAACCCACCGCAAATATCATTCTCAATGGAGAAAAACTGAAAGCTTTTCCGCTAAGGTCAGGAACACGGCAGGGATGTCCGTTATCACCACTGCTGTTCAATATAGTACTAGAAGTCCTAGCCTCAGCAATCAGACAACAAAAAGAAATTAAAGGCATCCAAATCGGCAAAGAAGAAGTCAAACTATCACTCTTTGCAGATGATATGATACTATATGTGGAAAACCCAAAAGGCTCCACTCCAAAACTGCTAGAACTTATACAGGAATTCAGTAAAGTGTCAGGATATAAAGTCAATGCACAGAAATCAGTCGCATTTCTTTACACTAACAACAAGACAGAAGAAAGAGAAATTGAGGAGTCAGTCCCATTTACAATCGTACCCAAAACCATAAGATACCTAGGAATAAATCTAACCAAAGAGGCAAAGAATCTATACTCAGAAAACTATAAAGTACTCATGAAAGAAATTGAGGAAGACACAAAGAAATGGAAAAATATTCCATGCTCATGGATTGGAAGAACAAATATTGTGAAAATGTCTATTCTACCTAAAGCAATCTACACATTTAATGCAATCCCTATCAAAATCCCATCCATTTTTTTTAAAGAAATAGAACAAATAATCCTAAAATTTATATGGAACCAGAAAAGACCTCGAATAGCCAAAGGAATATTGAAAAAGAAAGCCAAAGTCGGTGGCATCACAATTCCAGACTTCAAGCTCTATTACAAAGCTGTCATCATCAAGACAGTATGGTACTGGCACAAAAACAGACATATAGATCAATGGAACAGAATAGAGAGCCCAGAAATAGACCCTCAACTCTATGGTCAACTAATCTTCGACAAAGCAGGAAAGAATATCCAATGGAAAAAAGACAGCCTCTTCAACAAATGGTGCTGGGAAAATTGGACAGCCACATGCAGAAAAATGAAATTGGACTATTTCCTTACACCACACACGAAAATAGACTCAAAGTGGATGAAGGACCTCAATGTGCGAAAGGAATCTATCAAAATCCTTGAGGACAATGCAGGCAGCAACCTCTTTGACCTCAACCGCAGCAACTTCTTCCTAGGAACATCGCCAAAGGCAACAGAAGCAAGGGCAAAAATGAACTATTGGGATTTCATCAAGATCAAAAGCTTTTGCACAGCAAAGGAAACAGTAAACAAAACCAAAAGACAACTGACAGAATGGGAGAAGATATTTGCAAACGACCTATCAGATAAAGGGCTCGTATCCAAAATCTATAAAGAGCTTATCAAACTCAATACCCAAAGAACAAATAATCCAGTCAAGAAATGGGCAGAGGACATGAACAGACATTTCTGCAAGGAAGACATCCAGATGGCCAACAGACACATGAAAAAATGCTCCACATCACTCGGCATCAGGGAAATACAAATCAAAACCACAATGAGATACCACCTCACACCAGTCAGAATGGCTAAAATTAACAAGTCAAGAAATGACAGATGCTGGCGAGGATGCGGAGAGAGGGGAACCCTCCTACACTGTTGGTGGGAATGCAAGCTGGTGCAACCACTCTGGAAAACAGTGTGGAGGTTCCTCAAAAAACTGAAAATAGAGCTACCCTACGACCCAGCAATTGCACTCCTGGGTATATATCCTAAAGATACAAACGTGGTGCTCCGAAGGGGCACGTGCACCCGAATGTTTATAGCAGCAATGTCCACAATAGCCAAACTGTGGAAAGCGCCTAGATGTCCATCAACAGATGAATGGATAAAGAAGATGTGGTATATATACACAATGGAATACTATGCAGCCATCAAAAGACATGAAATCTTGCCATTTGCGACGACGTGGATGGAACTAGAGGGTATCATGCTTAGCGAAATAAGTCAATCGGAGAAATATAACTATCATATGATCTCTTTGATATGAGGAAGGGGAGATGCAAGGTGGGGGGGTTTGGGGGGAGGTAGGAAAAGAAAAAATGAAAAGATGGGATTGGGAGGGAGACAAACCATAAAAGACTCAATCTCAAGAAACAGACTGAGGGTTGCGGGGGGGAAGGGGGACGGGAGAGGGTGGTGGGGAAATGGACATTGGGGAGGGTATGGGCTATGATGAGTGCTGTGAAATGTGTAAACCAGATGATTCACAGACCTGTACCCCTGGGGATAAAAATACATTATATGTTTATTAAAATAAAAAATTTAAAAAAAAAAAAAAGAAGAAAAATAAAGTGGGCCCCTACATTACTAATGCTTGGGAAACATGTAAAAAAAAAAAAAAAAAAAAAAAAGAAGGTTATACCTATTCAAACAGAAGTTACATAAAAAGCCAAGTCTGGTAGCTAAAGAAAAGAAATGGATTAAAGTATTTTTTGTCCTTTGACAGCGCATGTGTTCTGGGGTCTCGGCCTTGTGTTACAGCTCCCCTATCTCACATCACTCCTGGGACAGGGACCCAGTCTCTGAAGGGTTTGCAATAGGGATAATGGTCAAGAGTTTGCAGGGACATGGCCTTTCCCGGGAAGCCTTCAATCAAGAAGAGGAGCCATAATGGAGATCTCTTTATAGTAGGACTGGGGAGAGCAACATGCCGAGCAAAGTTGTCAGTCTGGGCATCCCCTCTCTTATTCTTCAGGATTCTCGGGGACAGGTGAGTCCTGCCTCAGGAGGAGCCCAGGTCCCTAGGGGGAGGACTTACAGTCTCTGACACATGCGAAGGTGAGGACTTGGAATGAGGAGTGAAGACAGCAGCCACCCAGAACACTGTGGCCCATAGACTCCTGACCCTACTCTCAGCCCTCAGAGTCCCCAAACAGCCTTGGAAGGACGTGACTGAAGCTGACTTCCACTTAACAGGTCAAAAAGGTGACGATCTTGGTCTGAGGTTGATTGACTCAGGTCAGTAGAGGTAGTGCTCAAGTGTGCGCAGGAACCACCAGACCTACCTTGGTGGGGACTCACGATTCCATCCAACTGCCATGAGAGCTTCTGGCAAAAATGTCAGGCAGAGCTGGCCTCATATCCTCCTTGGGGGTAACAGAAAAGTGGAAAGGTTCCAGGTCAGCAGAGAGAGGAGACTTGGGGCTTCACATAAGTCAGATTTAGAGTACTGAGTTCAAACCCTGAGTGGGATTCACCATCATAGGGCCTCAGGCTGCCTGCCACAGCTGTCACCTTGGGAGATCTTGGCAGGTGTGGCCAGATAAGGCCGCTCTCGCCTCTTCCTCTTAGATCTCAGGGAAGGGAAGTGTAAGTGTTTCTCTGGGGAGATATCCTCGGATTAAGAAAGAGGGGAACCTCAGGCCCTGCCAGGAGTCAAATCAAGGAAACTAAATGCAGACCAAGGGGACAACCCGTCCCTGAATAGGTGGGAGAAGTGAAGTCTGGCCCTGCGCTTGCATTCAAGACCGAAAGCCCCAGGGGCAGGGTATGAGACTGAGGGCCCCCAGCATCACCTGTTTGAAAAAACTGACTTCATCCTATAGAACAATTTTAGGTTCACAGCAAAACTGAGCAGAAAGTACAGAGAGTTCCCATGTACCCTCTTCCCTGACACGCACACACAACCTCCCCTACTCTCAGCATCCTGCCTCAGAGAAGCCCATGTGCTAGAGTCTCTCAACTTCCAGCCACAGGTCATAAAGCTCATAGTTACATTAGGTTGATTATTTTTTTTAAGAATTTATTTTTATTTATTTGACAAGCAGAGATCACAAGTAGGCAGAGAGGCAGGCAGAGAGAGAGGAGGAAGCAGGCTCCCCGCTGAGCAGAGAGCCCGATGCGGGGCTCCGTCCCAGGACCCTGGGATCATGACCTGAGCTGGAGGCAGAGGCTTTAACCCACTGAGCCACCCAGGCGCCCCTACATTAGGTTGATTATTGATGTTGTTACATTCTGTCCGGTTTCACAAACCTTTGATGACATGTATCCCCTGTTACAGAGTACATAGTAATTTCACTGCTCTAAAATCCTCTATGGTCTGGGGCGCCTGGGTGGCTCAGTGGGCTAAAGCCTCTGCCTTTGGCTCAGGTCGTGATCCCAGGGTCCTGGGATCCAGCCCCGCATCGGGCTCTCTGCTCAGCGGGGAGCCTGCTTCCTCCTCTTTCTCTGCCTGCCTCTCTGCCTGCCTCTCTGCCTACTTGTGATCTCTGTCTGTCAAATAAATAAATAATAATAAAAAAATAAAATAAAATCCTCTATGGTCTGCCTGTTCATCCCTCCCTCCCCCACAACCCCTGGCAACCACTGATCTTTGTACATTTTCTGTAGTTTTTACCTTTTCCAGACTGTCAGAGAGTTGGAATCATACAATATATAGCCCTTTTTCAGATTGGCTTATTTCACTTAGTATTACATATCTAAGGTTCTTCCATGCCTTCCCATGGCCTGATAAGCTCATTTCTTTTTGGCAATGAACAATACAGGCATGCCTCTGACATACTGTGGGTTTGGTTCCAGACCACAGCAGTGAAGTGAATATCACAATGTAGTGTCAGAGGAATTTTTATTTTTTTGGTTTCCCAGTGCATATAAAATTATGTTCATACTCTACGATGGTCTAGTAAGTGTGCTATAGTACTGTGCCTAAAAAACTGTGCATACTTTAATTTTTTAGGAGACAAAGAGAGGAGGCGGGGCAAAGGGAGAGAGACAGAATCACAAGCAGGCTCCATGCCCAGTGTAGAGCCCAACGTGGGGCTTAATCTCACAGCACTGAGATCATGCCCTGAGCCAAAATCAAGAGTCAGACGGTTAACTGACTGACCCACCCAGGTACCCCATACATACCTTAATTTAAAAAATCCTTTATTGCTAAAACATGCTGGTCATCCTCTGAGCTTTAAGCGAATCATAATCTCTTTGCTGGTGGAGTGTCTCACCTCGATGGTGATGGCTGCCCACTGATCAGGGTGGAGTTGCTGAAGGTTGGGGTGGTTGTGGCAATTTCTTAAAGCAAGACCACACTGAAGTTTGCCGCAGTGATTGACTCTTCCTCTCACAAATTATTTATTTGTGGCATGTGATGCTGTTTGATAGTTTTCACCCATAGTAGAGCTTCCTTGAAGTTGGGGTCAATCCTCTCAAACTCTGCTACAGCTGAATCAGCTAGGTTTATGTAATATTCTAAACCCGTGGTTGTCATTCCAACTACCTTTAAAGCATTTTCACCAAGAGCAGTTTTTATCATAAGAAACTGTTTCTTTTAAATGAAAATTTTTAAGACTTTATTTATTTATTTGATAGAGAGGGAACATAAGCAGGAGGATCAGCAGGCAGAGGGAGAGGGAGCAGGCTCCCTGCTGAGCAAGGAGCCCGATGTGGGGCTCAATCCCAGGACCCCAGGATCATGACTTGAGCTGAAGGCAGATGCTTAACTCAGTGAGCCACCCAAGCGCCCCAAGAAATTTTTTTTTTTTTTTTTGCCTGTCCATTGGAAGCAACTCTTGATCCATTAAAGTTTGATCATGAGATTGCAATGATGCAGTCCCTTCTTCAGGCTCCATTCGAAATTCTAGTTCTCTTGCTCTCTCCACCACATCTACCATTGCTTCCTCCCTGAAGGCTTAAATCCCTCAGTCACCAACGAGGGTTGGCATCAACTCCTTTCAAGCTCGTATTCATACTGATATTTTGATCTCCTCCCATGAATCATGAATGTTGTTCATGACATTTAGAATGGTGAATCCTTTCGAGATTTCAATTGACTTTGCCCAGATCCATCCAAGAAATCACTATCTATAGCAGCTATAGCCTTCAAAATATATTTCTTAAGCAATAAGAATTGAAAGTCAAAATGACTCCTTGATTTATGGGCTGCCAAGTGGATGTTGTGTCAGCAGCCATGGAAACAACTCTCATCTCATTGTCTGTCTCCATCAGAGCTCTTGGGCGACGAGGCACATTGTCAGTGAGTGGTCATATTTTGAGAGGAATCTTTTCTTTGAGCACGTCTCAAGAGTAGGCTTAAAATATTCAGAAAACCATGTTGTAAACGCATGTCCTGTCATACAAGCTTATGTTGTTCCTTCTATAGGCAAAGGCAGAGTAGATTTAGCATCATTCTTAAGGGCCTTAGGATTGGGCAGATAGGAAAGGAGCACTGGCATCAACTTCCAGGCACCAGCTGCATTAGCCCCTCACAAGAGAGTCGGACTATCCTTTGAAGCTTTGAAGCCAGGCATTGACTTCTTTTCTATCTACGAAAGCCCTAGATGGCGTCTTCTTCCAGTATAAAGCTGTTTTGTCTACACTGAAAATACAGTTGAGTGCGGCCCCCTTCCTCAGTGATCCTGGCTGGATCTTCTGGAGATCTTGCTGCGGCTTCTCCATCAGCACCTGCTGCTTCACTGCACATGAGGATGTTATAGAAACAACTTTTTCCCTAAATTTCATGAACCAACTTCTGCTGGCTTCAAACTTTTCTTACGTAGCTTCCTTGCCTCTCTCAGCCTTCATAGAATTGACGGTCAGGGCTTTGCTCTGGATTAGCCTTTGGCCTAAGGGAATGTTATAGCTGGTTTCATCTTCTGTCCAGACCACTAATACTTTCTCCGTATCAGCAAGAAGGCTGTTTCGCTTTCTTATCATTAGGATGTTCACTGAAGGAGCACTTTCAATTTCCTTCAAGAACTCTTCCTTTGCATTCACAACCTGGATAACTGTTTGGTGCAAGAGGCCCAGTTTTTAGCCTTCTTGGCTTTGGACATGACTTTCTCACCAAGCTTAATCATTTCTAGCTTCCGTTTTTGTTGTTTTGTTTTTGATTATATTCAGTTAGCCAACATATAGTACATCTTTAGTATTTGATGCAGTGTTCAGTGATTCATTAGTTGTGTATAACACTCAGTGCTCATCACCACAAAACAAACACCTTAATACCCACCACCCTGTTACTCCCTCCCCCTTCCCTCCCCTTTGAAACCCTCAGTTTTTTTCCCAGGGTCCATCGTCTCTCATGGTTCATCTCCCTCCCTGATTTCTCCCCGTTCAGATTTCCCTCCCTTCCCCTATGGTCCTGCACGCTATCCCTTCTGTTGCACATATGAGTGAAACCATATGATTATTGTCTCTCTCTGCTTGAGTTATTTCACTCAGCACAATCCCCTCCAGTTCCATCCCTGTCGATGCAAATGGTGGGTGTTCATCCTTTCTGATGGCTGAGGAATATTCCCTTGTAAATATGGACGACAGCTTCTTTATCCATTCATCTGTTAAAGGACATCTCAGCTCCTTCCACAGTTTGGCTATGGTGGACATTGCTGCTATGAACATTAGGGCGCACGTGCCTCTTCTTTTCACTACCTCTGTATCTTTGGGGTAAATACCCAGTAATGCAGTTGCTAGGTCATCAGGTAGCTCTATTTTTAACTTCTTGAGGAACCTCCATACCGTTTTCCAGAGTGGCTGTACCTCAGCATGCATTTCCACCAAGAGCGTAAGAGGGTTCCCCTTTCTCCACATTCTCACCAACATTTATTGCTTCCTGTTTTGTTAATTTTTGCCATTCTGACTGGTATAAGGTAATATCTCATAGTGGTTTTGATTTGTATTTCCCTGATGGCTAGTGATATTGAGCTTTTGATTTAAAGTGAGAGATGTAGGACTCTTCCCATCACTCGAACACATACAGGCCACTGCAGGGTTATTAACTGGCCTCATTTCAACATTTTTTGTACCTCAGGCAACAGGGAGGCCTAAGGAGTGGGAAAGAGATGGGGAACGGCTGGTCAGTGGAGCAGTCAGAACACACACAGCATTTATCAACTAAGTTCCCCATCTTACATGGGTGCAATTTGCGGTGCCCCAGAACGATTTCAATAGTAACATCAGAGACCATGGGTCACAGATCATCATAACAAATGTAATAACGATGCAAATTTTGAAATATTGTGAGAATTACCCAAATGTGACACAGAGACACAAAGTGGGCACACGCTTTTGGAAAAAATGGTACCAAGAAGGTTTCTTGGTGCAGGGCGGCCACAAACCTTCAATTTGTAATAAGTGCAATACGTGTGAAGTGCAGTAAGGCGAATCACAGTAAAATAAGGTAAGGCTGTATTCCATTGTCGGGTTGTCATGCTTTATTTATCTATGTACCTGCCGAAGGACATCTCGGTGGCTTTCAAGTTTTGGCAACTATGAATAAAGTTGCTATAAACCTCCATGTGAAGGTTTTTTTGAGGATATCAGTTTTCAACTCATTTGGGTAAATACCAAGCAGCATGATTGCTAGATAGTGTAGGATGTTTAGTCAGGGTTTTTTTTTTTTTTAGTCGGATTTTTTTAAAACCACTTTATTGAGGTATGATTGACAAACAGCTGTATATAGTTGATGCATACAAATTGATGAGTTTGTAGATAAGTATGCACCCATGAAACTGTCACCACAATTTATGTTATGAAAATATCCATCACCTCCAAAAGTTTCCCCCACCTTATTTATTTATGTGTTATAAGAACACTCCCTATAAGATCTACCCTCTCAGCAGGATGTTGAGTATACAATACAGGATTGTTAATTATAGGCTCTATGCTGCCCAGTAGACCTCTAGGATTTATTTATCTTGTATAACTGAAACTTTGTAGCCTTTAATTAATACCCCTCCATTTCCCCCTCCTCCTAACCCCTGGCAACCACCATTCCACTCTCTGCTGCTGTGAGTCTGACTAAGTGGTACCATGTAGTATGTGTCCTTCTGTGTCAGTTGTATTTCACTTAGCATAATGTCCTCTATATTGTTGCAACTGGCAAGGTTTCCTCCTTTTTAGGGGTGAATAATATTCCATTGTGTGTGTGTTTCACCCTTTCTTTATCCATTTCTCCATCAATAGACATTTAGGCTGCTTAGCTATATGTCTTAGCTATTGTGAATAACACACTGCAATGAACACGGGAGTGCAGGTATTTCTTCAAAATCCTGATTTCAATTCCTTTGGATATATACCCAGAAGTGGGATTGCTGGATCATAGGATAATTCTATTTTTGAGTTTTTGAGGAACCTCCATACTGTTTTCCAAGTGGCTGTACTAATTTACATTCCCGTCAACAGTATAGAATATGTTTAGTGTAACAAGAAATTTCCAAACTGTTTTTGCAAAATGACTGTACCATTTTGCATCCCTACCAGCAATGAATGAGAGTTCCTATTGCTCTGCATCCTCACCAGCATTTGCCATTGTCAGTGTTTTGAATTTTGGTCTTTCTAGAAGGCATGCAGTGGCTTTTCATTTTTATTTTAATTTGCAAATTTTTAGTGATGTATGATGCTTAGCATCTTTTCATATGCTTATTTGCCATCCTTCTTGGTGAGGTATCTGTTCATATATTTTGCTCTTTTTTTTTTTTTTTTGATTGGGTTGTTGGTTTCCTTCTTGTTGACTTTTAAGTGTTCTTTGTTTATTTTGGCTAATAGTCTTCATCAGATACGTCCTTTGCAAACATTTTCTCCCAGTCTGTGACTTATCTTCTTATTCTCTTGATGATTTTTTGCAGGGCAGAAGCTTTAATTCTAATGAAATCTAGCTTATCAAGTATTTCTTTCATGGATCCCCATCATTTTTTTTTAAAAAGATTTTATTTATTTATTTGACAGACAGATCACAAGTAGGCAGAGAGGCAGGCAGAGAGAGAGAGAGGAGGAAGCATGCTCCCGGCTGAGCAGAGAGCCTGATGCGGGGCTCAATCCCAGGACCCTGGGATCATGACCTGAGCTGAAGGCAGAGGCTTTAACCTACTGAGCCACCCAGGCGCCCCTCCCCATCACTTTTTATATCACATCTAGAGGAGGTGAGGCTCTTGGTCTGAGGATCTAGTCACCAGTCAGCAGAAGGTGGGACGGGCACCACAACCCTGTGTAGTGTCCAAATGAGGACCCTGAATGGATACTTAGGACTTAGCAAGCCTGATACAGAGAGGTCCCCACAGACCTATAAGCACTGAATGCCTCCTGGTAAGGGTGGTGGGCTAAGGTGCCTTACTCACTTCTTTCTCATGGGTCCCAGGGAGCCTTACGGTATCAATTTTAGCATAGCAGAGACAAAGGGTTCGAAGCCTTGTCAAAAGTTATTATGAAAAAAAAAAAAAGTTATTATGGGGGCATCTGTGTGGCCCAGCCATTAAGCATCTGCATTCTACTTGGGTCATGATCTCAGGGTCCTGGGATCGAGCCCTAGGGCGGGCTCTCTGCACAGCAGGGAGTCTGCTTCTCTCTCTCTTCCACTTCCCCTGCTTGTGTTCTCTCTCTCTCTCTCTCTCTCTCTGTCAAATAAATAGATAAAATCTTTTAAAAAGTTATTATGATAATTTGGAAGGTAAACATAGAGGACCCCTTGCCACATTAGAACACATGTAGCCTCACCGCTAGCCACGCTTCACACTAGTCAGTAAAAGGCAGGGCTGGTGGGCTGTAGCCTAAGGCTCACTCTGTCTCCAGTAGCTTCTCAGAGCAGGCTGACTGGGAGAACAAGGGCCTTGTATGTTCCTAGAGAGTATCCTCAAGAAAACCTACAGAGGTTAAAGCCAAGGTGGAATGTTCCTGCTGTAGGTTTACACATCACCCCATCGTCCCTCCTCCAGGCGCCCTCATTACCCACTGTCCAGCCTGCAGTTCATGACCATGGAGTCATCGTTCCTCAGTATCTGAAGAGTAAACTCAACAACACGAGAAATGCCACTAGGCCTGAGGTAAGACCCAGGATCTCGAGGGGGCTTAGGCCACTGCAGCAGAGTCCCCCCTCTCCTCCTCTGTTTTGGGGCTGCTCCATCAGTTTGCCTTATTGCTGGCATTGCTAGGAGCCTCAGAGAGCCCCACCCACTATCACTACTTCTGTAGCTATTTCATGCATGGGGTCTGAACAAGGTGTCAGGAGCCAGGATGAGGAAGTGCAAGTTGCTCTGAAGCCCCAACCCGCACTGAGAGCTCACCGAAACATGCCCTAACCAGGGCGGTGAGCATGTCAGCGCACTTCTTGCTGGAGAAGCGTGCAGTGAGGGCGGCCGTTATGCAGGCAGCACTGCTGACGGGTGGTCAACAAAAGGTACAGGGAGCACTTGCCTGAGATCCTCAGGAGGATCTCTGAGCACATGGAGCTGGTCTTTGGCCTAGAATTAAGGGAAGTCAAGCCCTGCAGTCACTCCAGTGCTCTGGTCAGCAGCCTAGACCTCACCACTGATGGCAGTGTGAGCAGTGCCTGGGGCTTTCCTAGGAATGGGCTTCTCATGCCTCTCCTGGGTGTGATCTTCTTGAATGGCAACCGCATCTCTGAGGAGTACGTCTGGGAGTTCCTAAATGTGTTTGGGAATCTGTGTTGAGATGAGGCATTTAATCTTTGGAGAGCCCAGGAAGCTCATCACAGAAGGTTTGGAGCAGATAAAGTACCTGGAGTACCAGCAGGTGGCCAACAGTGATCCTCCACGCTACAAGTTCCCGTGGGGCCTGAGACCCCATGCTGAGACTGGCAAGATGAGAGTCCTGGAGTTTTTGTTAGGCCATGGCTTTCCCGAGCCATTATGAAGAGGTTCTGTGAGATGAGGAGAGAGCCTGAGGCAGAGCTGTAACCTCTACACCTCTGCACCTACCCAGGCCACCTACCCAGCCCAGCCACTCTTCTCCTCCCTAGAGAGGGCTGAAGAAGATTCTTCGCTTTGTCATTAACCAAGGCAGTCAGTTGGCTAACTAGTGGAGGGCCCAGGTGGGGTTCATAGAAACACAATGTGTAACATACTTGTGTTCCTAATATAACATATAAATTGGGGATGTATCTTTTCTTCCTATTTTAAATGACTTTCCTTTCAATTAAAGGTTTATTTAACTTCAGAATCCAAGTTGATGAATGACATGGGTCATACATTTCTTGGAGAATCATATCTTCAAGTTGAAAAATAAGAATCTTAGTATTTTGTAAAACCGATTGGAACCCTTGAATCATTTCTTGTCACTCAGAACAAGGTAATGTTTAACTTAATATTCTTTAATTGCCCAAATATTAATTTAGCACCTGCTCTTTGGAAGGCTCCTGGCTAGTACTGGAGATGATAAGAAAAATAGGCCCAGCCCCTGCCTACAAAACTGTGGAGTCTAAGAGCAGCTCTCATATAATGTAGGTGGTGAGATACTCCCCAAGATAGAAAGGACTAGTAAAAATAGGGAGTAAAAAGGAGGGAAGGGGACTCCAGATGAGGTATTCTAGTGTAAAATGCCCGAGGCAAGGCAGTTTGAGCCTTTGGGCAGCTGAAAGCCCTGCAATGGGAAGTAATTTTTTTATGAAAAACTTATTTGTTTGTCAGAGAGAGAGAGAGAGAGAACACAAACAGGGGGAGTAGCAGGCAGAGGGAGAAGCAGGCTCCCTGCTGAGCAAGGATCCTGATGCAGGACTCAATCTGGGGACCCTGGGATCATGACCTGAGCCAAAGGCAGACATTCCACTGACTGAGCCACACAGGCGCCCATGATTGGAAGTAATTTTAAGTTAGCTGTATAGTGGGCTAAAGTGGCTGTGGCACTGGTGAGCCAGGTGGTGGGTCTCTGAGTTGAGAGATTTGAGTCTGGAGTGGAAAACTACCTTTAACAGTTACTTTGGGATTGTGAGTAAATCAGAGAGTATCTCCACCCAGAAAATGGGTGGAACATGTCCTATGGTTCTGTCCCCAGTGCAGGTGAACACAGAGAACAAACCAGGTGTTTTATGAGAGTCATCTCCAGGGACTTTCAGAGACATAAGGGTGGGACTGTTTTGAGGCTGGAAACTCAGAAGCCACTGGGCAGGTACTCTCTCCTGTAAGTTGGGGAATCAGAACACAACTCTTTATTAAAAGAGCATTCGAATTCAGTGTTACTGTTTTTGTTCTGTTTTGTTTTTTATTTGGCTTCTAATCCTGCAAACTTAGGAAGGTATAGATTTTAGATGATGGTGAAATTAATGAAGATGGGGTACTTTGGATTAAACGGCAGCTGAGAGGAAAGATTTAGTCTTTGACTCCAATTCTAGAAGATTTGAGTTGCATTCAGGTAGAAAAAACTCCCTCACACTCAAAATATGATTTATTGGGGGGGGGGTAATTTACTTTAGTGTTTCTGTAAGAAGCACTTTGGACTGATTTGGTGTTCCAGGTCTTAGAGTGGCATATATTCTCTGATATCTTCTATATTAAAACAAATATTCCATCAGGGTGGGTGGTATCCTCTGGGGTCAAAATAATCATAACCATTGTAATAACAGGCATCGTGTAAAGTCTCAGTGAATTCCAGGCATCTTTCCAGAAGCTTTATGTACATTAACCATGGTCCACCAGGCCCTGCAAGACAGGATTTAACAAACCCACTTTTCAGATGCAGAGCCTGAGACCCACAGAACTTGCTAATGCACCTAGTTCATAGAGCTAGTAAGTGATAGAGCTAGGCATAGACACTTGTTCTGTCCAGACCTCACACTTTTCCACTCCTCCCAGCCTGAGGCTGACCATGGATCACTTAATTCACTTTCTTCTATCACTCCAGAATGTATCTCAAGAGATAAAAAGGAGGACTACGTGACCAAAACATTGGATTGGCATACATAATAAGTGCAATAAGAATACCAAAATAAATATGCATAAAGGAGAGAACGAGACAGTGACAATGACAATATGATCATCTCCATGTATAAAATCAGCTATCCTCCAAAGATCAGGGGCTCACAAAACCATCTGGCTTCATCTCTTTCTGTAAAAAGTAAATCTTTTAGAGCTACCCTAAGTGAAGAGAAGAAATAGATCAGCTTTTTTTTTTCTTTTCCTCAGACACCACACCTGTCTTGGGCTCCCTGATGTATGCTGCATTTTCCTAATCTTATATCACTCTTGGCACATGGACTCATTTTCGGCAAGACTTGCAGTAGAGAAACTGGTGGAGTGTTTGCAGGTACATGTTGTTTCCCAGGAAGCCTTTAATAAAGAGACAGGCCAAGATGAGGACCCCCGTGAATGAATACTGAGAAGACAACTACCCCAACATATTGGGGTCATCAAAAGACCTAAGGATGGTGCCCTTAGCTCAGTAAAAGGAAGCCCATGCTCTGAAAGATATGGTGAGGACCATGAGCGAGAAATGATGGAGGGACCCAGCCAGAAGAGCGAGGTCCTATAGCATCACATCCCTGCTGTCTGTTCTTGGAGACACCCAAGGACCATGATCAGACGAGGCTCACTCTCATTTCCAACTTAGAATTCTCAGGAAAGGAGGACCTACAAGTAAGATGAGCAGCTACAGGAAAGCACAGCGAAGGTACAGGATCAGTCATCTATCAAGATGAAGACCCAAAAGCAGCACCCACAGCATAAAAGGAGACCCCACAACATCTCCACTGCTGTCGTGCCTGGAAAGCCCTGAGCGGAGATGTCAGGCTGATTTCAGCCTGGAAAGCCTCAGGAAGGCGAGGGCCTCCGTTTAATGAAAGCTGCCTCAGTTTTGCAGAGGGAGGGACCTGGGCCCTAACAAGAATTCATGTGAAGGCTGAGAGTGTTACGAGAGGACCCCAAAGCAGAGGAGGCTAAATAGAATCCTATACCATTCTTAGCCCTGGGGGACCCAGAAGAGCTCTAACTGAGGAGTCCCCTTATTCTGCCTGATGAGTCTCAAGGAAGGAATGGCCTTATCTAACAGGATGGGTCCCAGCTCTGCAGAGGAAGAAGTCTTGGCCATAGCTGGAGTCAAAGTGTGGACCTTCAATGCAAATGTATCTCCCCTTAAAGAGGAACGCTCACAGAGTGTGTGCCCTCCCGCCCCCGCCCCGGCCCCCACCCCCAGTCAGGTTTGTGCGGCCCAGAAAGGAGTAGCCCCGAAGGAGTGAGGGAGCGGCAGCACCAGAGATTCCCCTCTAGGGACTCAGGAGGGTAGGGGCCTGGGGACTGGTAAGGCTGGGTCACCAGAGGGAGGAGCCGCAAGCACTGAGGTCCCACAGAGCCCCGCCCCTGCTTACAGCCCTCGGAGACCCCGGTGCCCCCGCCCCCGGATGCGGATCACCCGACTTCCGTTCTGGGCGGGACCTCGACCTCTGGGCGCGGCGTTTATGTGGGCGGCGGCCGGTTTCCCGGGACTGGTCTAAAGTAAAGGTGAGGACCGTGAGTGGGAACTGAAGAGGCTACTCCCCCGCCATAATGATGTTTGGCCCCCGAACCTGCCCCTTTGGTCCGGCTCTGGGAGGTCCCAGCGGACTGCGAGCAATCCCGTCGTCCTCGTTGCCACCCAGGCTGCCTCAGGGAGGCGAGGACCTTTGTCTAAAGAGGGCCGCCCCACTCCTGCTGGCAGTCCTGGAATGTCCTGGAGTAATTCGGGCTGATGTAACCCCTCATTTTTGTCTAGGGGGTGATTCAGGTAGAGAAAGGCCTATATCTAAAGGAGGCGGCCCCATGGATCGAGCGAGGAGTTCTGACCCCACAGTAAAGGTAGAACCGTCAGTGCTGATAAGGGCCCCTCTCCTCAAAATAGGGAGCTGCGCAGAACAGTACCTGGCTCTCATATCAGGGAGTCCTCCAGTGAGGTACCCAGATGTGCAGCACAGTGACTTCTTTTCTAGCTACTCTGGGAGGTGTTTGAAACCTTTGCTTTAAGGCTTGTAGACTCAGGTAAATGGAGGAATACCAAATTCTACCTGAAATCAAGTTCAAAGTCCTGAATGAGGTCTGAGGGAGCCACTGCCTCCAGAACAGTGGGGTTGAAGGGTCTCGCCCCTGCTGTTAGCAGGCATAGGCCCCAGTCAGCTCACTCTAGCTGTCAACTCAGGCCCTAGAAATGTGAGCACCTTTGTCTAAGGGTTATGGCCTCAGATCAGCAGAGGGCAGAGCCCCAGGAAGGGTTTGGAGTCAAGGTGAAGATCCTGAGTAAGGAAATGGGAGACCGCTCAATACCCAATTGAAAGAGTAGCCGAAGGCACCTGGGGGCTCAGTCGGTTAAATGTCTGCCTTCCGCTCAGGTCGTGATCCCAGCGTTCTGGGATTGAGCCCCAAATCAGGTTTCCTGCTGAGTGGAGAGTCTGCTTCTACTTCTCTCTCTCTGCCTTTTCCCCCAACTTGTGTTCTCACTCTGCTCTCTCTCTCTCTCTCAAATAAATAAACTTAAAAAAAAAATAAAAAGAAAGAGTAGCCCATGATGCAACCCTGCTGTTAGTCCTGGGAGTCCTAGGATTACTGTGACTTCCTCCACTGGGTTCTCAGGACACCTGGCTGAACAAGAGCAACAGCGTTGTTGGGTCCTAGAACCGTGCTCTCGTGGAAATCTACAAAGGTGGCTCCTTAAAAGCCAAGGTGGTCTCTCCCTGCTGAGGTGCTCACACTCTCATCTTCTCTGTTCCAGGTGCCAGCATCTCCTGCCTTCAAGACTCCTGCCTTCCAGCTCACTCTTGTGCCTGCTGTCCCTGACCCAGTCATGCCTCGGGGCCAGAAGAGTAAGCTCCGTGCTCGTGAGAAACGGCGCCAGGCCCGAGGTGAGCCCCAGAGCCTTGAGGGTACTCGGGCCACTGCAGCAAATGTCGAAGAGTCCTCCGACTCTCCTGTTTCTGGGGATACTCTCCCGAGTTCCCCTGCTGCTGGCACTTCCCAGGAGCCTCGGGGATCCCCAGCCACTAGCTCTCCTACTGCAGGTGTTTCACGCCCAAGATCTAATGTAGGTGCCAAGAGCCAAGCTGAGAAAAAGAAAAATTCCTCTCAGGCCTCAACTTCCCCTGAGAGTGCTCGCAAAGATCTTCTAACCAGGAAGGTGGGGATGTTGATGCAGTTCCTGCTAGAAAAGCATACAATGAGGGCACCCATTTTGAAGTCAGACATGCTGAAGATCATCAACAAAAGGTACAAGGAGCACTTGCCCGAGATCCTCAGGAAAGCCTCTGAGCACATGGAGCTGGTCTTTGGCCTGGAATTAAAGGAAGTCAAGCCAGGCAGTCACTCCTATACCCTGGTCAGCAGCCTAGACCTCACCACTGATGGCAGTGTGAGCAGTGCCTGGGGCTTTCCTAAGAATGGGCTTCTCATGCCTCTTCTGAGTGTGATCTTCTTGAGTGGCAACCAAGCCTCTGAGGAGGATATCTGGGAATTCCTGAATATTTTGGGCATCTATGATGGCAGGAAGCATTTAGTCTTTGGGGACCCCAGGAAGCTCATCACCCAAGATTTGGTGCAGGAAAAGTATCTGGAGTACCGCCAGGCACCCGGTAGTGATCCTCCACACTACGAGTTCCTGTGGGGCCCGAGAGCCCACGCCGAGACCAGCAAGATGAGAGTCCTGGAGTTTTTGGCCAAGGTTCATGATACCGTCCCCAGTGCCTTCCCATTCCATTACGAAGAGGCTCTGCGAGATGAGGAAGAGCGAGCCCGAGCCAGAGCCACAGCTGCGGCTGCCTCTACTACCCAGGCCGATGCAGGTTCCCAGGCCAAGTCCGGCCTCTCCTCTCCTCCCTAGAGAGGGCTGAGGCAGATTCTTTGCTTTGTACTTGTTGAGAGCCGCCAGCTTTTAAGTAGTGAGAGGCTAAGGTCGGGTTGGAGAGGCCATAAAATATATCTTCTTTGTTTTCCTGTTGTATATTGGTAGCTTACAAATATTCCTTTCAGGAAGAATGTTTGTTTAGATTTAGAATCCAAGTTTATAAATGACATAGATCACACATTGCTGTTTATCAGATTTAAAAGTAAGAGTTTTGGTGTTGTATAATGAAGCTAGAAAATCCTTACATCATCTTCGGGTTCCACAACAACATAATATGGCTTTGGAATGGAGATTTTTCTTAAGAGTTAGAGTTTTGGTGTTGTGCAATAAAGCTTGAAAATCTTTGCCTCTTCTTTGGATTCCAGAATAACACAATATGGCTTTGGAATGGGGATTTTCTTAAGAGTAAGAGTTTTGGTGTTGTGTAATAAAACTTGAAAATCCTTGCTTCTTCTTTGGGTTCCAGAACAAGATAATATGGCTTGGAATGGGGATTTTTCTTGCAAATATGAAAAAAAATATAGCTGTAGTTTTAAAATAGAAACAAAGAAAAATGTAGTTAAATATTGGTTTGTTCTATTCACTTTTGTCTTTCTCTTTGTAAAATTCAAGGATATATACCTGGATGTCCTTAACTTATTCAAGAATGCAGATAAAATTAAATAGTAATAAATTACATTCTTTGCTCCATGCTCCATTTATTCTTATCATTAATTGAGGATCTGGTCTTTGGAAGGTTGTATGTTAGTAGCGATGATGCTAGGGATAAAGAAGACCCTGCACATAGATTTTTAGAGTGTAAGAGCAGTTTTTATATAAGAATGATGGTGTGATGAACTCCAACATGTAAGACAAATTTGAAAAAGAAAAGCAAGGAGAGGGGCGCCTGGGTGGCTCAGTGGGTTAGGGCCTCTGCCTTTGGCTCAGGTTGTGGTCCCGAAGTCCTGGGATCGAGCCCTTCAGCGGGAAGCCTGCTTCCTCCTCTCTCTCTGCCTGCCTTTCTGCCTACTTGTGATCTCTGTCAAATAAATAAATAAATAAAATCTTTTTTAAAAAAGCAATGAGGAAGAGGGGCAAGTGAGAACAGTGATGTATAAATTCTCTGAAGCAGGACACTTGGGGGTTCTTCTCGGTGGCACAGCTGCCATTCAGGAAGGTAGCACTGCAGTCTCTGACATCTCCTGGGTTAAAAAAAATTCCCAAAGATGAGGATAGTTTCTTCTGGTGTGAAAAAAAGCATAATAATAGCTACCATTTATTAAAGACCCAATATTTGCCAGTCACTGTGCCAGGTGCTTCACATACATTATATATGTTCCAAAAGTCCTACAGGACAGGGCTTCTCCAACCTACTTGGCAGATGAAGAACTTGAAATATTCTCAAGTTCACATAGTTGGTGGAGTGGCAGAACCAGGGGTAAAGCCTGGTCTGATTCCTCTGGATCCCATGCTGTTGCACTCCTCGCAGCCTGAGGCCAACCTTCTGTCTCTTAATTACTTTTTCTTCTCACTATTCTATGATGGCTTTGAGGCAATGAAAGAAGGACCCTGTGGCCGAAGTACTAAAAGCAGGTCTAAAGAAGGAAGGTGCAAATTAAAATCAAACACAATTTGGGGGTTGTTCATGGGGTTCGTTTTCCTAGGATCCTCCTGCCCCTCACCCCAGGGTCCCTTGAGAGCTGGCTCTGCCCTGGTCTCAGCACTTGTGTTGAGTCCCCAGTCCCGGCACTTTTCCTGCATGACAGCTCCCTCCACTGGGACTTCCCCACTGGGCCTTTGTGTCCAAACTAGGATCTGACCTGCTGGCCAGCTCTCCTCTATGTCCTCCTCTGGAGGCACCTGCTTCTGGTGGAAGAGACAGCCGCTGTCCCTCGGCCTCCCCTGACTCAGAGCATTTCAACTCCCTACAGCTCCCATCTCTCCCCCTGGCCTCCCTCGGACTGCAACTGCTGCTGACAGTGAGATTTAGACACCTCCTTATCTCCCCTATGTGCTTCCACTTCACTCTCAAAGTGTGTGTGTGTGTGTGTGTGTGTGTGTTTTGCCAAATCAGCTATTATGTAAACTCTGATTTGGCATGAAATCTACAGGGCCTTTGTTTATAACTCTGAGGCTGGAGAGGACTTTTTAAGGAAACAACCTGATATTTGCAGTAGGGTTTTGATGGAGTATCTTACTTGAATGTGGCCATGGAATCCACACACTGATGAGTGAGGTTAACTAAGTGGTCAAGAACCAAAACCTCCCTCCTAGGTAGTAGATGAGGAAGGACCAAGGAAATCACTGTGTAAGTAAATGTTTACTGAGGGTGAATTTTTTAAAACCCATCTTGGAGTCCTTAGCAGACATGCTGACTTTCAATAAAAAGGAAAAAGAATTCACCATTCTTCCAGGGAATCTTGTCTGTATCTGTCTCAGGGAAATGCTGTTTTCACAGTATGCTTAATGGCACCTGTTCCGGTGTTCAGACAAGCTCAGTCATGAGTCATGTGGTGGTTAGTCATGATTTTGATCATGCATCAAAAGGTAGGAGAAAATTCTCCGCCTACTGAGATTATATAGGTTATTATAAACGGCTCTGCCGAAGGATGCTATTGAGGGATGAGGGGTGAGCCCTCCCTACTAAGATTTATGGGGAAGATTTACAGGGTGCTCTTAATTGAGCACCTACAATTTGGTAGGAGTGATTCCATTCCCAGTCCACTTATAGTTAGGAAGGGTCATTTGACTAACCCCTACCACGGATGTATGAGTAGAAGCATGTTTGTCCTCTCCAGGCCAAGGCACAAGACAGCCAGTATGCCACTTCCATGCTCTCTCTTCTATTCAGCGGCAAACATGGGGAGCCCGTGTGATGATGGAGACAGCCTGGATCCCTGGTCACCTGACAGCAGTAAGTCTCTGCCAACCTCCATCAGGTTTTATGTACGGAAGAAAGTTCTTGCGTTAAGCCACTCAATTTTCAGGGTTTCTCCGTTGTATCAAGTAGCAGTAACTTTATCTAAGTAAAACACAACTGTTTTTTCTTTCGTTAGGCTCATTTAAACATTTGTCATGAGACCAAACTTTGTCATTAGACAAAGCTATTAGTAGTGTATATATTCTTGTTATATAAAGTTCTAACACAGGTCAATCATAGTCTGCCTCCGCCCCCCCTTATAACATTTCTCCAAATTTCAACCCCATTTTCAAAAGTAACCGCAACAAACAGTGTGCTGTGTGTCATTTTAAAGCTGATTTGAGACCTTTTCGTATGTAGATGTACCATAAAAATATAGAGTTTTTAGGCATACATAGGCAACAATATGCATATTGTTCTGTAACTTACTCTTATAACTTAAGTAAATACAGGATCTTTCCATGACAGCTCATATAAGACCTGCCTCACTTTCTAAAACGGCTGTATCACTATTAGAAAAAGTCCCAGCCATCCCTGTCTCTGGTCCTGGCAACCGACAGCGTGAAGCAAAACCACTGTAGCCAGCCTGTAGATCTACGGGAACAAAGGGCTGCTGTGTTAAGATGCTGAGTTTTGCAGCTGTTCATCAAGCACAAGAAGGTTACTAATCAGTACATGGAAGGTTAGCAGTGGTTACAAGCCATTCATATTTGAATTTGTTTTACCTTCTTTGTTTTCTATATTTTCTATACGTAGCACATATTATTCTTAAAAATACTATAAAAGGTTAAGAAAAACTTTAAAAGGCACAAGAAATTCCAATTATAGATGTTAGGGAAACCTTTAAAATGGGAAAAATAATTTATGAAGTAAGAGTTAAATGACAATTTCACCTATAAAATACCAAAAAAATTGCATTACTCAGACAGTTCTCTCTCAAGATGGCAGATTAACAAAGAGAAAATTTATATCAGAGGATAAAGTCCCGATAGTTCATGGCTTCCTGCATAGTTCATGGAGCATATTTATCTCACACCATCTAGAAAGGCAATATGCGGTATGTAGGAACATGGGGTTCTAGAGCTAGATAGCTGGTGTTTGAATCCTAGCTCTACCATTTACTAGCTGTGTGATCTTAGATAAATTACTTAACCACTCTGTGCTGGTTTTCCTACTTGTAAAATTGGGATGATAATTGCATCTCACTATTTTGAGGATTAAATGTAAGGCATTCAGAACAGAGCCCACAAATTCATAAACATTATATATATATATATTTATATATGTATTTATATATATGCATATTATATATATGCATATTTATATATATATATAAACTATTATTTTATTATCAAGGCATTTTGCTGAGTTTTCATTTTGTATGTTGAGGAGTTAATTAACCTTTACTACAGTGAGCATATGAACCCTATAGATAACCTTAACACTTAAAAACCAACATGTAGGAGTATAACCCTTGAGAAGTATCTGTCACATCTGGAGTCCCTAAAACACTATACAAGTATTCTCATTAATACTGTCAATAAAAATAATGACATAATGTTTACGTACTAGCTGTGGTTATCAGAAAAATTTATTAACTTTAGTATTTCATTACCCATTGTATAGGATAAATGAGGTAAAGGGGTGCCTGGGTGGCTCAGTTGGTTAAGTATCTGCCTTTGCCTCAGGTCAGGATCTCAGGGTCCTGGGATTGAGTCCTTCATTGGGCTCCCTGCTCAGTGGAGAGGCTGCTTCTCTCTTTCCCTCTGCCCCTCTCCCCCAGCTCATTCTCTCTCAAATAAACAAATAAAATCTTTTTTTTTTTTTTAAGATAAATGAGGTGCATTCAATAGATAGATATTTTCTTTTCTGTCATTAGTAAATAGTTAAGAAGAACTGACGAACTTGGCTTTCACCGCATCTTGGACTAAGTAAGACTTAAGGAGAGTTTAGTATCCAAGGATAATTCTGAATGCGTTTTTTTTTTTAAAATAAATCTGAGAAGGTTTTGGTGATCTCTTTTGAGAGTAATATGGAAGAGGAACTGGAACACATTGGAGTGCTACATACTCTACATACTCAGAGCCTTGTTTTCATGGCTATATTATATTTTAAGTGATTTTTAAACTTAATTTTTCCAAGCTGGAGCATTTTATTTATTTGTTTATTTATTTATTATTTCTTTTCAGCGTAACAGAATTCATTGTTTTTGCACCACACCCAGTGCTCCATGCAATACGTGCCCTCCTTAATACCCACCACCTGGCTCCCCCAACCTCCCATCCCCTGCCCCTTCAAAACCCTCAGGTATTTTATTTTTTTTTTGAGATTTTATTTATTTATTTGACAGACAGAGACCACAAGTAGGCAGAGAGGCAGGCAGAGAGAGAGGGGAGGAAGCAGGCACCCCTCTGAGCAGAGAGCCTGATGCCGGGTTTGATCAGGATCATGGCCTGAGCCGGAGGCAGAGACTTTAACCCACTGAGCCACCCAGGCGCCCCAAGCTGGAACATTTTAATTATTAGCCTCATAAGATGTTTCATTTTTATTTATACAAATATTTGGAATCTATGATTAGATGTGTGTATTTGAGTTAGTTGGACTTCCATTATTATGCATCAATGTACTTTTGGAATTTGGCATTCTCCTTTTTCAAATCAAATGCATATATACCTGGCACAGCTTCCTACTTGACTCTACCATTGTGCTTTATGTAAAATGACATTTAGTTTGTTTCTCCTTGGTTAGAATAAATAAGGTAAGTCGTATTTATGGCCTGAAATAATATGTGTTTTTTGCCTAGCCATATTGTAGGTTAAATAGGCTGTAGGATCTGGCCTAGGAAACGAATCATCCTTTGTTATTTCTTTCTAGTTAGGAAAGGGCAGCCAGAATTCTAAACAATCAACTTTAGAACTAAACACATAGGATAAAAGTTGTTTAGAAATTGAGATCTCTTGCACATAGGGAAAAGTATTAAGACTTCTCTTCTTGCAAAACAAATGGAAAACTCAGGCAAAGACAACCCAATCATGATTTGTATCATCATCTCAAGATTTCGAGTCAAACTACGAGTATAATATATTGTTATTGTGTATGTATGTGTTGTGATGTCAATTTCCAGTTCAAGTTTACTCTACTGACTTTATTAATCTGAAAAACACATTTGTTAGCCAAATCCAAAAGACATTGCAGAATCTCTGTCAGACTATTATAACTGTAACCCCCTAAATTGTTTGGACTTACTGGCTGAATAATTCCACATCTGGAGATCTGTGGAAAGTTCTCTTTTCTGGAACTCTAGAACAGAGTGGATGACTCTGTTGTGACTATTCTCTCCTCTGCCAAATGTGCTACTGCCTTGGCTTTTGTATTAGTCATGATAGGCTAGTCTATGTTAGAGGGTCCAATTAATCCTGAAATCTCAGTGTGATACAACAGAGGTGTTATTTTTTTAGGACACTACATGTTCGGTGGGTATGGGGGAGAGAAGCCAATTAGGGGTTGTTCTGGGACTTGCCTACTCCCTGAGGCAGGGGAGAGTGGTCAGAAATTCTCTAAGGGGCTTTTCTCTGATTCAGGAAACCTATTACTTTTGTTCCTATTCCATCACCTAAAACTAGTCATATGTCCTTGATTAGGCTCAAGGGGGTCTGAAAAATGGAGCATTCCATGTGCTTAAGGAGAAATATGGAATCGGATTTGGTGAGCATAACATTATCTCCACTAGAGCTTTCAAGACACCACCCCATCCTGGTTCTTTTTCTACCTCTCAGACTTTTTTTCCTCCATCTTCTGCATGGACTTCTTCTCCACATCAACCTTTACACATTGGTGTTCCTCAAGTTACCATTTCCAGTCCACTATTTTTTCTCTCCGTAACTGTCCCCAGGTAATTTCATTTACTCTGTCAATTCTAACTACCAGCTATGTGATATGCTAACTTCCGTATCTCTTATCCCAAGCTCTGACCTACCCACAAAACTTTAAACATAGATCTATGATCGGTTTATAGATACCTCAAATTCAGTGTGGCAAAACCTAAACTCATTGTTTTCTCCCCAAACTCCTCCACCTCCTCCTATAATCTTTGTCCCAGACAGTGGTAGCGCCAGATCTCCAAGTCTAGATTCCCCCCTATCATTCCTATTCCTTAACTGTATATGCCACCTTGGCTAGACTATGGTGTCCAGTTGTTTGGTCAAACATCGATCTAGATGTCACTGTGAAGGTACTTTTTTATTTTTTTTAAAGATTTTACTTATTTATTTGACAGAGAGCTAGCAGAGGTAGGCAGAGCGACAGGCAGAGGGAGAGGGAGAAGCAGGCTTCATGCCGAAAAGGGAGCCCAGTGTGGGGCTCAATCCCAGGACCCTGAGATCATGACCTGAGCTGAAGGCAGCTGCTTAAGCGACTGATTCACCCAGGCACCCCGTGAAGGTATTTTTTGGCTATACCTAGTATTTAAATCCACAGGCTCTAAGTGAAGCAGATTACCATCTATAGTGTGGTTGGGCCTCATGCAATCAGTTGAGGGCCCCAAGTGCAAAGACTGTGGTCTCCCAGATGAATTCGGCTTTGAGATTAGAACACAAAAACCCTTTCTCAGTTTCTAGTCTGCCTGCCCTGCTCTGCAGATTGCAAACTCAAGACTGTAACATCTGAATTCCTAGCCCACTAGCTTGCTCTGGCCAGGAACAGAAATACATACATTCTACTGGCTTGCCCTACTGTATATATATCCCTCCTATTGGTTCTGTTTCTTCAAGAACCCTGACTAATACACCACCATCCACACTCTGGGCACTTAAAACCCAATATGTCAAAAAGAACTTATGGGCTCTTCCTGAAACCTGGGGCCTTCAGTCCTCATTTCAGTAAATGTTCCTACTACCTACCCTGTTGCTAACATCAGAAACCTAGGCATTGTTCCTCTTCATCACCCTCCCAAACTATAACCAAGAATCAAGCCCCGTTAATTCTATATTAAATATTAGTTACAACCTTCCAAATTCTCTTCCATTTCACTAAACTTACTCACTCTCATCCATCTTTGATTTCTTTATTTGTCTTCTAACTACTGATCTCCCTGGATCTGTTTTCATGCATCCTTTCCAGTGCTTTCTTCTTCAAGCTTTATGACCTACATTACAGCACCCCTTTTATGATGCAATTTTGAGCTCCTTTTGCATAAATTTTCAGTGGTGGTTTAGATGGTCCTTGAGATATTTTCCAATTATCCCATTCTTATTTTGTGCCATAGCACTCTATTTTGTTGAGGGTACTATAGGAATCTTCAGAATTCCAGAAATCTACTTAGAGAATCCTGAAATTCGGGAGTAGATTGACTTCTGAAGGATTTGGTTAGAAAAGAAAAGCAAGCATCAGTGTCGTTTCTTGATCTTACACAGCCAGGTGGCAGTGTTGCTTCTTGGAAGATAGTCATCGGAGGTCTGTAGGTTTGGAACTGGGTTTGGGGCTTGACCCTGGACGTTTAGTTTATTCTGGTGGATCCAGTCTACCAGCAACTTATTTCTCCCCAGTCATGTCACTGGAGCAGTAACAGAAGCTTGATTCCTTACTTTTTTCAAGTATCTTTTTTTTTTTAAACACACCTCTGATTCCCTGCATGAAAAAAGTTTTCCCTGAAAGAAAGATGAGATGAGGAACAATTAAAATCCAGTTCCCAGTTGTCCTTCCTACAGAAAGACTCATTATGGGGGAAGCACTTTTAGTACTGTTGCAACAGACTTAAGAAAACTGATTTGAAACTTAGAGCAAAAAACCATGTAAAGCCTTTCAGTTCAATCCATGTGGCTACAGGGTAATTAGTGAAATCCAGATTAATCAGAAACTTGCTAGGCATCAGGGTGATTTGACTAACAGCCTGGAAAGGTACAAAATAACTGGGTAATGAAGTGGATCTGACTATAATGTGCAGGATTGCTCCTGGGATTGTACAGAAAATCATTACTCAGACAGATGCTGTATCTTGTGGACAAGAGATCTTCAAAACTGGAAATACTGTGTCTTTCCCATCTGACTCTGCTTCGTGCCCCCATGCACCAAGGATTGAAGGGCAACCTTAGAGAGGTTTTAGTCAGTTTAGTCAGTTCCTTCCAGGTCTAATCTGATATGTCATCCAAGGTGGAGGGTGTGTTCTTTGTTATTCTAGGGCTTTGTCACACATCGTTGTATCTGACTCTCATAAAAAAGAAACCCTGTCTCAAGGAGGAATAACAGTTAACTCTCTCATTGTTTCATTGGCGATGAACTTGAAGTTCCAAGATGTGAAATGCTAGATTTGAATGTGGTTACCAAAAGCACATAAAGACAAGTTTTCTTTCATCAGTGATGCCTCTGGGCATTGCCAGGTACCCATAACCAGGCTGCAGCTGAAAAATCCTCTGTGACTTTTCTCAGACAGAGTGGAAAACTACATGCACACATTATTGGACAAATCATCAGCCTCACAGGTGACATGAGGATGTTTCTGTCCAGGTGAAGTTCTCAGAGATAAATAAGTGCAAACAGCATCCACTGCTTATTAAAAAGGAAAAGCTTCACTCTAACAAGAAAAGTTAGCCTTAGGCATGAGGAAAATAGGTGTCTACATATGTGGCAAGATTCAGGAAGCATCTGAATAGCTTCTTGCCCTACCCTGATACAATTCAAATAGATCTCTATCCCCACTCTTGCCATTCCCCCAAGGGGGAGGGCAGGCACAGGGCCAGAGGTAGATGGTACTGCCCTTAGAATACAGTGTGGGTATGCTAGACCAAATGAACATGTGGGATATTGGTGAAAGGAGAGGCAAAGAGACAGAAAGCAAGTTTCTAGGCTTTGAGACTCGAAACACAAGCAGAGTCTAGTTCAACTTCCCTGTGAGAAATTAGCAAGTAGAAAACAATCAACAACAACAATAATAAAATTGGTTCCTTAGAAATTGCAAGGCTCTATGGTGGGTAATAGGAAGGATAGAAATAAAGAAAACATTGTCCTCAGGGAGTTTCCAGTTTACCTTGAGAGATAACGTGTGTGCATATAAAACCACACATAACTGTCCAAGGCAGTACATCACACTTATGAAATGACTGATCTTAGAGTGAAGGGCTTGAGTCTGGTGATTAGAAGTCTCTCTTTCTTTGTTTTCTTTGTTTGTCTTGTAAGACTTGGGGTCATGGGGGAATTTTTCTGTGGTTAGATTTAATATTTCAGAAGGGGATAGATGAAAGGTGACAGGTGTTATTTATTTCTTAAAACCAAAACAAAGATAAAATGATAATCTGACTCCCCTCTCGTTTCTCCATGCCTAGCTATAAAATACATCATTCAATCAGCAAGAATTAATTGAATGCCAGTTATTAGTGAGATGCCCTGTATTTGTGTAGCATTTAAGAAATGACAAAAACAGGGGTGCTTGGGTGGCTCAATTGGTTGGGTGTCTGACTCTTGGTTTCACCTACGATCATGATCTCAGGGTCCTAAGACAGAGCCCCACATCAGGCTCTGCACTCAGCGGGGAGTCTACTTACCCCTCTTTATCCCTCCTTCTCTGCCCCTCTGCCCTCTAAAAATAAATAAATTTTTAAAATCTTTTAAAAAAGAAAAGACAAGGGACGCCTGGGTGGCTCAGTTGGTTAAGCAACTGCCTTCGGCTCAGGTCATGATTCCAGCGTCCTGGGATCGAGTCCCACATCTGGCTCTCTGCTCGGCAGGGAGCCTGCTTCTCCCTCTGCCTCTGCCTGCCACTCTGTCTGCCTGTGCGCGCTCTCTCTCTCTCTCTCTCTCTCTCTCTAATAAATAAATAAAATCTTGAAAAAAAAAAAGAAAAGAAAAGAAAAGACAAAAACACATGTTTGTGTTTTCCATGCATCCTCATAATTTCTCTGCACAGATCAGTGGGGCAGAGATTATTCTGGCACTTTATGGTTGAGAGCCCTGAACACACTGTCAAAGTCAAAGACCCACTCATCCACGATGATGGTCAGTGGATGTTTCTGCCATCAAAGTTCCTTGCCCCCATAGGTGTGGAAACATAAGTCATACACATGGCAAAAAGGTATGCTATAGGGAGAGAGTAAAATTTAAAAGTCACTTAACTATGAATTAGAAGATTCTAATTTGTGTCCTGATGCTGATTACAAGTGAATCTGTAGAAGTTACTTGACTTCTTGGGACCCTATTTTTTTCATCCATAAAACTAAGCAATAGCTTGCTTCAAAGTGTTGCTCAGAGGTTCACATCAAATGTATGCAGACAAGCTTTAGAAAGAATAAAGAATAAAGTTCTATTCTATGTGTGTATTCTAGTCTATAAATGCATATATTTATATATAACATATTTTATGATATATAATATAGAAATGTACACAATTTTAGTTAATCCCCACAAGAACTTTTCAAGTAGTAATATTATTCCATTTTACAGATGAAGAAAACTGAGATTTAAAGAGGTTTAATCAGGGGCACCTGGGTGGCTTAGCCAGTTAAGCATCCCACTCTTGATTTCAGCTTGGATCATGATCTCAGGGGTGAGATCAAGCCCCATGTTGGGCTTCATGCTGGGTGTGAAGCCTACTTAAGATTCTCTCTCTCCTTCTGCCTCTCCCTGCTTCCTCTCTAAAAAAGATTAACAAAAACAAAGAGGTTTAATCAGTTGTCCAAGTTTACATACTTATAAATAGCAGGGCCTGTATTCAATCTAAGGCATTTTTTACTTGAAAGCCTCTATGCTTTCTTATGCTTCCCTTTAAAACATACTATAATTACTAGATCCTATTTAATTCTATTTTTAATTTTCTGAGGAACCCGTGTACTGTTTTCCGCTGTAGCCACACCGGTTTGCATTTCCATTAACAGTGCGCAAGGCTTCCCTTCTTTCCACATCTTCACCAGCACTTGTTTTTTGTTTTTGCTTTTAGCCATTTCTGATAAGTGTGAGGTGATAACTCATTGTGGCTTTGATTTGCATTTGCCTGATTATTAGTGATGTTGAGCATCTTTTCATGTGTCTGTTGGCCATCTGGATGTCTTTCTTGGAAAATGAATCTTTAGGTCTTGTGCCCATTTTTAATTGGAATTGGATTATTATTATTTTTTTTTGTGGCAGTGTCTGTAAGTTATTTGTATATTTTGGATATGAACTCCTTATTTGATGTACCATTTGCAGAGATCTTCTCCCATTCAGTAGGTTGTCTTTTTGTTCTATTAATGTTTTCCTTCACCGTGCAAGTTTTTTAGTTTGGTGTAGTCGTAACAGTTTAATTTTGCTTTTGCTCCCTTTGCCTAAGAAGACATATCTGGAAAAATGTTTCTACAGCTAATGTCAAAGAAATTACCACCTATTTTTTCTTCTAGGACTTTTATGGTTTCAGGTCTCACATTTGGGTCTATAAGCCATTTCGAGTATATATTTGTGTTTGCTGTGAGAGAGTGGACCAGTTTCATTCTTTTGCATATAACTGTCCAGTTTTCCTCAATTGTGATACCTCGGCTTCATTTTGTTTTTCTTTTTCCAGACTACTTTGGCTATTTAGTACACCTAAAACTAATATAACACTGCATGTTAAGTGTATTTCAGTTATATATGTATAACTGAAGTATACATATGTCATTATCATAGGAGTTCAGGGGAAACTAGAAGTCACAGGCAATCAAAAAGCTTACTTTTCCAATTCCAGTTCTATCAAGAAACCACTTATCTATTTCACTTACTTCGTTTAGTCACTTAGATGCAGTTTCCAGGTCAGTAAATTGAGAACATTGATCTAGATAATTTCTAGGGTCTCTTCTGGCTCTTGAGTGACTGATTTTTCTCATTTTGTCTGGGATTGTCCCAGTTTCAACACTGAAAGTTCCATATCCCAGGAAATCCCTCAGTCCAGGAGTTTCTGTCAACATTCTGTGATTCCATATTAGGGGGAAGCTCTGTGGAAGAGGTGAAGGTTGAGCTGAACCCTGCAGTATTTAAATAGGCAGAGCGGCACCTGGGTGGCTCAGAAAGTTGAACACCCAGCTCTTGATTTCAGCTCAGGTGGTGATCTTGTGGGTCATGGGAAATCAGATTGCATGTTGCAATCCATGCTTGGAGGGGGGCTGCTTGAGGGTTCTCTCTCTCTCCCTCCCTCCCTCCCACTAATCACTCTGTCTAAAATAGATGCATAAATCTTTTAAAAATAAATAAACAGACAGAAAATAAACAATTCTCATCAAAATAGATGGAGGACCAGTAACACGTCAAGGTAGTGATTAGCAAGCCACATAGACAAAAGGAGGTAAGAGATGAGATAGGAAACAAAGACCGCATGGGACCATGTTAGGGGAAATTAAACATTGGAATTCAGACTCCATGTGAACCTCAATGCCAAGTCTTTATCTATGGATTCTTTGTAAAAACAATGATGATATTAGCAAATATTTGTTGACTGCTTACTGTACATCAGGCCCTATGCTAAGCCCTTAACATGTTTTATCACTTCTAATTCTCCCAACAGGTTTACCTACCGGTAAAATTAGTAACTCCATTTTAATGATTAAAGAAAAGTAAGGATTATAGGGTTTCAGGGAACTGCTGAAGGTGATACAGCTATGCTAGGATTTGGACCTTGTCCCTTTCAGGCCAAGCCCTTAACACTGACACTGTACCTTCATTTAATACTTATACTTCCCTATTATGTGTGCTCAAATAATACCTCACTATTCCCCATATTTAATTCTAAAAGGGGGACTTAATTCTTAGCAACTTTTATTATTCTTTAGGCCAACCATTGTGCTATGGCTATTGATGGCAACATGAATTAGAATTTCGTGTCAGTATGGGAATTGGAAATCTCATGCTGGGGGATCTGCCCTCTGGAAGGTCACCACCAGCCTCTGCCTACCATTTGCAAATAATGGTGCCCAGTTATGCTCTCTCCAATTCTCACAGCTTCTCTATATAAAACCAATAGGAAAGGATTCACTCGGTTTAAACACTGTATAAACATTTAGGATACAATTTTATGTTTTTCTATCTTGGGTCCAAGAAATAAAGGATCAAGAAACCAATGTATCACCTTCTGGCTGTTGATGATAACCCACCAAATTAGGAAGATAGCCAGGTTTAGGGAATGTAATAAAGTTATAAAATGAGATGGAGACAAATTGAATGTAATTTAATTTAAATATTAATTTAAACCTTCATCTTCCTGGGAAAGGAACTGTGTAGTCCATTACAGATACTTTTATTGCATCCATTTCAAAGATGAAAAAGAATGTAGAAAAGAAGGAGGCCTTTAGGAGAATCCATTTACTTTCACAATGGTAGGGTTAATGTATGAAGGGAGAAAAATTACAAATAAATGTGATAATCATAATGAGGCTTAAGAAATGATCATTTTTACAATGAATGAACTGATAGTTTTCCCTAGAACAACATTAGCTTAGTGAAGTTAGATATTTAAATGTAGGCTATACTTTACATTTCATAACCCTTTTAGAAAGTTAATATATATTTATTCTTGATTTTTCTCTCTATTAAGCACTCAATTGCGAAGAGATGATAGTGTAAAGTAATTGATGGTTGGAAGTCATTCTATTCTACATTTAAGTATATCTGATACTAAAGGAGAGAAAAATAACTACACACTGGAGAAATTTGCAAAACCTCTATGCACTTATGACAAGCAGTTTTATACAAACTACCCTGGAAATGAAATAATGTGCTTCAATAACTGAATGCCGTTCTCCCAGCTGCAATAAGTTCACATAGAAATCTTGAAGTGATGAGATTAATTTTACCCACTTACTCTGAAGATGGTTATAATTAAAAGTATACTTTATCTGTGGAGTTAAGCCCTGGCTTTTTATCTTATTTAGAAGTTTCAGTGTCTCTTAAAAGTACTAACTTGAAAAAGCTAATCTCCAAATCTCCAAAATATGTTAGGTAAAAACTACTAAAGCCAGGTGTCTCATCCCTGAACTTCAGGGTGTATGTTCTTTGCAATTTGAGATTTATGGTGCCTGAGCCCCACCGACTGTCTTCTCTCACTTCTTCTCTATCCTTCGGGTAGGGGGAGATCAGCTAAGGGACCGTTAGACACTTTTTTGGTACCCACTTCCTCTGAAAACCTTATATAGAGGATCTGTTCTCAGAAGCAAAATATTAGAGCAGGAAAAGCCCCATATAATAATGGTATATTACAATTTTAATTAGATTAGTAATTTAATCATGCAAATGTAGAAACTGAGTGATTGGGAGTGTAAAGGATCTTAATGTGGTTCAGAGACCTGGAGATCTTTGATTGAGAGGGAAGAATCAAGGAGGATGTAAAATCTGTCTTCTGGAATTTGAATAGCTGTCAAGTCAGAAGAGAGAGGTAAAGAAATGTGGCATATTCATCTTTGTATGCCAGCATCTACCTCAGTCCCTGACAGAGCTACTCTGTGATACTTACTAATTGAACTGATTTGAATTTAACTATTCCTTTGAAGCTTCAGAGAGCAAAACTTAGATCAAAAAATAAGTCACAGGGAGGTAAACCCTGGCTAAGCAGAAGGCAAGGCTGCCAGTGAATTACAGCTGTACAAAATAGACTTCTTAGAGAAACAGTGAGATACTACACCTGTTCAAGCAGAAGGTGTCTGGCCATCTGTGAGTGATACTGCCAAAACAATTTACAGTTGATGGCGATAGGGAGTAAGTGTAAATATTTCCTCTCTCCTAGTTCTAAGATGCTATAGTTATTTTATGTGTACTCTGATTTTATTTTTTAGTATAATGAAGTTTGTTGGGTTGTCATCATTATAGGTCATATATATTTTTCAAATTTAAGATTGTAATTTTCCAAGTACAACGCTACAATTTTGATCATATACACTGAGTCATGGAAACCTACTCATTTTCCTCATTTCTCATAATTATGAGGTAGGTAGGTCTCCAAAACAGGGGTAGTATATGTGTCTTAAGAGAGGCAAACCTAAGAGACTCTAAAACTGAGGGTTGCTGGAGGGAAGGTGGGGGGATGGGCTAAATGGGTGATGGGCGTTAAGGAGGGCACTTGCGATGAGCACCGGGTGTTCTATGCAACTGATGAATCACTGAATTCTACTCCTGAAATTAATATTACACTATATGTTAACTAAGGAATTTAAATAAGAACTTAGAGAAAAATATTTAAGATATTAAAAAAAATACTTTGAACTAAGTCTGCTTTCTGAATATCTGCCTCACACTCAGTTTCTACCAGTACATCAAAATAGTAAACATGGTCTCTATGGGCTATTGCATTTTGTAAGGAAGTTTCTAAGAAATTAGTATAACCATTTAATTTCCTCTTTTACTAATTTTAGCATTACCTTTTTTTTTTTGCCACCACTTTTCACTCTCTAGGATTCACACACTTGATGCATTACTTCCAAGACGATGAGATACAGTATGTTGTATTATTTACGCTTTGCAAGTATTGCATCAAAATCTACATAAACTTAATATCAAACCTTGGCTAATATCTGTTTTTGTCCAAAAGCAGATGCAACAAATAAGGAGTTGCAGGGAAACTTACTAATAGGTTGTAGTGTCTCAGATACATTATTAAATTGCATGAGGGTTAGAAGAGGTCCTCAGCATGCTCCAGAAAACTCTCCTCCTTTCCCATGGTAATAACAATTTACAAGTTTATGAATGATGTGTGTAGAATGCCAAATCCAAATCACACTCAGAATGTTCACTGGGGTTCTAGTATATCATCCTTTCTTTCCCATAATCTTATATTCTGCAGAATCTTCCAGACATCCACCAAGGTCTCCTTCTCCCGTAAAGCCATCCCTGGTGGGCCCACCTCTCATGTATGAAGATCTCACTCCAATAACTAGTGTTTTCATAGTTTTTGCACAATGTGCAGTTACTAAATGTTTAGTCAAAATTGAATAAAATTATTAGTAAATAAGACCTTGTACTCTAGCCAAACTACGCAGTGTACTGTGTCATTCCCCAAGTGTTTCCTCTATCTTCACAGTGCATGAGAGTGGGATGGGGTAATAGAAGACTAACTTACCTGCTGGGACCTTACCAGAAAACCTTGGTGTTCTGTGTCAACATGAATTCTGGCATGTTTTAAGAATTATTAATGAAACAGCCACACACTTTATTTATCCAACTGAGCATTCAAAGAATGAGAAACCATTTCCAGACAGAGATTTGATCTAGGGACCCACTGAGACAAGTGCCATTGCCGAGTTATATGATTGTTTGTCTTCTCTGTGGAGCTGTGCTTCTCATGTCTCCCAGGCAGCAGATTTCATCACAGAGCAGGTGTCTCTGAGATGGAGTGAAGTGAAGACTTTTCCTTCCTTACAGGATTCTGAGTGTTTCCTCTTTCTTCTTTTTTTTAAAGCTTTATTTATTTATTTATTTATTTGTCAGAGAGAGAGAGAGAGCAAGCGAGCACACAAGCAGGCAGAGAGGCAGGCAGAGGCAGAGAGAGAAGCAGCCTCCCCGCCGAGCAAGGAGCCCAATGTGGGACTCGATCCCAGGACCCTGGGATCATGACCTGAGCTGAAGGCAGCAGCTTAACCGACTGAGCCACCCAGGCGTCCCCGAGTGTTTCCTCTTGGTGTGTAATTTCTGTCCCTGGGATCCTGCATCTCCCCGCTCGCAGTTGTCGCATACTCACGATATGCTCATCCACAGGGATTATGGACTATTGATTATGGGCATTTGTTTGACTCATGCCTCTTGTTTTTTCCAATTCCCAGTGGCCTTTTTTCTTTAGTGCTCTGTGCCCATGTCTATTTTCAGAGTTGATTTTGAGCTCATAGTTTACTGGATTTCTCTTTTCATATGTCATTTAACATTTTTCTTTAGGCTTCACAGAATTCTTACACAAAGTTCAGTCACTATTATACTTCTTAAAACTTGTCAACCTTTGGACAAATCAACAAACATCCCAGAACCCATATAAATTGTTTGATTAAGTTAATATACAGAACTATATTAAATTCATGTCAATAGTCAGAACCCATCAGTCCCGGGTTAGTAGAAACATTTGTAAATTAAAGGTCAGTGTTTTATATGATCATTTAGTGAGCATTAGCCGGAGTGTACTGGTGAAGCCTAGCCCCAGGTATACCTTGAGGAAAGAAACCCGAGTGTTTGATAGAGATGTACCATGATGATTCTTTTGAAATAATAATGTTTCCTGCATAATTTTCCCTTCCCTCATTTCAAACAGTTGGTCAGGTTTTGTAATTCACATAATGGATTTTTACAGAACACATAGAGATAGGATGGCTAGAGTCATTGGCTCTCCCTGGCCATGAGATGACATTTTGCTTGTCTCACAACTCATGTGAGGAGAGACAGAGGTGGCATTTGAAGAGGGGAGGGAAGGTGATAGAGAAAAATTGAGATCGGTGCAGAGATGGGACAGACCAGAAGTCAAGGGTCCCGTGGAGAGCAAGGGCGTATATGTAATTCAGAGGCAACCCCCCCCCCCAGGGACATGCCCGCCTTAGAGGCATGACTTGTGCCAGGCTCGAGGAGTCTGGGTTTCAGGCAGGTGGGTTCTCCGACTCACCAGGCGAGCCACAAACATGACTGGGAAGCAGCGGAATTACCACCTGAGGAGACTACATAGAAGCCTTAATAAAAGCAGCCCAGTGGGATGGAGCTTCGATGAGGATTCAGGTTTAATTCTATGTAAATCAAAGAACGCGTGAATGTTTCTTACACATCTGAGCTTGTTGAATAAGATTCTTACCTACTGCACACAGAGATTAATCTGGAACTGCTTGGAATCCTCATGTTGCACGTATCTGCACCCCGGACTGATTATAATCTCCGTCTTCCAAAAGTGGCTTGCAAGACGACTGTGCTCATCTGCATCAAGAAGGAGAAACAGCATAGAGGACATCAGCAGTATGGTATGGAGGCCTCAGCTTGGAGGTGGCACATACCACTTCCGCTTGTATCTCCTTGGCGAGAACTCCATCATCTGCCCACACCTACCGATAAAGTGAGTATAATCACGTTATACTCGGTGGTATGTTCTAGCTGCGTATCCAGGAAGAAAAAGACCTCAATTTAGAACAGAGAGCCAGCCTCTTCCAGTGTTTATCCTCCTGCTCACTAAATATCCATTTCGTTCTTCCACACAGGGAACACAATAAACCCCCTCCTCGAGCAAAGATAACCCTGAGTGCAATCCAGTCATTGAATACAACTGAATATCCAGCATCTTTGGATGATCTGCCACTTTTCCACAAGACCCAGATGTTTATTTATGGTTTGAGATATACGTTGGATAAGCTATGGTAAATCAGGAACAGGATAAATACCATTAAAACTTTCATTCAGAACAGAGAAGAATGAAAACCACCCAGCAGTCACGATCTATAGACATTATCAATCCTGCTGGGGTCCAAGACATTTCTTGTCTCTATAAAAAGGAGTGAGAAATTGCTGATATTTGGAGAGTAGCTAGAGTGCAGAATATCTCTATTTTTGACTTTTTCAAACTCTCAGAGTTGTCTTGCTAGCATGTGAGATCAGGACACTATTTGGCAGCAATTCTCCAGGGATTTGGCAAGATCGCAGATCATGCCAGACTTGAACTATATGGTTTCCAGCCTTGCTGAAGATTCCTGTGTTTCAAACTCGGCAAGGGAGTAACAGGGAGGGGCATTAGGACTACAAGTAGCGCGGAGATCACCATTAGACCCAGGACTGGGGGCCAACACTGGGAGAGGGAAAGTCTAAAGAATGATGAGTGCTGAATATCTCACGGGCCCTCTGGGTTTACTCTGAGGGTCAGTTTTGATTCAATTTAAAGAAATGAACAGCTGGAAATTTCTTCAACAACTGAATTTTAGGTTGAGATTTATACCTGTTACATAGGCAAGACTGTCCTCCAACCTCAAAGATGTGGAAAGGCATGTTAAAGAGACACTTATCCCAGGACAGCAGTACGTAATGGGTATCATACTGATGTTGTTAAATGTGTCCAATTTTGAGAAAATATGACTGGCAACAAAAATTTTTAGGTAAGAGGAGAGCAAATGTTGGCACCATCAACGTAATACTGTCTGGGAAAACAAAAGCCCAGATTTCTTCTTAAAAGCCTATGCAACAGAGATGATAATACCCGTTTTTCAGGGTTAAATTTGATAAAGTTTGTTAAGAACCTGGCACATTATCTACACTATTAGCTATTATTGTTTAATCAACTAACTTTGGATGGCAGTCAAATTACCAGCCGATTACCGGCTAATAAAATAAACCACAAGATGGAGTCATAAACCAAAGTAAAGTACAATAAAGCAAGCTTTGTTTGAGTTAAGATCTGCCTTAAGGATCAGTGACTAGTCTACTATGGAGTCCTGTCAACCACGTGTGTGACTTTTGAGAAGTCTGCTCGCCAAAACTTCAGTGCGTACGGAATTCTGGCTCTGTTAGCCCTGGGAGTTAGCGTGAGATGGGACAGGTGTATCGTTCTCACAGTCTGTGTCCCAGTAGCTCTGACAGTGGGAGCATTATGCCTCGGAGGATCTGGTTCTTTGTTTTATAAAAGCCGTTTTTTCCTTTTTTGCCAAACATAAGTGTGAAGTATGAGAAAACCGTTTAATCTGGTGCTGGCCTATGAAAGAGCAATCTATTGTAATACAGCCAGACATACTAGTGTCATACTTACTGTAGTCACAGGCAGCGCCGTGATGATCTCCAAAGAGATGACTTCCCTCAGGAATCCTTAAGGGGAACATTCAGTACAGCTGATTTTCATTATATGGGCTTATGCTGTGATGCCGCCATATCCTCAACATGGTTTATTTATTGTGTTGTCGTTTTCACCTTTGTTTGAAACAACAAAGAAACTTCAGTCCTAAAGCTCTTGAGCCCCTGATGGAAAAGCACACTGACATTGAGACTTCTGCATGACAAAGTACATTAATAAGGGAATCAGTCCGAAATTGTTGGCTTATATTTTTTATCGCCTATAAATGTTTTAAAAGAAATTATCTTTTCACAGTACTACAGATTCTCCAACTAATGGTATAAATTTTACATGGGGACAAATTGTTCCAGCTTTCCATTCAGACAGTGTATGGTTGACTAGATCCCCGACCATACCAGTGTTTATTACTGCAAGCGATCTTATGTAAAAAAGAAGAGAAGGAATTCATGTTTTCTTAGTTTGTTGATGCCTGAGGTTTAGAACCATTCCAAAGCACTGTTTGTCAGCTTTCTTTGAAGTGCACAAAATATTTTCAAAGGCTACACATAATTTTCTGTGAAGTGCACCAAATCACGCGGATCCCCTTACATACTTAATGTTGATGTACTTGGTGCCTCTTCTTGTTACTTTGTTGGGCAAACGATGGACCAGGTAATAAGGGCCTAATACCCTTGAGATACCAGTAATCTTTCCACGGCTTGTTTTTCTGAGTTACACCATTAGATAATGAAGGTTCCTTGGTTTTAAGCAACAGCAATAATCTCATTTTGCTGAAGTTAAACAGAGTTTATATGGAACACTGTCAGGGGCTGGGTTTTTAAATGGGCCAGGACCAAGGCTGTCTGTCCTTCAAGCTGCCAAGCAGGAATCAGCAGCTGGGACAATCAGAACATCCCTCCCTTAATCTCCCACCCCAGGGAGGAATGAAATTCTAGCCATTGTTAATCTTTATTTCTCTGGCCAAGATTTATACTGATTTGGATTGGGTCACTTGCCCACCCCTTAACTGGGGTAGGACAGAACCTGTGTTCACAGGCCTCAGACTACATTCACTGAGGAAGAAGTAATTTTCGAGTGCTTTGAGGGAAAGTAAATGGACGCTGGCCTGCCACACCCGATGCATTTCTGCTGCAACTATAGAATTTTTTTTTCCACAGAAGGAATTGTACTAAATTGTCATTTACTTAATTCCTCCTCCCCGCCGACGTCCAAACAGGCTGAAAGTTTCCTTCTGTTCTCCATTAGGTAGTTTAACTCTTACTTGATGCAAATCCTCATACTTGGAGAAAAGAAAATGATATAAAGTAGATATGGGAGGTTCGATGGGAAGCGGAGAGGAGGTCCCTGGAGAGGAGGAAAATCACCCCCACCTTGCCCAGATGTCATCTTGAACATGATGAAGGTCATCAGGGAGCCTCTGTGTGCCACAGCACAGTGTTGCAGCCTGTGAGCCCTCCCTGTCTCAGCGGCAAGGAAAGCTTGCCAACTCCCATCTGCTTTCAGCTGCGGCCTGCTTTCAGAGCTCTGAAAAGACTTGCGAAGAGATTTCCACTGAGGTGCCCAGCAGCTGCCACTATTCCGAAGGAGAGGGGATGGCACAAGGACCCATCCACATTCTGAGGAAGGAAGCATTCCTGAAGGAGGTGCTGAGGCATAGCCAGAGGCGGGGAGTAATTTTACACGTAAACTTCTCAGGGGTTTCACTTTCCTTTTATCCACGTTGTCCCAAATGGCAGGATTTCCTTCTTTTTTTAAGGCTGAATAAGATTCCATTATAGGTATATACTACATGTTCTTTAACCATTCACCTGCTGATGGAAAGTTGCTTGGCTAGCTCAGTAGAGCGAGACTCGACTTATTTTTTTAAAAATTGGGCTCAGGTACTCCAAAGTTAAAGCAGACTTTTTTCTGCTGATCTGAATTGGTGACTCGTATATTTCCAAGATAAGAGAACTTAATGCCTTGCCATTCCTAAAGTCCCTAAAAAGGTACTTAAAGCCCTCTAATTTATATTTTAATCTGTTAAATGAATACCTCTGGAATAATGTGGGGGCAGTACAGGGTACTTACAGGAGAGAGACCACTTTCACTTAACTTCTGCAAATGTGTATTTTGAGGGAGAGAGATATTAACTAGTGAAAGGTCTCTCGTAAGATTTTGCCTCCTCAGATTTGGGCAAATAATCTAGCTTTGGGTATACTAATATGTGTCCGGCACATATGTGAAGTTACTGTTAAATGGCCTGTAAGAAGAAGGAGCTGATGATGGTACGAACGCCATCAATGCAGTGTGGTCCCAGTTATTCCATCTAAATGGCTCGCAAGGCATGTGTCTGTCACAGGTTCTCCAGTTCACTGTTAATGAAAGTCATCTCCCAGTGCAACAAACATGGCTGCGAGACAATTATCTAAATATTTGCAAACAAAGAGTCAAACTCTAGTTTATATGATTTCAGAATCATTCCACTTCTTGCTTTACTTTGTCTTGAGCAAGAGTGAAACCAATTGATAAAAATTGGAGGTGCACCGCAGAGGGAAGAAAAATGGAAGTATAAAGAAAAGGGTTGATTTTTATCCCAACCATAGTCAAAATGCAATGGCCGTGGGTTAGTGTTTAGGTGTGAAGCATTAATAGTGGAATACTTCAGGGTCCACTCTCCGCCCACGCGTCAACTTGTAAGCTTCTTCAGGGTGCACTAGGTTGCACGTTATAGAGATTCGGTGGTACACGTATGATTTGGATTGAACTGGGCTCTGAAGTGACTTGCCTTAATTACTTGCTGACTGAAAATCCTTGCCTGAACATACACAATCCCTACCATTTTGGGGGAGGAAATAGCTGGTGTATGTGGCTTTTTTTAAAATTTATTTTTCTTTTTTCTTTTTTAAAAATGATTTTTATTTATTTATTTGACAGACGGAGATCACAAGTAGGCAGAGAGAGAGGTGGAAGCAGGCTCCCTGCTGAGCAGAGAGCCCGATGCGGGGCTCGATCCCAGGACCCTGAGACCATGATCTGAGCTGAAGGCAGAGGCTTTAACCCACTGAGCCACCCAGGCACCCCTATACATGGCTTTCTTAATACAGAAAGTAGTTTTACTAGTTGTTCAAATGTGTTTATGTCTTTGGTCTTATTGATAGAAGTTTTCTAGTCAAGTCTTCGCATGAACTCAGTAGATGAGTCCGTAGGGCTGTCTTACACGCATCCTTGTTATCATATATTCAACTTATGCCTAGACACCCTCCCCAAAAGAGAAGTATAGGAGCACTCTCCTGTAGAGCCAGGCTCAAGTTTCTTTTGTATCTTTTCCTTTCTTTGACATTCACATCTTGATAGAATTAAAGACTGAGGGTTTTCATGATTTAACTTGCCATCAGCATACACTGAAACCAGAGCGGAAAAACAAATACACATTGGCATCAGAGCCCAAAGTCCCGTGCATAACTCAGAGGAACTGAAGCAGAGAATGTAATTGCTGAAATCAAAATGATTATTGATCTGCAAATCCTCATCTATAGACAAAGAGAAAAAAATATTCTGAGAACAAAAGACACCCAGTGCATCTAAGTTATTTCCTGACATTTTGTTGGCATGTGGATAAAATGATAACTGAGGGCAAGGCCCCACCTATGTAGTATTCTCTACGTGCATATTCCCAGAGATTGATTTTTCTTCAGATTCTTACTTAGCATAACTCCAGATATCTTAGGCTGAAAACTCATGTTCCTGGTTTTCGGTGTCTGCATTTTTACAAAAACTTTACTTAGTTAACATAGAGTGCAATAACAGTTTCTGTAGTAGAATTCAGTGACTCGTCATTTATATACAACATCCAGTGCTCATCACAAGTGCCCTCTTTAATCCCCATCACCCATCTAGCCCATCCCCCACCCCGCTCCCTCCATCAACCCTCAGTTTGTTCTCTATTGTTAAGAGTCTTCTGGGGTTTTTTCCCCCCCTCTCCTTTTTTTCTTTTCCATCTTCCCATATGTTATCTGTTTTCTTTCTTAAATTCCACATATGAGTGAGATCATATGATATTTGTCTTTCTCGGACTGACATTTCCCTGAGCATAATACACTCTAGGGCTCCATCCATGTCATTGCAAATGGCAAGATTTCATTCTTTTTGATGGCTGAGTAGTATTCCATTGTACACCACTCCTTCATTCATTCATCAGTCGATGGATATTTGGCTCTCTCCATACTTTGGCTATTGTTGATAATGCCACTCTAAGCATTGGGGTGCATATGCCCCTCCGAATTTTCAGCTTCCTGCTTATAAGACAGCTATTGCCATTAGCATTCATTAAAGCGTACTGATATTAAATAACATTCATAGAAGTAGCCTTTAATTTACATACACAGAACTAAAACTTGGCATACAATAGATCATGCTTCAAATTGTATTTCCTGGAACACTTTGTAAACTTTGTCTGTACGAAATTTTTGGTGCATTTTATCTAGGATAAAATTCTGTAGACCCCAGTTGCTCACTCTATCAGTTGGGGTCTAGTGAGGAAACAGAAACATCACCATAATTTGCCCAGAGAAGATTTACATAAAGAATTAATAATGAATAAAAGGCAGTTGAATACTAAATGGGGTAAAAGAAAACTCTAAGGGGTCTAGGGATAGCAAGTTCTAACACACCTACACTATTTAGGCGGAGGTGAGTTGACAAAATATCACAATGACCTAGCAGAGGGTCCTCCCCAAGACGAAGGTCCAGACCTCTTCAAAGAGGGAAGCAACAGGCACCCTGCAGGATCGAAGAAACTCGTGGGAGGACACAGATCACAGCTGGTGGCACACTGAAGCTGTGGCTGGCTGGCACTGATCCAGAGGGCTGCTAGGCTCCTGTGCTGACTAGTAAGAAAGAGGGACCAGTACTCGGAAGGAGAGGGTCTTCTGTGCTATTCCCTGACAGTGTCCCTTCAACTTTTTCTATGGTTGAAACAAACAGTGCATCACTGGTAAAGAGGCATGTTTCTAAGTTTTGCCTCTGATATCACAAAGCAAGGCAAAAAATGGAGGATTTGAGGCTGAAAGTCAAGAAATGAATAATTGGGGCATTCACACATATGCTTAGGTGTGCAAGGTTTTATTTTTTAATATAATGGCCAATGTAACATTTAGATGGGTTCTTTCATTATCTCAGTCAAGAGTAATAAACTCACATGATCCTAAAAGCCTAGCAGATAACCCAAATGAGTGAAAATAGGATATATATGTCCAACCACAGGGAGTGGTGTGCACTGCAGTGAAGGGAATGTGCCTTGCCTCTTAAAAGTGAACCAGTTGGGGCGCCTGGGTGGCTCAGTGGGTTAAAGCCTCTGCTTTTGGCTCGGGTCATGATCTCAGTGTCCTGGGATCGAGTCCTGCATCAGGCTCTCTGCTCAGCAGGGAGCCTGTTTCCTTCTCTCTCTCTCTCAGCCTGCTTGTGATCTTTCTCTCTGTCAAATAAATAAATAAAATCTTTAAAAAAAAAAAGTGAACCAGTTCATACCGGAGTATCTGTGGTCTGCTTACAGACCCCATAATACCGTGTTAGCAGTTATAAAACTATATAATGAAACTGCCTGTCTATAAACCAGAGGATTTAGTTCCATTTTGGTTTTTTTTTTTTGTTTTTGTTTTTGTTTTGTTTTGTTTTTTGTATGGTGAGTGAGAAATGTCATTCTCAAGTTAGTCATGGAACCCACAGATGCAACCAGTCATCCAATTTATTAGACTGGATCTATCATTCATCCACTGTTTAAATGTTGTTTGCTGTAAGATCGCCAAATAGACAACTCACAGTATTTAACCAGATATATGTATGAGTGGGTTTGGGGCTAATTAAAAGTAATCATTTTTATTCTATATTGGAAAGAAAGGAAATGAGGGAAGCAAAGTTCCCTGTACTTTACTATTCTACATGTTATGCCTAATTTGACTTAGGATACATTTTCCGCATTGGCAATTCCCTTGTTTATAATTTAAAGAGCAATGATAATAGTAGCATCAGACTCTATTAGAATTACTTTGTGGAGGCAAGAAAAAAATAACCACTTAAAGCACTGTAATTACATCAATGTTATTAAATCCTCTACGTGTGTTTTTAAATGTCAAAATCCCAACATTAATTACCTTTCTGCACTGAAGCATGAGACGGCTTCAAAGTCCCTAGCCAAACAAGGACTGGGACAAAATGAGGAAGGGTAAAGGCTGGACCTCAGAGCACCAAAAAGATGTGGCTGTAGAGGAGAGATGTATGTATTCCAAAACCATATGTTTGGTATTTTCTGCATGGACCATATCTCATGTGTCTTTGTTTTTCTTTTAAATGAAGGTGATATGTTAAACATATAATTAAATGCATTGGGCATTTTATATCTTCATAAGATTTTTCACATAAACATGAAACTCTCGTCAAACCTTGGGTTCTAATTTCCGTTTTGGAAAATCTATCCATTATAACTATACAACAGCAAAAGAGGAACCCTCAGATTTCCCAACAGTCAAAAACCGAAAGTAGCCTTAGTTACCTGGATTTTAAAATGAGGTGTGTTCGATGGATTACACAAAGTGAGGCAGATACACTTCCTAACTAAGTCTACTTCCGCAGCCAAACTGGAGGCTGAACACTCTAGTGATGGGCACTGAGATGCGCTCATTCTCCAGGGCGAGCTTCCCATTCCGGCCGTGCCTTTGCTAGTGATGGCGTCCCGTGCAGGAGACCCAGTCGCTGAGCCCTGCCTTACTTACCTGGGATCGTAGTTAGCTTCTAGAGCTATTGTAAGGATTGAAACGTACTCCCTGCAAAGTACTCAAACAGAGCTTGGTACAATACATTTTGGCTTTTTTATTTGAAATATACTGCAGTTGTTTGTATCCATATAGTAGGAGTGAAAAAAAACAATGTAACAGTATTTTAGGTAAATCTGACCGTCATTTATATTACAAATTTCCCTTTTTTCTGCTTATTTTGTCTCCCATCCTCTGCTATTTATTACCTTCCTACTTCGGTTCTACTTCTTTTTACATTCTGTTTTCTGTAGAAAATATATATGGATTTTTTTTTTCTCTTCAGTGTAGTCTGTCATTCCCCCCTCACATCAGCGGTCATGTTTCACCATACATTACCCTACTGCAATACAAAACTGAGTCAGAATGGAGACACCACCAACCAATGATGGGAAAAGAGGGCAGCAAAAGAGTGGGGTCACTGCAGCCACCTGACAGAAATTTCTAGTAGGCAGTGAGGAGCTGATGGCCTCTATCCAAAGACCTTCTTTTACATATTGTCAGTCCTCTCATGTGCCCCCGCCCCCCGTCATCATTCCACCAACCTCTTACATCCAGATGGAAATCCCTCAGAAGATCAATCCAAAAATTCTCTTCTGCCTCAGTAGAGACAAACTCCCATCTATTCAGCGCACCTCTTCTTAGCCATCAGTATTATTCAAAAGGAAGGAAGTGCCACTTAGTAACTGTGTTCAAGGTGTGAACCTCTGGGATGTATTAGCAGTTGCAAGCAGAATATTGTAAACCAAACCAGTCTTTACAGGTAGTATCAGCACCTCTGTGCAGGACACCCTGGAACCCCAGAACGGCTTTTCTCGTGCTCAGTGTGGACTTCCATCCATCACCTGACGAGAGAATGTTTGGAACTTGCCTGCCAGCCAACAGGCGCATTTCTCCAGTTTTGCCACCTCTGTACCAAATGCAGTGTTTGTGAAACATTTAAATAGTTTCTTGCACTTTGCCCTTATAATTTTATAAGAAAAAGAGTTTTAAGAAGGAAGACAAAAGAGAAGGTGATGAAGGTCAAATCTAATGCAACGGGGACAAAGATTGAAATCATGGTTTATGCCAAGAAAAGACCCTCAATGGACTCACAGGCTGATCACAGGTTCAAATGTGGAGGAAAAGAATGTGAAGGAAAGCACCTTAGTAGCTGGGTCTTAAAAGCAGACTCCAGTACCGGTTTCTGCGGAGGCACAAAGAGAACAAGAAGCTGAGTGAGGTTTAAAACCATGATGCAGAAAGTGTCACATTGACGTGATTCTTAATCCCTTGTCCATATCAAAGTATGAAACTGGGAAGGCAAAAGGAAGGTTTGAGGGAGCCGTTTGTGCACCGAAGGTACCTCAAAGGTGGACTAACTCAAGTCGACAAAAGGACTTTAAGGAGGTAGAGCTAATTGGTGTCCACTGCAGGCTGGGGAATATCGTGGATCAGGGTCTATCACCGGTAAATCTTAGGGCAACAGACAGACTGCACAGAACACAGAAAAGCAGAGGATGGAACAGGTGGCCGGGTTGGGGAGCCACACTCTCAAAGCTCACCAAAGCAAAAATGAGTGTTTCTCTTCCTTAGTGGGAAGGGAGGGAGCACAGGCATGGTGCCATATGTTTATCTTACATCCTGTCCCAAAGAGTTGCCTGGTGGGGTGGAAAGACTTAGTAGAAGGCGCTGGAGAGAGAGAGCTAGTTATCTGGGGACTGAAAAAAGAGAAGCAAAACTGGAAGGAATACAGAAGTAGCTGTAGGAAAGGGATCCAAGAGATTAGGGTTGTGGGAAATACAGAGAAAATTTTCCAAATAATCTCTGTAAATACCCACGGGAGAGTCAACTTGAAACATCTGCTGTGTGCAGAGAAAACTGTAAAATTGGCATCGGCCAGGGGAGAACTCTGTTTCCTCTTCCTCCTTGATGTCTTCCAACCCTGTGGTCCTCAGCAAATACAGAAGTACCACTAGAACTACAAAGTGGAGGGTATATTAGAAGCCCCTGCTCTGCCACTGCAGGCAGTGAAGCTGGGAAAGTCTCAGATTGGGAAAAAATGAGCTATCAACTTTCACTGGTTCGGAATCAGTCATCGGGGACTTTCCCTCTCTTCAAGGAGCTGGTGGATGAAAATTGGGGGTTCAGTGAATTTGAAGGGGAAAAAAGTTACGTAGCTATTTTCATTAACCTCTTACTGAAATTTAGCCTCTCCTTTCATTATAAATGCATGTAACCCCACACAGAAGTGTGTACACACTTCCGCAGTGTACTTGCGGAAACGAATTCACATAGCCAGCCTGGGAGCATTATCCATAGAAAGGCCTGGGGGCAAGGTTGACCCCTGGCTAAGCCCAGGAACTACAATTTCAGGAGTATTCCCACCCTGCACTAAGTGATATGGGTGGTTCACTGGGCCTAGATTGTTTGTGCTGACAATGTGGCTTATGGGCAGCACCTGCTTTCTTGCTGGGAGTCCAGAGTTCTGGTACCTGCTAGGTAGATGGTGCTTATGTGACCAGCCCCTGGTAAAAACCCCTGGTGCGGAGTCCTCCCATGGGCTCCCCTGGGAAGAAACACTGCACACATGTTGCTAATTTTTGTTTGGTGGGGGGAGGTGGAGGGGGAAGCATGCACCCTGGCTGACCTCTCAGGCAAGAGAACAATCATAAGGAAGCGCACAAGGATTCCCCCAGACTCTACCTGTGTTTTTTTCCTTCCTGTTCTGGCTGTATATATTCGCTGCGTCCCCATAAATCATCTTAGCTCTGATCACAGCTACGGGTAAGTGCTGTGAGATCACCTAGTGAAATGTTTGAATGTGGGTGGTCTTGGGGACTTCCAGCACAATGTTGGAATTTGCTAACTAACCTAAACTCACGGAAATACAGCCCCAGTGTTATTTTGGGGAACGAGTGCGGGGGCAGGGAAGGACTAGACCCTGGTAGGTGGGTGGTTGTAGAGTTACTTCCCATGCTATGAAGCAGCAGTTGAGCTGCTGTTTGTGATCGGATGCAAAAGTTCCCTATGCAGTGTCAAAATAATCCATTTCTAGGAGAGGTGGCTTGATGGACCCCCCAGCTCTCTGGGGCCATGCAGGCTACGGCCCATGCTGTGAGGGAAAAGCCTCTACAGCCCGGGTGATGATTTGTTTGTCTCTCTCCTTCCTCTGGGCAGGGAGAAAAGGGCCTAAATATAAACATTAGTTTGTGGCTGCTTTCTCCTGTAAGTGGGAGGTAAAAAGGCTGGAGCAAGGCTTTAAATAAAACAGAGGGAAAAAGAAAGAGAAAAAACCACCTTAGCCATTTTTCCAGCCTAGCTGCTACTGAAGCCGCCCCCGGCCCCGCAGTCCTGCTGGGTTCTCCTGGCAAGCCCGGATGTGAACCCTGGAAATGGAGACTTTACTGCTAGGGATTTGCATAAACTCATAATGAGAAAAAAAAAGGAATTTTAAATCACAGCTTTGTATTTTGTGGCTATTGCATCCGGATATATGATACAAAAATAATGTAGAATGTTACATGTTTTCAATTTCGTAAATGCTAGAGGGGTCATCTCACCCAGGGAAAGCTGCAAAAAAAAAAAAAAAAGTGTAAATGGAACACAGCTCCCTTGCTTGTTGTCACAGGTGGGCAGATTGAAATTTAAACTCATAATATTGGAAACAGGTCTCTGTAATTGATGAATTTTTGCTACGGTTTTGCCTATTGGAGTCTCAAGAGAAAAGGAGCCAATGTCCAGATTAAGATACACTTTGGAAATTTTATAAAGCGTTTTTTAATTTTGCTAATGAGTTCTTGGAAAAATCAGATTTCTGACCCTTGGGAGCTGATGATTTTCTGGTTCCTGGTGTGCACATTTTTGCCGGGGGCAATTTGGATCCTAAGACAGACAAGGTAAAAAGTGCAGGGGAAAGATTTGTTTGTCACTTGGACTTGGAACACAGGTGCCTGGCCCTACAGGGTCTCAGCTTTGCTGCTGCTGAGGAAAAGCTGCTGGCATTTTTGATTTGCTGACTTCCCAGATGATACTGATACTTCCCTGATACTGCCTACCCTGGGCTGTTTCTGGGCCAGACCTGAGCTGCGCTCGGCTAAAGCAGACACAGGCTCAAGGAACAGATGTCAGACTCTGGGATGGCTGGAAATGTAGGACACCCCTCTATGGGGTTGTAGTTATGAAAATGTGATGGATGCTGGCTAGACCCGCTGGGTCACTTGTGGATGTCTAAGGAAAGGGCTTGTTCTTGAATGAGGCCGTATAAAATGCCAGCTGCAGGAGGACTCCATGTTTCTGATGAGGAGCCTGACTGCCTTCCTAACCTGTGATTCCCGTTGAAAGCTGCACGCTGGCGGAGAGTGACCCTCTGCCCATCTCTGACAGATCACACTCTGGAACCCCTGGGAGGGTGGGATGTGTCACTGCTGTTGCCTGTATTCTGCTTTCCAGATTAGTTGGGATTTGCAACAATGGCTTGACAGCCCGACTCTACCCCATCACCTTTCTTATGTTGTACACACCTTAGTAAGGCACTTCGATCGTTCAGGGCAACTGTCTCCAGAAAGGAATTGATCTTTTCTAGGCTGCTCACTGGAAAAATGATCAGGACAAGAAGTCTGGAGAGAGGAGAGGTTATGTAAACTCATTTAAAAAAATATTGAAAAATCAGGGTTTCACCCTGACCATTTCTTTGCCCTGGCCACTTCCTGAATATGATGTGTCTTGCTGGTTAAGTAGTATGAAAAATGTTGTTCTGTGAAATGCTTGTGTCCCTCTTGCACACAGCCCTTCCAGATGAAATGTCTGGGCAAAAGAAATAGAGAGAAAAATGATTATGAGAAATTGTAAAGCTAGGATTAGTGAGTGCGGCACACTGATGTTGCAACAACAAAACCTTGATACATGGGGAGGCACAGGGGTGGAGGTGGGGCATTAATGATCTTGGATTTCCAGAACTGCTCCCAGAAGCTCTTCCCTCTTCCTGAAGGAAAACCACGCAGCCAGTGCCAGCTTCCCTGAGCCCTTCGGATTCCGGAGGATTGCCAAGCCCAGGCCGCTTGTGGCAATGGGACACTGAGCTGCGGGGTCCTGCCCGGTCCCCGCAGAGTGCCTCCATGAGCCCTCCACACTCAGCAGGTTGTGGACTAGCATTGCTGACAAAACTCTTCGGAACTGACCACATCAGGCACTTCCTCTGAAAGAAACCACTGAGAACCCTGAGGCAGGAGGAACCACACAGGGAAGCCACAATGGGGGCAGCTGTTAGCACATACTGCATGACCAATGCCTGGCCTGCGTGGGGTGCCTGAACTTTGTAAACTCTTTGTTTCTGGGGACACATGTACCCTCAGGGACCGTATTTCTTGGATGTGTGCCCTGACCATCAGGACACTGCCTCAGCCCTAGAAGGCTTAGGGACAGCTTCATTTTACTTGTCAGGCTGTGCTGGGCCAGAGTTGATCCCTCAGGCCCGACTTTAAAAAAATAAAAAGATTCATACATGAAGTTATGAAGGAAGCCCCCTGGCTTTATAAGACAGCGCTTTATGGTTCATGGTCTGTGTTTTAACTGGATAAGTCCAGAACCCCCAAAAGGCATATGTGAACTGTAGGTTGGCCTCATCCTGTTGCATAGTCCTACTGATAATTCTGTAAAGACACCTTGGCCATGGGCCAAGGGAGTGGTTTATGCAGACAAGTTAGCACAGCAAGAGTGAGACAGCTATCCTTAGCATGGCCTCTGAGCAAGGCTGACCCTTGGCTGACATCTGGGAACCTGCCTTTGTGAAGTGTTCCTGCCCTTCCCTAACTCGTAGGAGTGACTCCCTGGGCCTAGAATGTGCAAACAGTGGGGTTTATATCAAGCATTTGCTTTCTTTCTGTGTGTTTGGAATTTTGGTACGTGCTTGGTGAAAGGTGTCTATGTGAGTAGGCCCCAATAAAAAGCCTACACTCTGAGTCTCAAAGAGCCTCCCTGGGCAGAAATATCACATGCTGCTGAATTTTCATTGCTGAGGAAGAGTGTGTTCTGCATGACCCTTCATGAGAGGGGGAGAGCAAAGAGCCCCTTGCACATTCTTCCAGACACTGCTTGTGCCTTCCTCCTTATGATCAGGCTATATTTCCTTACCACATCACTATAATAAGTCTCAGTCCTGAACACAACTGTATGCTGTGTCCCATGAGAGCTTCTAGCAAATCTGAAATGTGTGGTGAACTTGGGATCTCCCATTACAGTCTCCAACAGAAATGTTGTATTTTCTTTTCATATTGTAGATGTTGTAGGTTATTTTGAAATTTCAATTATATTGATGACTGTTTTGAAATGAAGGTAGATATTAGACTTGCCACTAGTTTGTTACTTAATGTATTGATAAGGAAGCATATACAGGATACATTTTAAATTATTTTTAAAATTGGACATTTTTATTATTCTGACATAATTCATGTCTTTTGTAATCCTGAGTATTTTATTTGCTGTATTATTCTGAAAGACTGATTCTGAGATGTCCAGGCACTCACCAGGCTGCCTAAGGGGTCTGCACATAAGTTGAAGACTTCCTGCATTGGGTTACTACCCTGGACTTAGATGTATTAATCACTATGGGCAATTTATTACCTAGAAGTGAATAAACATTTGGTGCCCAAAGCTCTATCCAGGGAGAAGGAAGACCTTGTTCTACATGTTACATGTACTGGGGCAGCAAGAGTCAACAATAAAGTCACTTTATGCGATGCTTCTTCAATGTGATAGTTACATATGTATCTAAATGGTGAGATACCACTAGGGGTTTATATTCATGCTGAGCCTTCTACAAGTACAATGCTCTTTTATACAAGTTTCTTGTTGAACTTTATTATATGAAGTGTCAGACTGAATTTCTGAAAATCTGAGGTCACTTTCAGGTATTTCTGTGATCCCAGATGGCCACTTAAGTTCAGTTGTTCCAAGGACAGTCTTCCATAAGGGAAATGGAAGCAGAAGTGTAGAGCCGAGTCAGCCCTTGCCAACCCTGGCATGCAATAATAATGTCCTGATGCCACCTACAAATATAACTTAATTTCTGTTGATGTTGGCTGGGTTTTTGATATTTTTTGAAGCCCAGCTTAAGCTCTGAAATTTTTTACAATCAAGTTAGTGGTCAATATTGCAACATTATGATTTAATATTACAAATGTGACTTTAGCAGGTTCAGTGGAATCACTAAAGGTAGGATAATAGCTCATTAGAGCAGTAGTCAGCTCTTTCCTTGGAGATGTATGGAGATGTGTTACCTGTGACACATGTGTTTCTCCACCATGAAACGGTATGGAGCAAAGGATTTGCTAATTGTCTACAGCTAAAGTTTTTCTTTAATTGAATACAAAAGTATACGTATAAAAATAAGAAAGTTTATTTGTATTTTTTTTTTAACACTTCTGCCCCTGGTTCCTTTTTCTTACATGGTCAGCTGCACCTGTGTGGCCCCCATGCCTTCATAACTTCGCACAAAGCATCTCCAGTATCATATCATCCATGCTAACCGAACCAATGATGGGCCTGAAGAACAGTTCCACGATGACGTTGGCATTGATGAATCTCAGCAGGAACAGGACACTATTCAGTTCGGTGAGTCTGGCTTGGTGCCTCCTGTGCGTCATCCTGATGTGGTCGATGAGTATCTGCTGAGTTCCCCACTGGAGTCCCTGAATGTACTTCACGCACTGAAGGCCTGGCAGGCCTGGAGGAGCAAAAGGCAGAAGAGTCCCTTTATTGTCAACAGCTCACTCGGCATTCTTAGCTCACTTAAGTATGTCCGTTTGTGCCCCTTCCCACATTAAACAAGAGTTTAAGCTTCCTGCTTAAAAGGGCTTTCTGGGACAAGGATAAAATGCCAAACCAGTTCTAAGTTTTCAGAAGCACTGCTTCTGAGAATGAAGGTTATCGTCACTGTTTGTATCCTCACGTGTAAAAACTGCTGGCCCTGGGCCAGCACATGCTCACTTATTCACTGTGACAGGAGAATATCATTTAATGAATTATGGCTCCAGTTCACTGTAGAAATAGGAAGACATTAAGATTATCTCAAGAAGTGAGCCCTTGACATTTTACCTGTGGGAAACAGGCCATTGTAAAATGACTACAGGTTTTGCCAGATGACAAGTATTTCACCATCTTCCCTTGAATTTCCTACTAATCCCATGATTACCCAGCTGCTGGGTTTAAACTTCACAGCCACAGTGACTCATGAGTCTCATTCTAATTGTTTGCTGACAGGCTGATTTTAGTCTTGAGTCCCATAGTAATTTAAGAGATAACACTAGCCATTTAGCTCATTGTACCATGATTTCTGTGTTGGGAGAGATTTAAAAAAAACTGATTTTAATGAATATTGCAAAAGCATCTTTTAAAAAATACTGAAGAAAGAGGTCTTTAAAAGCACTGTCATACAGGCATTAAAAAGTAAACATGCAAACATCATCAATTTCAAGATGGTTCAAAAGTAACTTTTCAAACAGGGAATGCCTGACTTTCTTGCAGTATTATGTGATAACCCTGGTAAAAGTGAATGAAATACAATGTAGGAAAGATAATGTACCTGTAAATTTTATAAAGACGGTGTTAAGAGGAGGCTGCTTTTAAAAGTCCTTTGATCCTGCATGACAGTAATATTATTGTAAAGTTCTTTAACTTGTATTGAACTCATTAACAATTTACTATGCTGTTTAAGGGACATCAGTGATGATGCAATCACTTTCCTTCCCTTTCTTACAGAATCTAGCAGTGAAGTATTTCATTTATTAATTTTTTAATTTTTTATAAACATATAATGTATTTTTATCCCCAGGTTTACAGGTCTGTGAATCGCCAGGTTTACACACTTAGCAGTGAAGTATTTCAAAAGCACCATGGTGACCAACAGAGTAGCAGGACCAGCCTGCATTCTTTAAAAAAAAAATAGTAATAGTAACAGGCAAGTCATTCCTATCATAGGCAAATAGGTCTGATAAAAGGAGAAGGAAAGTAGGCCATAGGCCATATCTGTGCTCCAGATTTCATTTCTGATTACCCCGCTCCACACATTAATAATCCCCTACTACCTACACTCATTATCCAGACTTGAGATCCCGTTTTATTGTTTGAATTCCATTGATGAGGAGAAGAGGAGGCTTGCATCAATCTCTACCAGGAATTTGACCTCTAGGTCTAGATTCATGGCTCCTTAGAACGCCATCTTGTGAACTCCCCATCCCTTTCCTCTGTTTTCATAACACACCCTCTTTTCCCACTGTCTTGCCCCACCCCCCACAAAAGGCAGGCCCATAAAGTAAATTCAGGAAAGACATAATGTGAAGAGAAGGACTCCACAATAATAAAAATAATGTTTACACATAAACATCAGAGAATACAAAAGGATAAACGTCAAAGAAAGGCCACACGCCTAGCAGGTGCATTTGTGTCTAAAACACACTCAGCTTAGCTGATTAAATTCACAGTGAGAGCATTCAGAGAAGCAGAGAGATGCATGTGTGTGACCAAAGTATGCTAAGCAGAGTGGAGGGGAAGAGGCAAACCAGTGGAATGTAAAGTTCTGGAAGCTGAGCCCCTGCTTTTCTTTTGTATTCCAACAGAACGGGGTCCATGGGAGATGTTTAAGAACACTGGCTGAAGGAGCAAGAAAACACTGTATTCCAAATGATCTTAAGAATCACCTTGGGCACTTACGACAAACGCAGATTTTCAGACTCTGGACCACGGCTACCAAACAGAACCTCCAGGGAGGAGCCTGGTAAGACTTTAAACAAGTGCTCCCTACCCACTATGCACAGGCAAATTTGGAAAACAATGATATAAAGGTGACCTACAATGATCACTGGAATGAGCTGAGGGCTCTAGGTCTTCAAATGTGAGTTCTGAATGAAATATCATCCTATTAAATACTGCTCTATACACTTTGAAAAAATGCAGTCAGGACATAACCGGAGACTTCTGGTATTAGGAGAAAAAAAAAAGGTGTGGAGGGAGCATTTTAAAAAACTATCCCAGCTTAAGGTGCCTGGAAACTTTGTGCCCGCTTGTGACCCTTTTGGAGGGACTCTGGTCAAAGACAATGCTAGTAATGGGACATACTCAAGAAAAGGTGCTGGATGGTCCATGGAGATGTTCTCTCATTATCTGGGTGGACTCTGTGGCACAGTGTCCAGCACCTAACAGACAACCTGAAAGTGTGTCGCAGCAGACATCCCGTGGTGGCAAGGAGACCCATGCTCCATGACTCACTGGCCATTACGGTGGAGGAAAGTCATTTGGGACTAGGCTACCTAATCTGCAGATGGGGTGGAGTGAGGGTGAAGGGCAGAGGGGCTTGATTAGGAGGTCCCTACCTTCTCTGCAAGCTCTAATGGACAGTGCTCCTGCTGGCAGTCCCTAGCGTCTTTTCCCTGCCCCCTTGCTACCCTGATACAGACACTTGGAGAATGACATAGTCCAGCTGCTTAGGACCATAAAAATGATCATTCAGAGGCAGACCCTTGAAAGGCAAAGTCCGGTGTCCTGTATGACAGTGTGTGTGTTGGGGGGATGGTCTAGGACTCCTTAACAAATGTTTCTTATCAACCTGAACAGATTTCCTCCAACAAAAAGTTCTAGTAAATTTCAGAACTCAGTCTCAGAAAGACGTTGCAGAATTTGCAGTGAACACAAACTTTTTTTTTTATATAGTTGTACTACTGGATTTAAAGGACTAGAGAAGGACCAGCCCCGTGCCCGGATGGCACCAACTTTTCCTTAGTAGCAGAAAGAGGTAGAGAGAGAAGTAATAAACCTCGTCAAACAATCCCCCATGCTCTCCGCTGAGTGTCTGGCAGCAGCCCACCCACAAGGAGTGCTTTCTGGAGTTCCCCCAACTCTGCGGAATTACTTGTGATTCTTCGCTGGTGCCCCGACACTCCCCTGACCACCGAAAACTCTTCAGTGCCTGAGTCACTGTTTTTTTCTGAACAGAGAAAAGCCTGTGCCCGAGGCCGCGGCCTTACCCGGATTAAAGAGCACGGTTCCCTTGAGGTAGGCGTACTCCTTGGTACTGATATCCAGGCTCCAGCACTTGGCAAGGAAGCACTTGATGGTTTGGACTTCAGCCGCCGAAGGCAAATGCCCGGCTTCGGGCTGTGATACCAACGGTGGCTGCCGCGGGGGCAGAGGCGGCGGCTCGTCGCCGCCGGTCTCCCGCCGCCTGGTGGTGAGGATCTTCTGCAGCAGACTGGGCTCCGAGGTCTCCACCGTCTCAAAGTTCAGGTGGTCCTGGGCCAGCTCGAGCAGGAGCAGCGACGCCCAGCAGTTGCGCACCAACACCAGCTGCTGATCCAGAGGGAGCACCTGGAAGCAGGGTAAGTACTTGACAAAGCGCAGCGTCTTCAGCAGGCCGGCCGCGGCTGCCTCGCAGACCACCTGTGGACTCCTGAGGGCCACCCGCCGCTGCGCGCCACACGGGGGGTCCCACCAAGGGGCCGCAGGCTGCGTCTCGGGAGCTCCTTGGGTCTCCTTTGCGCTCGTGGGCAAGTGGGGGAAGATGCCGCCCTGGCTCAGGTGGTCTTCCCCGCAAAAGCAGCAGCGGTACAGGAGCGCCACTGCCTGCCCGCCCGGCAGCTCCTCTCTGCCCCCCAGGCCCTGGGCGCCATGGGAGCGGTTCCACCACGCGCTCCCCGGCCGCGCCTCGGGAGCTTCTTGCGCCACGTGCGTCTGCTTTGCGCTCGTGAGCAAGCTATAGAGGATGCTGCCTTGGCGAGGGTGGTCTTCACCGCAAAAGCAGCAGCGGTACATAAGCGCCACGGTCCGCCCCGCAGACAGCTCCTCTCTGCCCACAGGGGGCTCCGAGCCGCAGGAGCAGCCCCAGCACGCGCCCCCCAGCCGCGCCTCGGACGCCTCCGGGGCCGCGTCCGTCTGCTTTGCGCTCGTGAGCATGTTGTAGAGGATGCTGCCCTGCCGCGGGTGGTCTTCGCCGCAAAAGCAGCAGCGGTACACGAGCGTCACTGCCCGCCCACCCGGCAGCCCCTCTCTGCCCACAGGGGGCTCCGAGCCGCAGGAGCAGCCCCAGCACGCGCCCCCCAGCCGCGCCTCGGGCGCCTCCGGGGCCGCGTGCGTCTGCTTCGCGCTCATGAGCATGTTGTAGAGGATGCTGCCTTGCCACTGGTGGTCCTCGCCCGCCATGGCCCTCGGTGCCCGGAACCCAGCTCTGTCCGGTGGCGGCCGCCTGGGATCTATTTATACCAAGCGCGCACGCACGCGCGTCGGCCGTCTCCGCCAGGGCAAGGGCGCAGAGGGGGGCGCGGCGCTGTGCTCCGGTGTGTTCGCCCTTGACCTCAGCGGCTCAAAAGGGACGGATGGTCCTTAAAGGCTGAGAATGGAGGAGGAACGGAGGCACCGGAGCTCTCGAACACTTTCTCCTTTCCTCTCATTGCACCCTTTCCTGCCTCTGGAAGACAGAGCAGAGTGCAGGTAGCAGGTGTTTGGGGCACTGTTCCAACTCTTTCCATTGAAACCTGGCATCTAATTTGCTCCCTAATTGGAAGGGCTGGGGTGCCTAATAAAAGGGGGAAAATCTACTTGTGCCATCTTTGAATACTTTCATTAAGTGATCAAACTTTGTATGACATATTTTGCATATGGGTAGGGAAGTCTGATTTTCATGGAACTTGAGAAGTACAGACCACGGACCAGCGGTATGAGCATTACATGGTAACTTGCTAGAAACGCCTAGTCTCAGTTCCTAGCCAGACCTTCTGACTCTGAATCTGCATTTTAATGCAGCCCCTAGGGAATTTGCATGCACTTTAAATTTTGAAAAGCACTGGTTTAAGGATGCTGTCAAAAGCGTTTTGTTTAATTCAATTGATATTCACGAGCACCCGCTTTATGTATTAAAGAGCATGAGTGACCAGGATGTAAAAGTGGCTAATATGTGGGGATATAATCATCACAAGGGCTAAGAGGTTGCTACAGTGAGAACTTCAGATTCTTCTAGAGGTGCTACCTTGGGTAGTTGTATAATTAACATTTCTTCTCTCACCCCTCCTAACTGAATAATGAAAAACACAGGTTTCAGGAAGCCTGGCTCCTTTGATCCTTACTTACCACACAGCCTCCTTTCTTGTGTTCTGTAGAGAAACCGAGATCCGGGTCCTTCCACATTACCACCTGCCCCCCTTGTGTAACTGTTTCATCAACCAGCGGCTTAACTTCAAAACCACAACCCTTTAGTCCTCAAATTCTTCATCTCTAAAATGGGAGGTTTGTTTAGTGATTTCGTGGGTCCAGGACTGAAGATTAATGTATACCAGCTGGTCTGGGATTATTGTTCTCCTTTTGGAGTTTCTCTGGGACCTCAAATTCTGAGCATAAGAGGAATACCTAGCAGACACTGATTTGCGTTCAACCTGAAATTTTATTCTGTGTGTGAGAGACCCTACCACACGGAGGTTAAGTCTCCACCACTGACACCAGATTGCCTCAATTTTAATTCTGGCCCTGACACTTTGTAACTCTGTGGCCTTGGGTAATGTATTGGTCTCCTACTGGTGCTGTAACAAATCACCACAAATCTAGTGGCTTTAGGCAACACAACTTTATTATGTTACAGTTCTGGAGGCCAGTGGTCTGAAATCAGTTTCACTGGGCTAAAACCAAGGTGACATTCCTTCTGGAAGCTCCAGGGGAGGATCTATTTTCTTGCCTTTTCCGACATCTACAAGCTGCCTGTATTCCTTGGCTCCTGGCCACATCACTCTTACCTCTGTTTCCATCTCCGTTCCCACTCTTTTAAATACCCTTATAATTACACTGGGCAAAGCCACATAATCCAGAATAGTCTCCCCATCTCAAACTTTGTAATTAAATTACATCTGCAAGGTTGCTTACCATGTGAGATAATACAGTCGCATGTTCTGAGTATTAGAATACGGACATCATTGGGGGGACATTATTTAGCTTTTCCCAGGACAGTTCTTTAAGCCACCTGTGCCTCAGTTTCCTTACTTGTAAAGGACAATAGTGGACGTAGTGAGATAATCCTCATACATGAGTTACTCCTGTAAAACATTTGGCTGGTACATGACAAATGGGAGATCTATCAATCTTTACCCCCCCCCACCTTTTAATATCATGTGGGATAACTTAAGGGCTAGGTGATATTAGACCCATATTGCCATTACTCCATCTCTCCTAGGGAAGCCCCTCCTCAGTCTCCACCCAGAAGCTCTTTTTCTTCTGTGTGTCCACATATCTTGGCCCAGACTCAAAACACTGCATGGGTCATCTGGTTTACAACGATAATATATCTTGGAAATGTTATCTTATTGTCCATGTCATCATTCGCCATTTCCCATGTTCAAGCTACTACTTGGGGTACTGCGATTGCTACTTCAAGGATCTTCCTGCTTGATGAGCCCCTGCTATTGGCCTTCCTGAAAAACCTGGCCTACCTCAGTTCCCACCTTAAGTTGCCAGAGAAAGTTATGTTTTATTATGTCATCCTATATTATTTTCTTCCTAACTTTTATGAGACCCCGATATGAGTGATTTCGTTATTTGATGCTCGTTGATTGTCTCCCCCTACTAGTATAAAAGTCCCAAGAAGGTGAGGACTCAGGCACTCTGTGTCCCAGCAACTAGAACAATGTCTGGCATACCATAGGTGCTCAAACATATTTCTTGGCCAACTGTACCTTCAGAAAAGGAGGAGAGGCTATAGCTTGTTCTTTTAGCACAGAGGGCAAGCATTCCCACACAACTATTGCTACACTGACCCTGGAGAGAGGAGAAATTAGCAAGCTCTGGAGGACTGAACTTTCTGGAGGCCTTTTTTTGATACTCAGAGTGTTACAGGCACTGTGGGAAAGTAACAAGAGGACTGAATCAATAGTTAAAAGATGGCTTCAAGTCACTTCAGCCTTCACAGTAGTGAAAGGGGGAAAATTCTGTGAACCTATGTTAACAGGTTCACTGTGTTCTTAGTCATTCAAGGGTTATTATTATTTCTTTCTCCCAATATGGCCCTTGAGAGAAATGTTTGCTGATCTCTTCATTATATTGAAAATATAAAGCAACTGAAGTTTATATTCACCCACTTTTAGAGCATTTAAGCTTATGTTGGGCTTTTTGCCTATGAAATCAGAAAAAGTGCTATAAACTATTTTAATATATGTACCCTAGCCCTCTATAATTCAAGGGTATTTCTTAAACTCTTTATCTTATCAACTTTATTTTTTTTAAAGATTTTCTATTTATTTATTTGACACAGAGAGAGAGAGATTCCAAGTAGGCAGAGAGGCAGGCAGAGAGAGAGGGGGAGGCAGGCTCCCTGCTGATCAGAGAGCCCAATGTGGTCCTCGATCCCAGGACCCTGGGATCATGACCTGAGCTGAAGACAGAGGCTTTAACCCACTGAGCCACCGAGGCGCCCCTCAACTTTATTTTTAAAAAATCCTAGTTTAACCCATTTTTTGTTACTTTAGTCATTCACACCTTGCATGTATTTGATGCCTTTGACTTTGACTTTCAGACATTGTCTCAAACTGAAGCTTCAATACACAATGCTGGGAACCATGAACTTGTAGCATATTGGTTATAATTCCTGTTCTTTCCCAGGAACACAGTCTTATGATTTTCTTCTTCATGTTTTTCTTGAAGTTGTAATCTTCTATTTGCAACTCTGAAGGACTTTACAGGTTCTTTGGATTGACTGTTTCTAAGGAGAGATTGCCTGCTTGTCCTTCACAAGTATTCATCCTTAGAAATGTCAGGAGAAACCTGACTTCATCATTCTTCTTTCCTTCCCCCCCCCCCCTGAACAAATAGCTCCTGAGAAAGAAAATCATCAAAACACACCAGTGCAGAAATTTGCACCAAGTCCTGCCAGCCTGCTGGTTGCTCGGATTAGTGAAGACATAACCTTCTAAGGCAGGCACGAGCTTCTTCATTTGATTTGTTCTGTGTCCTCAGACCACTGTGACAGCTAGACAAAAGGACACTCATCAACTGCACCTGTCATGTGCTGAGTTTGTCCACAACTGCAATTTGGATATGTACACTGAGTCATTGTTTGGTGACCTTGGTCAGTTGGACACCTGCTTTGTAGAATCCATTATCTGTTCCATCTTAGGGTGGGAGTGAAGCTGCTCTGCCTGCTTGAATGCAACCTTCAACTTCAAAGTAATACACTTTTTACTAAAGGATGTAGGAGTGGGGATAAAGCCAGGTAAAATTGTAAAGCTGACCTTTGCACAGCAAGCTGCTCTTGACCTAGGAATGCATGACAGTCTGAAACCTGATAGGAATTTTCAATCCAGGCTTAAAAGAGCTGAAATGCCTCAGAATTCAGTTACTTCAGTAAACAGGTGACAGGGAGTAACAGTATTGTTTTTCTTACTCTTCAAAGAAAATGTTGGGAAACTATTGTAGAAGAGTGGCTGATAAAATCTGGGAGGTAGCCTCCTTATCTTCTTTTCCAAGACCCAGAATGTTTAAAGCTCTGTCAGTAGAAGAAATAATAGGCTTTAGGTGCTGACTCATGAAACCCCTAAAGAAGATCAAGTCATCATTATTTATTTCCTCCAGATGAGCTACAAAGAAGGTAATCTGCTGCCTTAGGAGTCACCTAGGTGCTGAGGTGGAATAATGACCCTTACACTCAAAGTAATTCTGGAACATTCTAAAAGCAACTTTCCAGATCAAATGACCACTCCATTTAAGGAAAAAATGTTCACCAAATCAATGAATTTTACTGCATCTATCGATTTTGCATTCATCTGAATACTGGATGTTGGTCAAATTATCTAATTAAGTGAGTTGACCGGCAGGTTTAAAAATGATTGCCCCGGGGCGCCTGGGTGGCTCAGTGGTTTAAAGCCTCTGCCTTCGGCTCAGGTCATGATCCCAGAGTGCTGAGATCGAGCCCTGCATCGGGATCCATGCTTGGCGAGGAGCCTGCTTCCCCCTCCCCTCTCTGCCTGCCTCTCTGTGTACTTGTGATCTCTGTCTGTCAAATAAATGAATAAAAATCTAAAAAAAAAAAGATTGCCCCTTTGGTTGACAGGCTATTAAAATTGGCAGGACTGATCAGTTTGCGAATCATTGCTCCATTGGTCCATCCTCATAGCCATATCCCCTGATGGTGATGGTAATTCTATTATAGGTTTCTGTCTCTATCAGGGTCTGACTTCTCTTAGCAAGTTCCTCCCCATGTCCAGTGTACCTAGAGGGCCTTATACAGTGCGGCATATTAAAAGTACTCAGCAAACACCTGCTAAATGAAACAGTGAGTGAAAAGTTTCCTCCACAACTACAGATCTCTTAACTTCACCAGGTTGCCCAACCTGCTCTCCTTTGCTGTGACTGTGTGGGTTTTGACAGTCTTACAGTCCTGGAGGGAAGACCCTAGGTCTCTCCTGACGAATACCAGCTCCCTCTTTTAACCACTCTGATTACTAGTTTGATCATCTCAAAAACGAGAGTAAATATGTAATCTGTGTTTACTTTACAAAGTTGTGGAAGGTAGGAAATGACTAACAATACCTCAAAAATGTGAGTTATTACAGTTAGATTGCAATTTGTTTAGGTTAGAAACCTCAGACTGTGCAATTATTGCCCTCTTATATCACAATAAGTGATATATTGCCCAACTAAATCAAATTTATGTGAGGAAATTCTCTATACGTGTACATATTAAATACATTTGAAGTAAGGGATCCTGCCATTGATAATAAGTCTTTCAAGTTTGCAGTTAAATGCATTTAACATTCATAGTGCCATAAACCCAACTGCTTTGTCTGAGGTTATAATGACAAACCTACGAAGAACAAAATATCTGTGAATAGATGTAGGTGAATTCCTTTGCAGCAGAGCCAAATGCTGGTCATGAAGAAAATCAGAACTTTTATTTCCAAGCTGATGTTTTTGCCATGACAGTTGTGGTTCAGTTACTAAAAAGAAGCTGCCTTAGCTTGTGTTCTCTGAAGCAGGCACCAGAGAGAGACTGTGTGTGTCTTGGGTACATGATTTACTAGGAAGGGTGCAGGGAAAGTGAAACTAGGAACAACAGAAGGCCAATGTCAAGGTGCACTAGTGAAGTTACTGCTATGAGCAACAGAAGTGACTATCCCAGGGCCTCCCAAAAGTGCTCACCCAAAGGAGGCGGCAGCATCATTTATCCATTAGTTTCCAGCCCCTGAGGTTAAATGTTGCCACCCAGTTTCTGCCAGTGTCCGTGGTGTTCCAAAGCACAGTTAGCATGAGAAAAACCACAGCCTGCATGGAACTAACTGTCCACCCACCCATGCTTGGATTTGGATCAGAGCTATGGACGAGAACATACAAGGCAGGGAATCAGAGATACCTGAGAGAGAAGTTCATGGCCTGTCATTTTTCACTCGCGGCCTTGCGGTCAATGCCAGCCAATATGGGAACTGGCAGAGGTGAATCATCTGTCTCCGCACTCTACGGCTGAGCTTGTTCGTCTTTGAAAGCCACATTACCATTTTGTTCCAAGATGTTCCATTCTCTAGGTAGGTAAGTCTTGAGAGGGAAAGCAGGCAAGAACATTTTCTCATCATTGAATAATAATTTGTCTTGACTGAGCCTTTAGTTAGGCCAATACCAGCCATTCTCTTATAGACAGACTGGGGGGAGGGACCCCACTATTTCTCAGTAAAACAACAAAATTTCACCAGATAGGGACAACTTTTTGGCAAAAGTAGAGGTTGTAGCATTTTCCAAAGATGTATATCTATCTGTCTATCTCTCTATGTACATAAAATCTTCTGGATATTTCTAAATACTTTGACATTAGCCACAGGCTTTTAAGGTTTTTCAGTCCATTCAAAGGAGTTTAAACAAAACCAGAACCTTCTCACATGCCTCCTCTTGAGACTCGAGGCCTGGCTGGACATGGCTACACAAACTACATTGCTGGGGCATGTTCCTTGAAGCTTTCTGATCTCTTAATGGAGGTAAGTGATCCTTGAATCGTATCCTGCACCCTGCCTCAGGTTTAACACACGGCCATCACTGTCATCACTACACCCTGGCTCCAGCCACTATCTTGTCCGACCTCAACTCTTGGAATTAACCTCCTCACTGGTCTTCTGCTTCCATTCATTCTCTGCCTGCAGGTAGTTGTCCGAGAGGCCCTCCCTGCCTGACTTCTCAGTCTAAAATAGCAGCTCTGTAACTCCTTATCATTGTGACCTGCTTTACTTTTCTTCTTGACCCATATCATTAAACATATATATTATTGGATCATTTGTTTACTATTTGTCTCTCCTGTGAGAATATGCATTCTTTAGAGTAGAGACTGAGGCATTCACTGTTCTTTCCAGGCACCAAGAGCAGTGTCTGGAACAGGGCAAGTGATGAATAATGTGGAAATTGGTCGATTCTCCATGTTTCCCGGACCTGACTGCCTGTCTGGAATTTCTTTTTATTCTGTTGACTGAGCAAGCAATTACATGAGTAGTTCCTTAATCACCTGACCTGTCCAGCACCCTGGGCCTTTTCTCTGCCAGGTGGAAAATGACAACCTTCTCTTTAGCTTTATCATGTGTTTTCTGGGTCATGTTTTCCTCTGCCCTGGTTTATCTCTTGTAACTATATCTTCTTTCCGCCTTCCAAAAATCTATCCAAATCTCTGTTCCATAGATTGTTTTCTTCTCAGAGCTTTAATGGAGCTATCTCGTCTGTGCCATTTATGTGGTCATTTCAATAGGATTCTATGAAAAGAGATAAATGTTATGAGTTCCATCTATTGTTTAGCCACAGGCTCTTGATTAACGGTTTATTAGGCATGAAACTGTCAGGACTGTGTGTACTTGTGTGTGTTCCTTAGAAATTGTTTCCTGTGGGACATAGCCAAAAGTGATCTGGAACCCACAGGTTCGGAATGGTGGAATTTGGTTTCTAGGCTGGTAAAGGGAGACTGTCCAGTGCCACTCCTGTGACCCCCATCCAGCTGGAGTCTAATGGATAGAAGTAAAAAGTGCTATTAGGGACCAGACCCTAAACGTTCATTCAATAACCATTCAGCAGCATTTGAACTGGACATAGCAGATATAAGAAAGGACACACACACCCCCAGAAGAAATTAAGCTTTTATAACAATTGTGCTAACATATACCAAAACTGGAAGTACTATAATGTAATAATAGAGTTTGACATTTCTGTTGTATCTGGAACTGTATGTGGTGTGGGAGAGGTGACTTTTGTGTTACTGGTATCTTTTAATTTTCCAGGTGAACTTAAAGCTCATTATAACCTCCTTTTCAGACAGAAAAGGCCATCCTAAATGGCCTCTAAATATTAAGCCTTTCTGCAGCCACTCTAAATGGATTTACCTTGTTTGGCATATATTAAATGTTAATTTAACATTATTAATGATAATTATACATTGATTTGTTTGGTATCAACACAACTTAGCCTTTCACATATGAGGACCATGGAGCCCTGAAAAAGGGTCAGTTGTGTTATGCAGTGTTTCAGTATCTTCAGCTTTTGATTAACACTCCATCCACTGCTTGTAAGGGAGAAGGGACAGCTGAACAGTGGACACGTGCTTAGTCAGAATTACAAAAGTAGCCCTGGCAGCAAGAGGGAAGAAGAAGGTTATTCCTTGAGAATCATAATAATGTTTTCTTTAAAATTTCCTCAAAAAGGGATACTTGAGTGGCTCAGTTGGTTAAGTGTCTGCCTTTGGCTCAGATCCTGATCCCACGGTCCTGGGACTGAATCCTGCATCAGGCTCCTTGCTCGGTGGGGAGCCTGCTTCTCCCTCTGCCGGTTGCTCCACCTGCTTGTGCTCATGTGCGCACACTCTCTCTCTGACAAATAAAATCCTTAAAAAAATAAAACATCCTCAAATGGGGGCATCTGGGTGGCTCAGTTGTTAAGCATCTGCCTTCGGCTCAGATCATGATCCCAGTGTCCTAGGGTCGAGCTCCACATTGGGCTCCTTGCTCCGTAGGGAGTCTGCTTCTCCCTCCCTCTGCCCCTTCCCTGGCTTGTGCACACACACACACACACAGTCTCTTTCTCCAATAAATAAATAAAATCTTTAAAAAGGTTTTATAACCATTTTATAAAACCAAGAGGTTTTATAACAGGGATATTAATGGTTCAGTAAGTCCTGGTTATGCAACGTGTAGTCCTCAGACCAGCAGCGTCAGTGTCATCTGGGAGCATATCAGGAATGCAGAATTTCAGGCCTTGCCCCAGACTTGCTGAAACAGAATCTGCATTTGAGCAAGATCCCCAGACGATTTGCACATTAAGCCCTGAAAATCACTCCATAAATCTCTGCTTCTCAAGTTTGCTGCTCTTTGGTATAAAACTTGGGAGTCTGAAAAACTACTGACAGCATTCCAGCCCCCGAGATTCTGATTTAATTTGTATGGCCTGTGACCTAGGCATAGAGAGTATGAAAATATCACCAGGGATTTCTAATGAACAGATAATTTTGAGAATCATTGCTCTTAAAAATAATACCCAGCATCATATTCATTATGCAAAAATAACAGTAATAATAATATAATAAGTGGTGAGAGGAGTAATATTTTGAGATAATACAGTCTTCAGAAAGCACACATGAACGAAAACATGGAAACTAATTGTTTAAAATATTTTGTCTCGTTTTCACATGAATGGTGCTGAGTTTATCAGGTGAGAAGAATGATGAGGGGTTGGGAAAGAAGTAGTAGGACTTGAAACATGGGGTGAGGCATCGTAAGCTAGACCTTAGAAAGTACCAGAATGCAGGGCCTTCAATAACAAAGGTTCAGTACATATATGAGTGTGGTCAGCACCAAATTTACCTTTGCAAAACTGTGACCCCAGGAAATGACAAGTGGGTTCCCTGCCCTGTGGACAGCACTCATAGATACACTGGACATCTAAGTAATTTATAGGACAAAAGGGCAAATCAGGGCTTAGCACCACCTTAGTTCGGATCCTCACGTACTCTTGACTGTTCTATAGCACTGAGCTCCTAACTGGTCTCTCTGCCTCTCATCATCCCACTACCCCATTCATCTTCCAAATGCTTCCAGAGTGATCTTTCTAAAGTATGATTATGACCCCATCAACACTTTGCTTTAACAATACTCCAAACACAATCCACTGCATGAAGGCTCACCTCCTTACCAAAATGGGAGGGAACTAAGATTTACTGAGCATTAGATACTTCTTTTGTTCTTCACAGCAAATCTGTGAGGTAGGGTGTTATCAATCCCATTGTACAGATGAAGAAACAAATATTCTTTTTCCAGGGGAGAATATTTAATGGGAGAGACAAAATCAGAATCCTGATCTGCCTGTGTCTTTGCTACCGCCCTAGCATGGTGTACAAGACCCCTCATAATTGAGCGAGCTTTCTGGATTCTTTGCTCAATTCTCCCCTAATATTACACAGACATTATACATCCCCAACCACATCATGCTTCTTGCTGTTCCTTTAACATTTAATCTCCTTTCACATCTCCATACTTTTGAACATGGTATTTGTTTCTAGAACATCCTCCTTTAAAAAAGGGAACTCTAACAGAGCCTTCCAAATTCAAATTCACTGACTGTTTCTGCATGAACCATTCCCAAAACTTCTCATATAGGTTTTGCCTCTCCCATCTTCAGTGTAATCATAGTATCTTCCGCATGTTTTATTGGCTTTTGATCTATTGTTTGGTAATTATTCTGATGTACTTATTTCCCTAATACAAAATGATGTTCTTGAGGGTGTAAATCATGTCTTACTCACTTTTATAAGTAGCATCTCCTTGATCTTGGGATCTCTACCAGTCAATTCAGGCTAAGTTATACTGTAGAATGATTAGCACCCCAAAACTCAATGGCCTACAAACAGAAAAGGTGTGTTTCTTGGTTGTGATATCATGGGTAGGTTGTGGCTCTTTCTCATGCTGTCTTCACTCCATGACCAGAGCTGATAGAGCAGATTCTATCTGGAACATGTCTGGTTATGTGACCAAAGAAAGATAGGGTGATCCATGAGATTATAAACAATTTTTCTTCTTAGAATTGACGCACATCAATTTTACCCATATTTCATTGGCTTAAGCAAGTCATATGGCTACTTCTAATTTCATCAGTGCTGTGATAGATAATTTTCCTGCAGGAATGAGTAGTACATGAGCATTACTGATGTCCATGAGACAGGTATGTAAGCCTCTCCGTACGGTCTACAACAGGGCCATCTATACTTCAGGAACTCTTCCCATTCCTCACACAATGAAGTTGCATTTTACACAAACTTGTGTGTTCATTTTAAATATTAAGCTGTTGAAATATTCATAAAATATTACAGTAAGCCTAAAATTTGAAATAACTCAGATTTCTTTCTTTGCGATATTCACCCCAAAATCCCAATTTCAAAACCGGATGGCCAAGTAAATCGAGAAGTCTGCTGTGTTGCCAAGTGGTGACACTGTTTAAGGGGCATGTGGAAACACCATCATCCTTTGTTAGGACTAGACTTATTATAGGAGGTATCAGGGAACACATTTCTTATATACAATTTCACCTATTACAGGCAAACCATCCATATTTCAACCCTATCCACGACTCTTGCACTGTTAAACAGGTAATTCCCACTTTGGTCCCTGATATGACAACTAACCACTTCCCCCACAGACTTCAAAGTGAGTCAGATTGCTTCTCCTCCTCATGCATGTAAGGAATGTAAGCATAATGCTAAGATCCAGAGTCGGTTTTATAGATCAGATGGCTCACAGCATCAGATTTTATAATCAGGATCTGTAGCATTCTCCTGGTTAATGCAAAAGAATACTGAAGTCCTGGTTCTCTTTTCCATTATGGATAATGGCAATTAACAAACCAGTGAAGTGTGCTCGGAAAGTTTTTCTCTCTTTGTCAATATTGGCCAAGTAAAAACTTGGTCCGAGAAGGTTAAACTCTGCCTAACAACTGGTACCCCAAAAAAGGGGGGGGAGTTTTTTCCTATCAAATATAGACCTTTTATATTTAACATGCTAGTATCGTGGAGACATTCATCACAGAGTCTATTACTATAGTTAGTGTGTGGCAATACAGTTGTGTTTAGTTAAGATGTAACCTCTCACTCCCACCCCAAGGGTTCCACGTACACCCACACATTGTCATATTGCTCCTCCAAATAGCGTAATGTGCTTTCGAAACATGCGCTGAGGAGATACAATTTTCCACAGCAGTTATTCTGAGGATAAATTAGAAAAAGGTGTTTTGCCCAAATATGAGCAATTAACTCAAATAAGATCATTAAAATGTTTTAGATCTAAATATTGAAATATTTATGGAGGTCACTGAACACTATGCATGTACAGAACTCTGGAAAGCTCAGACTCTGTCAATGAGTCTATTTGTCGATGTGCTCCGCATGTTTGGCTTCTTTGGATTTTTGAACAGTAACAGTCTTCATTTAGCAGATTTTTAAAATAAAGACTTTATTTATTTATTTGACAGAGAGAGATCACAAGTAGGCAGAGCAGCAGGCAGAGAGAGAGGGGGAAGCAGGCTCCCTGCTAAGCAGAGAGCCCGATGCTGGGCTCAATCCCAGGACCCTGAGACCATGACCTGAGCTGAAGGCAGAGGCTTAACCCACTGAGCCACCCAGGCGCCCCAAGAAGTGTGTACTTCTTAATCCTTCGCCTATTTTGCCTTTCTCCCCTCCCCCTTGGTCACCCCCAATTTGTTCTCTGTATTTATCAGTCTGTTCCTATTAGATCGTTCATTTGTTTTGCGTGTTTAGATTCCATATGTAAGTGAAATCATATGGTATTTGTCTTTCTTCATCTGACTTATTTCATTTCGTGTCATACCCTCTAGGTTCACCTATGTTGTCACAAATGATAAGATCTCATTCTTTTTATCGTTGAGTAATATTCTATTGTATATATGTACCACATCTTCTTTATCCATTTATCAGACAGTAGACACTTGGGCCATTTCTGTAATTTGGCTATTGTAGATAATGCTACTGTAAACGTCAGGGCACATGTATCCTTCTGAATTATTTTTTTGTGTGTTCTTTGGGTAAATATTTAGTAGCACATTTGCTGGACCATAAGGTAGTTCTATTTTTAACCTTTTGAGGAACCTCCAAATTGTTCTCCAAAGTGGCTGCATCAGTTTGCATTCCCACCAACAGTGCAAGAGTGTCCCCCTTTCTCCACATCCTCACCAACACCTGTTGTTTCTTGTGTTGTTGAGTTTAGCCATTCTGACAGGTGTGAGTGATGTCTCATTGTAGTTTTGATTTGTATTTTCTTGATATGGGTAATGTTGAGCATATTTTCATGTGTCTGTTGGCTATCTGGATGTCTTTGGAAAGATGTCTATTCATGTCTTCTGCCCATTTTTTTAGTTGGATAATTGGGTTCTTGGGTGTTGAGTTTGATAAGTTCTTTATAGGTTTTGGATACTAACTCTTTATCAGATTTGTCATTTGCAAATATCTTCTTTCTTAAGAACACATTTTCACTGAAGTTAATGAGCATTTTAAATTGTGTCAAACAATATTGTGATAGTAGCGTACTCCAATAGACAGAAATCCACTTTACACAGACTGTATTTATTGCCTTCCAAAATGTGTGTGGGACTACTGCCAACAAATAGAAACCCTCAAGCATCATGATACTGGCATCAAGATAAAGCACAGGAAGGATCACACACACGCCTCCAAAATCACATGCCTATAGAATGTGTTCCTTGGTCTGATTGATAAAAATGTGAAAAACATGGCCCATTCTATAATTCTGGCCTTCCAGGATATTCACCATATACTTTTCTTTGTAGGAAAAGGGGAAATGAGGGTTCTTTTTAAATAAATACAACCATTGATGCTTAGAAATTCGATAGAGAGAATGTGCATTATTGGCACCTGGGTGGCTCAGTCGGTTAAGTGTCCAACTCTTGATTTCGGGTTTGGGTCATGATCTTAGGGTTATTATATCATGCCCTGAGTCAGGTTCCATGCTGAACATGGAGCCTGTTTAAGATTGTCTCTCTTTCCCTCTGCACCCCCCACTTGCACTCTCTTTCTCTCTCTCTCACACACACAAAAAAAATGTGCATTAGCTCAACATCTCCATAAGTGGTGATGGTATTATCAACTTGTTGTCCATTTGTTATCTCTCATACTCTGTCCAGCCACATTTTTTTCTTTTCAGTGCCTTGACCATGCCAAGATATTTCCCACCTGAGGGCTTTGGTTCACCTGTTCCTTCCACCTGAAAGGCTCTCCCTTCCCCTGGTAAATCCCATGTACCCTCCAGGGCCTGACTTAAGTATCACTTTCAAGAGAAAATATGCCCTTTGGAAATGCATCTATTCAGGTCCTGTGCCCATTTTTTTACTTGAATTATTTACTTTTTTGGTGTTGAATTGTTCAAGTTTTTAGTATGTTTTGGATAGTAACCCCTTGTCAGATTTGTCATTTGCAAATATTCCCTCCTATCCAGTAGGTTGCCTTTTAGTTTTGTTTATGTTTGTTGTTGTTTTGTTGAAAAGCTTGCTGTGCTTTTCAAAACTCTTTATTTTATTTTTTCTTTTAGGAGCTTTATGGCTTCATTTCTCACATGTACGTATAAATTTGAGAATTATGTAAGAAAGTGGTCCAGTTTCATTCTTTTTCATGGAGCTGTGCAATTTTCCCAACATCATTTATTGAAAAGACTATCTTTTCCCCATCGTATATTCTTGCCTCCTCTATTGTAGATTATTTGACCACATAAGCATGGGTTTATTTCTGGGCTTTCTATCCTGTTCCACTGATCTACAGGTCTTTTTTGGTGCCAGTACTATGCTATTTTTATTACTATAGTTTTGTAGTGTACAGATGGCCAACAAACACCTGAAAAGAGGCTCAACATCGCCCATCATCAGGGAAATGCAAATCAAAACCACAATGAGATATTACCTCACACCTCTCAGAATGGCTAGTATCAAAAAGTCAAGAAATAGAAGTGTTGGCAAGGGTGTGAGAAGAAAGTAACCCTCTCCACTGACAGTGGGAATATAAATTGGTACAGGCACTAGGGAAAACAGTATGGAGGTTCCTCAAAAAATTAAAACTAGAAATACCATATGATCCAGTAATTCCACTACTGGGTATTTACTCAAAGAAAACAAAAACACTAATATGAAAAGATCTGTGCACCCCTATGTTTATTGTAGTATTAGGTACAATAACCAAGATGTGGAAGCAATCTGTGTGTCCATTTCACTCATGGTATCACTCATATGTAGAATTTAAGAAATAAAACAAATGAGCAAAGGGGGAGAAAAGAGAGAGAGAGAGCAGCAAACCAAGAAACAGACTCAACTCTAGAGAACAAACTGAGGGTTGCCGGGGGGAGGTGGGTAGAGGATGGGTGAAATAGGTGATAGGGATTGAGGAGGGCACTTGTGATGAGCACTGGGTATTATAGGCAAGTGTTGAATTCCTATACTATACACCTGAAACTAATATTACACAGTATTATGCTGTATGTTAGTTAACTAGAACCTAAATAAAAAATACAGCATTTGATATTTTTTGCTTCTTCTCTGGATGATTACTGAATATCTATCAGGATCTTGCCCCGTGTTACTTCCTTAGGTATATCTTCTCTTAAAAATGAATTTTCTCTCACTTTCAGATTTTTTTGGAATGTTCAAGTCATTTCAATGTCTCTGCCATGTCTCTTATTAAAAAGCCCTGGTTGGGTAAGGTTAGGTTTTTCTGTTTATGGCACTCAGTCATTAAATCCAAAATGTCCCCATGCATTGCTATTACAATATCATTGGCTATATTCCTTATGCTGTATCTTTTATTCCTGTGATTTACTTATTCCATGACTGGAAGCCTGTACCTCCAGATGGTTTTGGCTGTTTGTGGTTTCTTATAATTCCATATTCCATCAGGAATGTGAGACCATCTACTATTTCCACAGGTCCATAGCTAAATCCCATGGGGTGGGTATGTTCTGGCTTTTAAGGAATGATTTTGTTATCCCAGCTGCACAGAATTGGTCAAGGTGGTAGTTGACTCTCACAGTTGTCATGGAGTCTATCCTATTGTTCAGCTCTTCAAATAATCACATGTCCATGGGGTCCTATTATTACCCCCACAGAGTAAAGAAGACAAGCATGCAGAATGTCCATACATGAACTATTGCAGCAATTCCTCTCAAGTTTACTTGAAGGTGTCTAGCTTCAGCAAACAACAAACATTCAGCAATTGATCAGAGCTAGGATTTATCATCCACAAAGTTGTGTTAATGAAACATAATTTTTCACTCTCAATTTCAAGGATAGCCAAATAAAGACTAGTTCATTTGAAAAACAAATCCAACTGTAACAAAGTTGGCCTTTTTTTAAAGATTTTATTTATTTACCTGACAGACAGAGATCACAAGTAGGCAGAGAGGCAGGAATAGAGAGAGAGGAGGAGCAAGCTCCCTGGGAGCAGAGAGCCCGATGTGGGACTCGATCTCAGGATCCTGAGATCATGACCTGAGCTGAAGGCAGAGGCTTTAACCCACTGAGCCACCCAGGCGCCCCCAAAGTTGACCTTTTTGTTGCCATAAGCTCAGCAAGAGTAGTGATTGACCATACAGGTACTTTAAAACATGCTCTGCTGAAACTTTTCATAAGGACTCTCTAGATTGAACTTTTAATAGTCTCCCGAGGCTAGAAGACAAACCCAATACTTGCTACCAGAGTTGCCTGCAATACCTGTAGATTTGAGTGAGTTCCCCAAAACATCTTGAGGTTTCCAGCACCTGCTAGGAGGTGACATTCTTCACTCACCTGGCAAGGCTGCTGGGAACTCAGTAAGTGAGGTAACAAGCCAGCATTTCTAAGGAGCTGTATTAGTTTCATAGAGTCGACCTTAATTCCTTTAGTCTATGTGGTCATATCTGAGTCTATGCATATCTCTCTCAAATTTGACATTCCAGTCAAAGCCTGGGTAATATGAGCAATGTTTCCAATGATGTACTATTACAAGGAGAATAGACTCTTATTGAACTTATGCAAACAACTGTAATTACCAAGAAAGAAAGAATGCCCACTTGCAAGGTCTGAACCCTGGAGGGTTCAGATAGAAAAATTAAATGTTTCACTTTGTTCCCAAAGGAGTATTTTATCATATTTCTGTAAGTCATAGATATCTTAAGAGGAAACTTACATAATTTGGAAGAGCACACATTAGGGAACCAGCAATGTTTAAAAAAAGTCATAAAAATTATAATCCTCTTTCTCAATTCATTTAGTTCCATGTCATTCTGGTTCTGTTCGAATATAGCTTTCCCATTAGTTCTGGAAATTGCTACTTAACTTGGTTTTACTGTCTTAAAGGTGTCAGAAACCTGTGTTTATCAAAAGTCCTTCTCAGGAATCTCCTTGAAGATGAAACTCATTTTGCAAGAAGATAAGAGCAATAACTATAGATGATAAAAGACTCAAAAATAGACATGGTTGAAGATCTGATGAGAGTTCATTATAATGCAATTGACAAGGAAATCCAATTATTATTATAACACACACCATTTCAATAATCAGAATATCAAGTGATAACCTTACACCAAGACACATTAAATCTTCAGGAATTTTATGTATTTTCTAGAACAGTTAGAGCATTTTCCTATGTAACACAACCTAGGGCTTATTATCATTTGTTTGACAGTGCTTCCCATGTAACTTAACATACCAAATAAATAAGCGTAGTTAGTCAAAAGGCATTCATTCAGAATTTGAATCTTGGGAATTTTGTTTAAAAATATGGGAAGGTTTTGGGGTGCCTGGGTGGTTCAGTCAGTTGAGCATCTGACTCTTCATTTCAGCTCGGATCATGATCTCAGGGTCCTGGGGTCAGGCCCCAAGTCAGGCTCCACACTCAGTGGAGTGGAGAGTCTGCTGGAGATTCTGTCTCTCCTGCCTCAGCCCCTCCCCCATGAGTGTGCAAGCTCGCTCTTGCTCTCTCTCTCCCTTTCAAATAAATAAATCTTAAAAAAAAAATCTCAGAAGGTTTTAAAGCACATACCTAAATGGGACTAGAGGTCATTACACAACTCAATATTTATAAATGACCAAGGTGGCAGTAAGGGATTTGACAGGAAGTTATAGAGTTGCTAGCAAACTTTGGTTCCATTAATACTGAGAAGTTTTAATTTTAAGTAATCAGGATAAAGACAAAATATAGAAGCTTTGGTTTTCTGGGTGGATAAAGAAAAAGAAAAAAAAACTTCATTTACACTTTTCTTATCAAGAGTGGACCAATAATCCAAGAAAACTTTGTCTTTTTAACAGAAAAAAAGCAGAATTTTATTCTTATACCAATGTACTTTTAAAATCCATTCATTTCAGGGTGCCTGGCTGACTTGGTTGGTAGCTTGCAACCCTTTTTTTTTTTTAAGATTTATTTATTTATTTATTTATTTGAGAAAGAGAGCACAAGAGCATGAACAGGGTGGGGTGGGGGGCAATGGCAGAGGGGAAGCAGACTCCCCGCTGAGCAGGGAACGGGACAGACGGGGTGGGGGGGCTCCATCCCAGGATCATGACATGAGCGAAAGGCAGATGCCCAACTGACTGAGTCACCAAGACACCCCTGCTTGTGACTCTTGATCTCAGAGTTGTGAGTTTGAGCCCCATGCTGGGTGCAGATTTTACTCAAAAATAAAATGTTTAAGATATCCATTCATTTCAAACTTAGTCCTTACCACACATAAGATTCTTTTCCAAATATTCCCCTTCATTAAACCTACAACTTTCTTTTTCATTCAGATTTTGTCCTATGCCTCCTCTCTGTTTAACTAACCAGTCTCTTTTTAGGACAAAATTGCTTTTTTTGTCCCTCAACAAAATGTATTCCCATTTTTAATACCTTTCCCATATATCTCCTACTTTTCTACATATAGAGTTGCTTTCCTTATTTCCATCAGTTGTAATTACATTTAACCAAATTTTAACTCTTAGAAGCCTTAGTCTCCAGTGAAAAGCAGTAAGCAATTGTGAACTGTATGTTACACCAGAATCCTTTGGCTTGACAAATTTATGATTACATTTCATAATTTCTAGAAACATGCTTTTCCACAGTATAGTTTTTTAATAAAGCATAAAACATTTACCAACAGATCCAAGTAAAAAAAAAAAAAACTTTAGTTTCTCTGCAGTAAGAAGCCAAAAGCACAGACTTATGTTCAGTAATCAATGCTTTAGTATTTTATCTTATTTGGAAAAGACATAGATACACAGTGAATTCAGTCCAGTTTATCATTTAACTTAGCAGCACTTCCAAGTTTCAGGTTACCAAAGATTTTGAAAGCTATTTAAAAGTTTTACCTATAAACCTTTTTATTTTTTCAACCTACTTGTTCTTTACAATTAGCTGTGAAAACTTCATGAGACAAAGTTCACCATCATTTTATGTCATCCTTTCACCAACAAACTGCAGCAGAAATAACATGAACTTCTTTAACCTTTAGTAAACCTTGATAGAATAAAAGTATTATATTTAATGTTGATAACCCTAATGACATGTCTATCTTAATTAAAATAACAAATTAGCTTTAATACAAAATATGCTGCACCTGTGTCCACTAAAACTCAATCAATTTGTTCCCCACTATCAGTTTTTATCTGGGACACCTGTAGGGAAATCGGAAGTGGATGGTTTAAGTCCATCCTGGGTTCCTGGTCTCTTTCATGTTGATTTGGAAGGTGTTCCAGCTTGAACCTCATAAAGAGGTGGCCCAACAGCTTAGGGTGCCCTTTGCTCCTTGACAGTGTGGGAGGGAGAAGCAGGAGCCAATGGCACTGGAGGCACTGGGGATGGTCTAGGAGCCAGTTATGCAAGTTGTGCCCGTGGTGGTGCAGGAACAGCAGGAGGAGGAGATGGAGGCAGAGGCTCAAGGATGCCACCAGAAAGGCCAGAGGCAGATTGGATTCAAGTTCCTTTTTTTTTTCTCCTGTCTCTCCCTCCTGCCAAACAGGTGGTTTTTGTTTTCTGTTTTTTTCTTTTTTTTTTTTTTTTTTCTGATTGCTTTTCCATCCTCTGGACCATTTATTTACTGTCCTAATGGACTTTCTTTGAGAACAGGAGTATTCTCCCATCTTTCTGGGCAAAACCAAACAGCTCCAAGGCAAGCTAAGAGAGCCAAACCCAAACTCCTTATTTGGAGGCAACCGCATGGGAGGAAGGAATCCAAGAAAGCCATTCCGTGGCCATCTTTCCTCTGAGCTTGACATGCATGACAAGGAGGTGTTACAATAAAAATCTTATTCAGGGCGTCTGGGTGGCTCAGATGGTTGAGCATCTGTCTTCAGCTTGGGTCATGGTCCTAGGGTCCTGGGATCGAGCCCCATGTCGGGCTCCTGGCTGAGATGGAAGCCCGTTTCTCCCTCTCCCACTCCCCCTGCTTATGTTTTCTCTCTCTCTCCCTCTCTGTCAAATAAATTTAAAAAAATTTTTGAAAAAAAAGTCATCTTCTTAGTCACAGGTCCCTTTGGTTTATTCAAAATTTGGTCTAGGGGGCTATTTGGCGTGATAGAGATGGGACTTCCCATTATACACAAATTTAACATAACACAGCATAACCCCCCCTACACACACCAAAACAAATCTGTTCCAAATTCCAAATAAATTGACCATTTATTCAAGTCCCTTTCAGTTTCTCTCAAAGCCACACCTTTCTAAGAGGAAAAGCACGGACAAGAAAACAAAAACCACAAATGAGGAACTTGCCTCCATGCGCACTCCCACCAACTCATTGGTCCTGAAGCTTGTCAGCTTCCCCAAATGCTCCTTTCCTTTCCTTTCCTTTCCACTCAAAGCAAAAAGCAAAATTGGCAGCTAGAATCACTTTGGAATCAGCAGGGAGTTTCCCCCCTGAGACCAACATAGTCTCGGCAGCTGCAGGGACAGATGTGTGGATTCCTTCCCCAAGACCTCTTGGCCCCCATCAGCTAACCTCCTGCAGCTAGGGGACTTCCTAGCCCTGGAAATGAACCTGGAAACCCTAATGCGATGTCAGGGCTGCGCCTTGGGATTCCCGAGGGCACTGGATGCCACAGGGACTGTGGCTTCTGGGTGGCTCACCAGAATGTGCTACCAAAACCCCAGTTTGGGTGCCTATTGCTCCAAAGGCCAATACTCAAGAGCTAAGTTTTCACTGGGAAGGAATATGAGTTTTATTCAGGAGGGAAGAAGGTGAACTCTTGTCCCAAAGCCGACTCCAAGGTTTCCAAGGTTTCTGCTGGGCCCAGTGTTTTTTTTTTTAAAGAGTTGAGGGTAGTTAATCAATATGGGAAGTACAGTGGTCTCTGTCATTTTTGATTATGTGCAAACTCGATGATGCCAGCTACAGACGTTTATCTCAGTGCTCAGAGGTTGTGCGAGGGGGTCTGGTTCCTTAGTGCCTGGGGGTTGTGCAAGAGTACTCTGTTTTTTTTTTTCCTAGGAAAGAATGTGGACTCTATAGATATCCAAAGAAAGGTACTTAATTACTCGGGCTAAGGGTGCTGGCTAAAGCTTAAAGCCTCCTTGGTTGGCCAGAGGGGTGCAGGTGGCTTCAGTCTGTCTAGCTGCTCTGTTCTTTACTTTTAAACTAATGGAGTAAGAGACTCTTAACTCTGGGAAACAAACTGAGGGTTTATAGAGGGGAGATGGGTGGGAGATGGGGTAAGTGGAAGATGGGCATTAAGGAGGGCACTTGATGGAATGAGTACTAGGTGTTAAATGCAACTGATGAATCAGTAAACGCTATCTCTGAAAACTAATAATACACTATATGTTAATTAATTGAATTTAAATTTAAAAATAAGTTAAAATAAAAGTCCTACAAGAGTGCAAAAAAAAAAGTGGAGTATTGACATCTCCAGCTATTACTGCTGAACTGTTTCTCCCTTCAGTTCTGTTGGATTTTGCCTCATATATATTGGAGCTCTGTTGTTGAATGTATCTATGTTTATAAATGCTGTATTTTCTCAATGGATTGACCCACTAATCCTAATAGATTAATCCAGTTACATTTAATATAATTGCTATAAAGAAGGAGTTACCTCAGCCATTCTGCTTCTTTTTCTATATTCATACATTTTTGTTCCTCAGTTCATCCATTACTGACTTTTCCTGTGTTTTATTGGATTTTTCTTCTAACTCTTTTGGTTCCCTTCTTAGTTCCTTTACAATATATTGTTAAATTATTTTCTCCATGATTGCCTTGGGGATTACAATTAACATCTTAATTTACAACAATCTAGTTCACATTAATACTAACTTAAACTCAAGAAATTCAAGAATATAGAGAGATGGCTCATGGTTTTAGGCCATAGGGGAACAGGATAACTTAAGGATGCTTCCCAGATGAGGATAAACTCAGAAAAAGCAGGGAGTAGTGTGAAGAGACAAACCCAGAACAGTGCCCAGGCAACCTGAAGAAAGTAATTCCAAATCAAAGGATTCTTTAAGTGGCTTTGGAATTCAGGGAAAGTTAATTTGAAAGGAAAACAGGAGACTCCTACAAGCTCAGGTAAACAGGTTAACAGAGCCTTTTGAAATATGCCTTTGATCCAACTCACGGGTAACTGGACAATCCAAATGGTGAACAGTAGTTAAATTATTTTTTGAGAAAAGATGATATGTAGAATATAAATATTTAATGGTTAGAATTTTCTATTTTGGAACATGAGTGAGAAAATATTTGTAGATAGGAAAGTAGATGGCAACAGTACACTCTATATAAACAAGGATACAGTATCACATTTTACCCTGGAGAGAAATTCTGTACCTTCTTATCACTTGCTTTTGCAAAAACAGTGGTAACCATTACATTTGAAGGATTACTAGAACACTTATATTTAAAAATACACATCAAGAGCGTCTTTCTAACAGAAATTCAGGATGAGTTTTAAACAATGGAAGCCATTGTTTCCAAATAAGATTTTCTTCTTTCCAAAATTATATACATCATCAGTGTATTTACCATCAAAAAACTATGGAAAGGAAGGAAGATAGGGAGGGAGGGTAGGGCAGAGAAAGGGAGGAAAGGGAAAAATGAGAATTTTCACCTGTGAAGTCACTTTTAAGAGATAAATTACACTAAAATTTTTAAGACTTTATTATTATTAGCTTAATTTAAGTATTGGCACTTTCTTTTTTAAATTTAAATTCAATTAGCCAATATATAGTAACACCATTAGGTTCAGATGTAGAGTTTAGTGGTACATCAGTTGCATATAACACCCAGAGGTCATCACATCATGTACCCTTCTTAGTGCCCATCACTTAGTTAGCCCATCCCCCCCCACCCCCTCCCTTCTGTAATCCTCAGTTTGTTTCCTAGAGTTAAGAGTCTCTCATGGTTTGTCTCCCTCTCTGATTTCTTTCCATTCAGTTTTCTCTCCCTTCCCCTATGATTCTCCGCGCTATTTGAATAATTTAAGTAAGGGTTTTACCTCCTAGGTTAACTCTGAAGAGTATATTGAGGTGTGTTTTTGGTGTTATTATTTAAATATTTGTTATTCTGTATGTACATGTGTGCTGGTAAATCCTAATGAGCCAAAGATTACCAGAGGCGGGCCTATAATCGATGAATCATATTAATTACATCTACAGAGTGGGAGGGGTGCCCTCAGAGGGACCGTGGATTGCTGCTCTCAACAAGAAGGATGGAGGCATGTTCTATAAGGTTCAGACTTCTATTGAAGGATTCCGTGGAGGGTCTTAGCAAAGTGAGGGCATTTCCAAACTGGTTAGTGTTCCTGAGGCAGAATCAGGGGAAGCAGAGATTGACTCAGCATTGGGAATTGTTACGATTCAAGGGCAGTTTAGCAACTGGGTATTCCCAATAATAGATAGAAAGAACAGAGCGTACTTGGGAGCATAATTGGTAAGAAGGTAGTAAATGCTCAAAACTGGGTTGAAGTGGGTGGTGCAGGAAAGATGTTAGGCTCAAAGCCAATGGCTAAGAAAGAACTCTTGAGACATCTTTGGTGCAATAAGATGGTTTTATTAAAGTACAGGGACAGGACCCGTGGGCAGAAAGAGCTGCATGGGGGTCATAAGGAGTGGCCCATTATATACTTTCAAGTTGGCAGGGCGTTAGGGATAGCGTAAATCTCTAAGGAATTTTGGAAGAAAGGTTTCCAGGACCTTGAGGAGGATAGCTATTGTTGGAAAGGATCATTTATCAGTGTCTAAAAAAACCTAAGTCCTGAAACCCTCTGGATGTATATCAGTGGGCCATATGCTTAGGGAATGATTGCCAACATGTATCTTGGGGGAGGGGGTAGAGATAAAGGCAGTTTCCAAAAGAATTTTTAATATGTTAAAGTAGACTTATAGGATCCTGGGGGGTTGGGCTAAGATCACCTGTTGCCCTTATCAAAGTGTCAACATCTAGGGAGTTGAGTCCCTAGAAGGAATGTCACTCTGCCTATTTCAAGAACTTGTCAATGGGCTGTAGGTAGTAAGGGAATTGAATAATTTTTCTTCTGTCTTTGTTTCCCACATCAGTGGGGAGAGTAATTGTGTAGCCTTGAGTGAACCAGTATTTCCTTTTAATTTTGCAACTACTATTGTCTGTGTCTGTCCTCCCAGCATGACTAACAACAGAGCAGCTTTTCTCTATTTTAATCCAAGACAGTTTGTTTTTTTCAGTCTCAGACAGATTTCTTACTCCTTCAGGGTATATATTCTAGTCATCTCTTGAATGTCATATATAATTAAGAGCTTGTTCAGTTTTAAATGACATTAAGTCTTTAAGGCTACTCTTTAGTGCAAAAGCACAATGACAAAGTAATTTCTATTCTTTTGGTTAAATTTAAATTCTCTTTTAAAAATGGACTAGGAAGTCAAAGTCTCTAGGATCTCTTTTTCTCTGTCTTTATCATTGACTCTTAGGGGACATAAAACAGGAGAGTTAATCAAGTTTGGCCTCCAGCAGCTCTCCTATGGTTTTTTAAATCCTTCAGACCAGTAAGGAGCTAGTTTTATGCAAAGCTGGGTCATAAATAAACTGGCCCAGGGTATCTGCAAACTGCTTGAGGGCAAGGATCTTGTTTTATTCACATTTGTGCCCCCTCACAGCTTAACACAAGGCCTTGTATATATGACTCTCAATAAATATTTGCTGGGTTGAATCCTATTTGGAAAAGAACTTTGAGAGCACTCCATAAAAGATTGAGTATATTATGAGACGAGAAAGAGAGAAATGTTGATCTTAACTGTACCTGGAAGTGTGTATGTCATTTTAATGCTTTCCCAAAGGCTAAGGGATAATCAATCTCGAGACACAAAACCATACTCTTTTTTTTCAATTAAAAAAAAGTGAGCTGCCACATAGATTTAGTGAAATAATGGCCTATCCTTTATTGAATGGCTTAAAATCATGCCTTAGTCGTGTTTTGTTTTTCCACCAGCCTATCTAAAGTTGATTAAATATATAAATATCTATAGAAATGTAGAATCATAATAATGGTATTCATCCTTATTAGTTAGCGTATTAACCATTACAGTCACAATCACTCTATTCAGCCTATGACTTGATATTTATTTTGGAAACATCAAGTATTCCTCAACACAATGAAGTCTATTGGTAATAGTGGTATCCTTTGTTATTTTGTCTCTTTTGAGAAGCTGTGTCTGTGAGCTGTAGAACATTAGGTAATAGTTTGTATTTCTTTAGTTTTACTTTAAAAAAAAAAAAAAACCTTTTTCCTTCAAACCTGTTTATTTAGGCAGTGGGGAAAAGCTTTGTTGTGAATTGAGTCTATAGCCATAGTTTGAACAACACATTTGTTTTAGGATTCCATGTATGATGTGTGTGTGTGTGTGTACACGAGATTAGACAGTTTCCCAGGGGTGTACTCAGTAAGAGAGGAACATTCAAAGGGATGTGAGACCTCAGGCAATTCAGAGATCTCTTTGGTTGTGAGAACACTGGAGGTAATTTCATGGAGGCTTTCAATGGCCAGCAAGGGTTTCCTAAGGAAGGGAATGGGGTCATACTAGATGGACATGAGAAAATCCTCTGGGAACTTCAGGTTTGCCAGTTAAGTGTGGAGAAGTTTTAAGGTTAATTTGGTCAGCTATAGTGAAAGGCAGTTTTGATTTGGAGTCCCCTCAAAGTTGCTTCTGAGCAAAGGATTTGGATGAATGTAGGTTGTTTATATTTGGGAATTATTCTCAAGAAGACTAAATGAGGAAGTGAGATGGTGAAGGGAGAAAAGCACCACCCACTCCAAAAAAATCTTTCACTGAAGAGCGAGTTACCTCTGTGGGCAGCTGGGGCCCAATCCCTTTGGGGAATTTCCTGCAAAATAATGTGGAACATAGTGCAGAATTATTCCACTGGCAGAGGAGGAAGCCAGGGTATTTATCTTTGAAGTCTCTTTCCCTACTGGTTGAGAGTTCAAAAATATGGGTTACAACATGATCACACTTCTAGGTTGCTACCGCAGGAAGGCTTGGGAGTCAAATTCCCAAGCGCTGGGGAAATCCCTCAGACAAGGAAGGAGAAACGCAGAAGCTCAAGATGAAAATGTGACGACAGGTTGCAAACTGTCTCCATGTGCAGTTTCAAGTGAGCTCAGGCAAGCTGAGTGTATGGGAAAGGGACATCAAAAGAGTCTACTGTGAAGGCCTTGAATGCCAAGGTGAGGATTTTTCCGTAGTTGATGAAACTCTTGAGGCCAGCCGAGAAATTGAGTGAAGGCAGGTGTATCAGAAAGATGCATATAGAATTGTTTGGAGGATAAATACCGGAAGGCAGGGCAACCAGATGTGGAACTATAGATATAATTTGTGCAGTAGTTTATCAGGTTTTGAATTATCTGTGGTGTAGGTAGAGTGGGTCATGGTGGGAATAGAGAGAAGAAATGTTCTGGGTAAGGTTTCAAGAAAATGTGTTAAATGATCATTTCTGAGGTCATATGATAGAGAGGGGGTTGAGAAGTAATCGGAAGTTAGAAACTTTCTATTAAAAGTAGGTAACTTTTTTTTGAGACTGAATCATTTGGAGATTCATCGCAAGCTGGACAATACTCAGCTGTGGGGGGAGGGGTGCAGAGAAATTATGAAATCAATTTTTGTCCGGTCAGTTCAGAATTATAGGGACATTAAAACCTCTCTGATTCTCTCCAGTCTCATTTCCACCTCTGGGACAGATTCTGGTTTGAGTCATGGTTCTCAGTTTTGCTACCCATTAGAATTATCTGAGGAGGCTTGTAAAAATCCTGATGTCTAGGCCTCTCCCCAGGCCAATTAGATCAGACTCTCTAGGCGTGACATCCAGGCTTCAGTGGTTTTTAAAGCTCCCTGGATGATTCCAAGGTGCAGTCATGTTCGAGAATGACTGGGTTATAGTCATAAAGTATTTAATAAGTTCTACTTTAATATTCAGCATTCAGTCATCAGTTCTAATTCTGGCTTTGTCCCTGTAACTGGGTTTTTGCTTTTTCCTGGAAAAAATAATCTTTCTAATTCAACCGCTATGGTAACTGCTTCCTGCTGCCCTGATAGCATTCCCAGCACCCAAATCCTCTCTTTCTGCCAAGCTTCCCCAGCCTTGACCGATCTCTGAACTTCAGTTCTTAGAGCTTTGTTGGCAGGCATTTCTGATGTCAGTAGCCTGCCAGCCTGAAGGTGTTCGTCACAGTCCCGTGTCCCATCCCGAGCCACACAGGAAGACTCGAGGCTCAAGACAGCTCAGTTCCTCCCAAGTTCACAGCTAAAGTAAGGTTTGTTTCTCCTGACTTATTTTTTATCATTTTTTTCCTATTGTGTAATAAGAATCTGTTATGTTTCCCTTTTCTGGGAGAGCTGAGCGAAGCTTTAGTTCAGATTTTTTGGAAATGTGAAATTACATGGTGTGCAACACTTGCTGTCAAGAAATTGAAGCAAGTTGACCAGACAGAACCCACCTCTTCCTACCTGCTCCTCCTACTGCCGCAGAAGACGCTGAACCCCAAAAGTAGGGTCTTTTACAACTTCCTCAACACATGTAGCCTCTTACCCTGCAACTCTCTCAGCGGGACCTCTCCCCCCCGCCCCCAGCTTCAGTTTGGGAGATGTTTCTCTCCTTCCCCCATCCAGTCTGAGCCCTTGTGCTATGGAGTCTGGACTTTTTTTTTTTAAAGATTTTATTTATTTATTTGACAGACAGATCACAAGTAGGCAGAGAGGCAGGCAGAGAGAGAGAAGGGAGGAAGCAGGCTCCCTGCTGAGCAGAGAGCCCGATGCGGGGCTCGATCCAAAGACCCTGGGATCATGACCTGAGCTGAAGGCAGAGGCTTTAATCCACTGAACCACCCAGGCCCCCATGGACTTTTTTTTTTTTTTAAGCAAGCTTACCTCATTAATTTTCATCTCCCTCCAATTACTTAGATCCCTAAAAGGCTGTTTGTATCTTACATCTTTAAAACAAACAGACAAAAAACATTCAAACATTAATCTCTTCTTTGGTCTTAAATTTTCCTCAAGGCAATATTATGCTTTCTCCTTCCCTTGACTGCAAAACGAGTTAGAAGAGTAGTCTATACTCAGTGAATTCACTCCTTCAATATATTACAGGTGGACTTAGGACACTCTTCTTTACCGAAACTGCTATTACAGGGGTTCTCAGTGACCTTTCTGTTGCTAAAACTAAATAAATGTTTCACGAATTGTTTGATGTTCGCCCTATAGCATTTAACAATTTCACTCAATCTCCCTTTGACACCTCTTCTCCACCACGGAGTCCCATCACTGCCTTGCCCCTTTGGCCACTCTGCATTCTTTTCCTTCACAGGATTCTTTCCCTGCACTCTTAGCTTAAACATTGTTTTTCATTGCAATAACCCATGTTGACATTCTTCTAAACTCATGTACTTTCCATGAGTCAATACTTGCCTATTGTTAATTCCGAAGTCTTTATATCCCCACCCAAGTATCGTGTCCTAAATTGCATTTTTTTTTCAGCCTTCCTCTGTATATACCATAAACACCTCAAATTCCACCTAGAACTTTCCAAGCCATCACCACCTAGTTACCACCTCTACCACTCTACTGAACATGCTTGGGGAAAGATCTCCAGTGCTCTCCTAGATGAAAAACCCAGTGGACGTTCCCTCCTTATGGAATGTATCTTACTTCCAGGATTTTATATTCTCCTGTGTCATATACTTCCTTTCTGAACGTTTCTTCTCCCTCTCCTACACACTTTTCTTTTCCTGCTTGCTCCGTGGCTCTTGTTATTTCCCATACTTTTGACCTGGTACAGTTAACAGGTAGCACCTTCTGAGGGAATCTTCATGCCTGGTATGGTGGAAGATTATGTGTCATGGAAAGAAAATTATGGTTGTTTTTTTAATCCATTCAACCTCTCTGTGTCTTTTTGAAGTTTTTATTTAAATTCCATTTAGTTAACATACAGGGTAATATTTGTTTCAGGGGTAGAATTCAGTGATTCATCACTAATATACAACACCTGGTGCTCATCACAAGTGCCCTCCTTAATCCCCATCACCCATCTAGCCCATCCCCCACCTCCCTCCATCAACCCTCAATTTGTTCTCTATAGTTAAGAGACTGTTTTATGATTTGCCCCTCTTTTCCCCCCATGTTCATCTGTTTCATTTCTTAAATTCCACATGAGTGAAATCATATGGTATTTGTCTTTCTCTGACTTATTTCACTTAGTATAATACTCTCTAGCTCCATCCATGTCATTGCAAATGACAAGATTTTATTCTTTTTGATAGCTGAGTGATATTCATATATATACATGTATATATACACATATATATGTGTATATATACATGTATATATATGAATAAGAACTGGTGTGTGTATGTATATATACATGTATACATGTATATGTATATACATATATATACACATATATGTGTATATATACATGTATATATACATATATATGTGTATATATATGTATATACATATACATACACACACCAGTTCTTATTTATCCATTCATCCATTTATCCATTTATCCATTTATCCATTCATCAGTTGATGGACATCTGGGCTTGTTCTGCAGTTTGGCTACTGTTGATAGTGGTGCTATAAACATAGGGCGCATGTGCCCCTTTGAATCAGCATTTTTGTATCTTTTGGATAAATAAATACTTAGTAGTTCAACTGCTGGTCATAGGGTAGTTCTATTTTTAAACCTTTGAGAAACCTCCATACTGTTTTCCAGAGTGGCTGCACCAGTTTGCATTCCCACCAACGGTGTATGAGGATTCCCCTTTCTCCACATCCTTGTCAACACTTGTTATTTTCTGTGTTATTAATTATAGCCATTTCAGCATGTGTGAGGTGATAACTCATTGTGTTTTTTTTAAGATTTTCTTAATTTATTTGAGAGAAAGGGAGAGAACATGAGCAAGGGAAGCAGCTGAGAGAGAGGGAGAAGCAGACTCCCAGCTGAGCAGGGAGTGCAACACAGGGACCAGTCCCAGGACCCCAGGATCATGACCAGAGCTGAAGGCAGACACTTAACCAACTGAGCCACTCAGGCACCACTGGGTGATAACTCATTGTGGTTTTGACTTGTATTTCCCTAATGATGAGTGATGTTGTACAACTTTTCATATGTCTGTGGGCCATCTGTATGTATTCTTTGGAGAAATGTCTGTTCATGTCTTATGCCCCCTACCCATTTTAAAATCAGATTGTGTGTGTGTTTTATATGGAGTTTTATGAGTTCTTTATATATTCTGGATGGTTACCCTTTACAGGATGTATCATTTGAGATTATCTTCTCCCATTCAGTATGTTGCCTTTTTATTTTGTTGGTGGTCTCCGTCACTGTGCAAAAGCTTTTTAGTTTGATGTAGTCCCAATACTTATTTTTTGCTTCCCACCCCCCTTCCCTCAGGAGACGTATGTAGAAAAATGCTGGTATGACTGATTCTAGGAAAATTACTGTCTGTACTCTCTTCTAGAATTTTTATGGTTTCAGATCTCACATGTCAGTCTATAATCCATTTTGAGTTTATTTTTGTGTATGGTATACGAAAGTGGCCCAATTTCATTCTTTGGTATGTAGCTGTCCAGTTATCCCAACATCATTGATTGAGGAGACTATCTTTTCCCCATTGTGTGTTCTTACCCTTTTTTTTGTCATAGATTAATGGACCATATAAATACGAGTTTATTTCTGGGCTTTCTCTCCTGTTCTCTTATATTTATGTCTATTTTGTGCTGGTACTATAATGTTTTGATTACTGTAGCTTTGTAGGACTGTTTAAAATCTAGGAGTGTGTACCTTCAGATTTGTTCTTTCTCAAGATTTCTTTGGTTATTTGGGGTCTTTCATGGTTGAATACAAATATTAGGATTATTTCTGCTAGTTCTGTGAAAAATGCTCTTGGTATTTTGACCGGGATTGCATTGAATCTGTATATTGCTTTGCATAATATGGACATTTAAACAGTATTAAGTCTTCCAATCCATGAGCATGGAATATCTCTTCATTTGTTTGTGTCATCTTCAGTTTCTTTCATCAAAGTCTTGTAGTTTTCAGAAAACAAGTCTTTCACTTCTTTGTTTTTTTTTTCCCTAGGTACTTTTTGGATATAATTATAAATAGAATTGTTTTCTTTATTTTTATTTTTGCTAGTTCATTATTAGTATATAGAAATGCAACAGTTTTCTGTATATCAATTTTGTATCCTGCGACTTTACTGAATTCTTTAATTAGTTCTATTAGTTTTTGGGGAGGAGTCTTTAAGGGTTTCTATATATAGTAATATAATTACTATATTAGTAATTACTATATTAGTAACCTGATTACTAATATAGTATCATGTTATCTGTGAATAGTGACAATTTTACTTCTTCCTTTCCAATTTGGATGCATTTTGTTTCTTTTTCTTGCCTAATTGCTATGGCTAGGACTTCCTAGCTGGACAAAAGTGAACATCCATGTCTTGTTTTTGATCTTAGAGGAAAAGCTTACACCTTGTCACTATTGAGTATGATGTTAGCTGAGGGCTTGTCACATATGGTCTTTATTATGTTAAGATATGTTTTCTCTATACCCACTTTGTTCAGAGTTTTTATCATAAATTGAGGTTGAGTTTTGTCAAATGCTTTTTCTGCATTTATTGAGGTGTTTGTATGATTTTATTCTTCATTTTGTTGATTTAGTGTATCACATTGATTCATATGTGGATGTTGTACCCTTGCATCCCTGGAGTTAATCCACTTGATCATGGTGTATGCTCCTCCCCCTCCTCCTCTTCCCCCTCCCCCTCCTTCCCTCTCCCTCCCCCCTCCTCCTCGTCCTCCTTCTTCTTGGTATATGATCCTTCTGATGTATTATTGAATTCAGTTTGCTAATATTTTGTTCAGGATTTTTGCATCTATCTTAATCAGGGGTAGTGGCCTGTAATTTTGTTTTTGTTTTTTTGGTAATATCTCTGTCTGGTTTAGGTATCAGGGTAATGCTGGTCTCACAGAATGAACTTAGAAACATTTTTTCCTCTCTAATTTTTTGAAATTGGGGTAAAAGGTTAGGTTTTAACTCTTTTTTAAATGTTTGGTAGAATTCACTGCAGAGCTTTCTGGTCATGGATTTTTGTTTGTTGGGACTTTTTTGATTAATACTTCAGTATGATTACTAGTAATCAGTCTGTTCTCTGTCTTTTCCTTATCTAGTCTTGGAAAATCATATGTTTCTAGGAATTTATGCATTTCTTCTAGGTTGTCCAATTTTTTGGCATATAATTGTTCAAGTTTGTAACAAGAGACAGACAAGGGCATTACATAATGATAAAGGGATCATTCTACTAAGAAGATATAACACTTGTAAATATTTATGTACCCAAAGTAGGAACACCTAAATGTATAAAGCAAATATTAACAGACACAAAGGGAGAATTGACAATAATACAATAATAATAGTAGAATTTAACGCCCAACTTACATCAGTGGATGGGTCATCCAGACATAAAATGAACAGGGAAAGATTGGCCTTGAACAACACAGTAAATCAGATGGACTTAATAGATATATACAGAACATTCTGTCCAGAAACAACAGAATACACATTCCTCTTAAGTGCACAGGTACATTATCTAGGATAGATCATACATCAGGCCAAAAAACAAATATCAATAAATTAAAGAAGAGTGAAATCCTATCAAGCATCTTTTCTGAACACAATGATATCAAACTAGAAATCAGTTTAAGAAAAAGCCGGAGAAAACACAAATACATGGAGACTAAACAACATGCTACTGGTCAACAAAAAATCAAAGTGGAAGTAAAAGAATATCTTAGATTAAAAAAAAGAATATCTTAGATAAATGAAAATAAAAACACAATTCTTCAAAATCTATGGGGTTCAGCAAAAGTAGTTCTAAGAAGTTCATAGTGATATAGGCCTACTGCAAGATATAAGAAAAATCTCAAATAAGCAATCTAACCTTATACCTAAAGAAACTAGAAAAAGAAAAAGAAACAAAGTCCAAAATTAGTAGAAGGAAGGAAATAATAAAAATTTGAACAGAAAAAAAATAGAGACAAAAATTAATAGAAAAGATAAATGAAACTAAGAGCTAGTTATTTGAAAAGATGAACAAAACTGATAAATTTTTAGCAGGACCCATGAGGAAAAAGAGAGGGCCCAAATAAATAAAATTAGAAATGAAGGAGGAGACTTAACAACTGATATCACAGAAATACAAAGAATCATGAAAGACAACTTCAAACAGTTATACATTAACAAATTACGTTTTAGAATAAACTTTAATGACCATCATCGTGGCCTTTTCACTCTGGATAGGAACCAGCAATCACCTGTGTATCACCTTATTGTCTGGATGTATAATTTGTATTTATAGCTGAGAATAGAGTAAATTTTGAAAGGAAGAGTGTGAAGGTGGAAGACATACCTGTACATTATTCAGTGAGAAACTGCTACTGGGTCAGGAGCAATCCAGGGTTTGTCACACCTAAAACTTTTAAAATATGGAGTGGGGTTGGGGTTCTTTAAGACACGGAATACAAAATTACATGCACAAAAATTGCAATAGGGTTTGGGAGGGGCCTATAAGTTGAGAAGCCCTAAAACTGACATTTCATTATCTTCATGGTAAATCTACCCTAACTCTGAATGTGTCAGGAGAAAACCAGCCTTCGTTCATCTCTCTATTTGCACCCTTTCTAGTTGTTTTTCTGCCCTGGGCTTCAGCAATGTTTTTTACTTCCTTAGCACCCTCCCCTTTCTGAATGTCATGTTGGTCTGAATACTTTAGTTATGTCCCAGAATGTTTGGCTGTAATTCATGATCCCGTACTATTAAGGCAATAGAAATTTTTGCTGCATTACATCTAGAAGTCTTTTCTCCCTGTTAGCCATAGTGTAGCATTGTTGCTTCCCGTTCCCTTGTTCTTTACTAATAGAGTAACCTTATGGCTCAGTTTACTGAGATAGTCCCAGTTTATGCCTGCTGTCCTGGTATAATTATTAAAACTGACTCCTGTCTGGAGCCCTAGGGAACCAAAGAGTCCTAGGGACATAGTACAGAGGGAGGAACTCGGTAAAAAGACCTGAGAAAGTTGTTTTTGAACTCCTAGGTTTACCCTCCACCTGGGCATACATAGATCTGGTGTTAGGTAGGTACCAAAGGCCTAATGGACTAGACCTAACAGATAGACCTCCACCCAGGTCCCAAACTAACCACTGGGTGGTGCCCTTGAGGGACAGTTCTACATTACTTGCAAAGCCTTCAACAATTGCCCTGACTTTGGAACCATAGCCCACAGAAGGTAGGTTGAAACTTGCAGCCTGAATCAAATGAGGTCAAGTATATGCTATTACAAAAATATCCTAGCCCAGGAGGGGTAGCTGCATACATTGAAGGACACAACAGCAGAACTGATTTCTTTTGCAAGATCGAAATCATGGCAGGTCTAGAAACTAATGCCAAATTCCATTTTACTGGTATCAGAAAATATTTCAACTCTTATATTCTCACAGACAGAATGAATTGTGTACTGGACACATACAGAGGCATTGCTTTGGTGTTCTTATACTTCAAGTTAAGGTCAGAAAAAGCACCAGCTGTGAGAGGAACATCAATGAATTTGAAACTGTACCTTATCTGTTCAGTTCTCATGTCTGGAGAAGCTAATGCCAGCTCATCATGTGATACTCAATTTATACAACAAATTGTGAACCTAGAAAAAAATTCTTAGCCCATTCAAGTACCTACTAAAAAATCAACACTCTTTATAGATTTTAAACAAGACCCAGTCTCATAATATAATATTCAAAATGTCCAAGAAACAATCCAAAATTACTCAGCATATGAAGTACCCAGGCAATCTCAACTCACATGGAAAAAGACATTGAACAGGTGCCAGCAAGATGACACATATAATGGAATTTTCTGACAGACTTTAAATAGCTGTAATAAAATTGCTAGGAAGACCAATCATACTTTCGAAATGCATGTTAGAAGTATCTGCAAAGATACTTCTTTTACATATGGAGTATGTAAAGAAGAACCAAATGGAAATTTAGGACTGAAAAACACAGCTGAAATTTAAAAAGCTTACTTGATAGACTCAGTAGCAGAATAGAGGAGAGAGAGGAAAGAGTTAGTGAACTTGAAGATATATTAATAGAAATTATCAAGTCGGAGCAATGCGTAGGAAAAAAAGAGTAAAATAATTGATCCAAATGGACCTGTGAGTTTACAATAAAATTTCTAACATTCATGTCATTGGAATTTTAAAAGAAGAATATGTTGTTGAAATATACTTGAAGAAATAAGTTTAAAACTTCCCCAGTCCTACAAAAGACCTACAAATTCAAGAAACTGAATATACCCTTAACAGGATAAAACTCAAAAATTCAAGTGTAGAAACATTATAATCAAAAATTAAACAGCTCAAAACCAAAGACAAACAAAATCTTGAAAGCAGCCAGAGAAAAATGAGGCATTGCCTATAGTAGAATGATTATTTAAATGACAATGGATTTCTCTATCATGGAAAGGCAAATCAGAACTACAATGAGATATCACCTTACACATGTCAGAATAGCTAGAATCAAGAAGATAAGAAAGTACAAGTTTTGGCAAGGATGTGTAGAAAAAGGAAACCCTTATGCACTGTTGGTGGGAATGCTAATTGGTGCAGCCACTGTGGAAAAAAGTATGGATGTTTCTTAAAAGTGAAAATAAAATTATTGTGTGATCCAGTAATTCCACTACTGGGTATCTACCTAAAAAGAACCAAAAACACTAATTCAAAAATATATGTGCATCCCTATGTTTATTGTGGCAGGATTTACAATAGCCAAGATATGGAAGCAGTGCATATCCATCCATAGATGAATGGATAAAGAAGATGTACATATTTATGCAATAGACTATTACTCAGCCATAAGAAAGAATGAAATCTTGCCATTTACAACAACATGTATGAACTTAGAAGGTCTAATATTAAGTGAAATAAGTCAAACAGAGAAAGATAAGGACCATATGATTTCACTCATATGTGAAATTTAAGAAACAAATGTGCAAAGAAACACACACACACACACAACGACTCTTAAATACAGAGAACAAATGTGGTTGCCAGAGAGGAGACAGGTGGGGTGATAGGTGAAAAAGATAAAGAGAATTAAGAGTGCACTTATGATGATGATCACTGAGTAATGCATACAATTCTTGGATAAGTATATTGTATACTTGAAACTAATATAATACTGTTATGTTAATTACACTTCAATAAATAGAAATAACATGAAATAAAAATAAATAAAGAAGTTTCTCATTAATAACCATGGTGGCCAGAAAAAAAGGGGTAGAACCTTTTTTAAATGCTGGAAGAAAACTACCAATTCAGAATTCTTTATTCAGAGAAAGTACCCTTCCAGAATACAGGTGAAATAAAGACACTCTTAGATGAAGGAAACTCTTAATAACTGCTAAAGCAAATTGTTCAGATAGGAAGGAAGTGATACAGCCCTGCTGTGATCAGCCCTGTTGATTTTAGCCCAGTGAGACTGTTTTTGGACTTCTGACTTCCAGAACTGTTACAGAATACATTTGTGTTATTCCACTAGTAAATTTGTGTTGTACCACTAAAAATAAATAAATAAATAAATAAATAAATAAATAAATTCTAGTTAGGTAGCACACGAAAAAAAAAAAGATAAAGGAAGTGATACCAAGGGGTGAAAGCTGGAGCATTAAGAATGAAGAAAGAAAGCCAGCATTTGTAAATATATGAGAAACAGAGAGAGAGGTTAGGAATCACCAGTATCTGAAATGAAAGGCTATCACTAAAACCCCACAGACGTGGAAAGGATAGGGAGAGCATTTTGAACAACTCTGAATAATTTAGATGAAATGCACCAATTCCTTGAAAACCACAAATCATCAAAACTCACCCAACGTGAACTATATAATTTGAATAGCCCTATAACTACTAAATATATATTAAAAACAATCTATATCTTGATTATATATAACTTGTATCTTGATAATACAATAATCTATATCTTGAAAACTACAAAAAACTGAGAAAGTAATCAGAAAAGACCTCAATACATGAAAAGACATACCATGTTCCTGGATTGGAAGACACAACAAATTAGGGATCTTAATCATCCCCAAATTGCTCAGTCATTTTACAACAATACTAATAAAAATTCTAGCAGGATTTTTTTTTTGTAAAAATAGGCAAACTGACTCTAAAATTTGTATGAAGGGAAAATGAAGTAGAATAGCTAAAACAACTTTGAGAAAGAAGAGTAAATATGATTTCACTCATATGTGGAATTTAAGAAACAAAAGAAAGAGCAAATGAAAAAAAAAGAGGGAGGGAAACCAAGAAACAGACTCTTAACTATAGAGATGGTTACCAGAGGGGGAGGTGGGCAGGCGGATGGGTGAAATCAGTGGGATTTGGGGATTTAGGAGGGCACTTGTGATGAACACTGGGTGTTGTATCAAAGTGCGAATCACTATATTGTACACCTGAAACTGTATTACACTGTATGTTAATGAACTCGAATTTATAGTAAAACTTTAAAAAAGAAGAAGAAAATAGGAGGAACAATTCTAATAGATATTAAAGCTTACTATATCACTATAACTATAAAGCTATATAGCTTTACTACAAATAAGAAAGTGTGGTATTGGAGGGTAGATAGACATATAGAGCAAGAGACAGAACAGAGAGTCCAGAAAAAGACAAATATGGTTGTTTAGTTTTGACAAAAGTGTAAAAAAGAATCCAATGGAGTAAAGATAGTCTTTTCAATGAATGCTTTTGGAACAGTTCATGATCAATATGCAAAAAAGTTAACTTTAACCTACCTCACAATTCCTACAGGGCTAATTTCAAAATAGATCATAGGTCTCATTCTTTTGTGGAAGCTAAAAAAAAAACAAATGAACAAACAAACAAAAACCAGAATCAGACCTATAAATACAGAGAAGTTGCCAGAGGGGAGGGAGAAGAAGGATTGGGCAAAATGGGTGAAGGGGAGTGAGAGACACATGCTTCCAGTTACAGAACAAATAAGTCATGGGAAATAAAAGGCACAGCTTAAGAAATATAGTCAATGATATTTTAGTAGAGTTGTGTGGTGAAAGATGGGAGCTATACTGTGGTGAGCAGAGCATAACATGTAGAGTTGGTGAATCACTATGTTGTACATCTGAAACTAATGTCACATTGTGTGTCAACTATACTCCAATAAAAAAATTTTAATGGATCATAGATTTAAATATAAAATTATAAGGCCTTTAGAAGAAAACATAGGAAAACATCTTTGTGACATGAGTTTAGGTGAAGAGTTCTTAGACATGACACCAAAAGTACAGTTTGCAAAAGAACAAATTGAAAAAATTGAAGTTTATCAAAATTAAAAAGTTTTTTTTTAATTTTAAAGATTTTATTTATTTATTTAACACAGAGAGAGATCACAAGTAGGCAGAGAGGCAGGCAGAGAGAAAGGGGGAAGCAGGCTCCCCGCTGAGCAGAGGGCCCAATGTGGGGCTTGATCCCAGGACCCTGGGACCATGACCTGAGCTGAAGGCAGAGGCTTAACCCACTGAGCCACCCAGGCGCCCCAAATTATAAAGCTTTTGTTCTGTGGAAGACACCATTAGGAGAAAAAAAAAGTCAAGTTATAAATCTGGAGAACATATTCTCAAATCTTATATCTGAGAAAGGGTACATATCCAGAAAGTACAAAGAACTCTCCAAACTCTGCGGCAAGAAAACAGACAATCAAGTTACAAAATGGGCAAAAACCCTGAGCAGACATTTTACCCAAGAGGATGCAAGGATAGCAAAATAAATAAATAAATAAAATAAAAACTTTGAAAAGATTTCAATGTCATTAGTCATTAGGGAAATGCAAATGATCACCACAATGACATAGCACTATATACTATTTGAATAGCTAAAATAAAAAGTACTGACATTATCAAGTGTTGTTGAGGATGTAAAGCAACTGGAACTCTCACACACTACTGGTGGGAATACAGCATGGTATAGCCACTCTGAAAAATGGCTTGACAATTTCTCAAAAAGTTAAACCCTTACTATATGACCAAGTTGTACCATTCCTGGGTATTTACCCCAGGGCAAAAATTTGCAATCTTTTTCTGTAACAAGGCGGATCATCAGTATTTTAGCCATTGCAAGTCATATGGTCTCTGTCACCACTATTCAGTTCTGCTGTGATAATGCAAAAACAGCCCGAGGTTTTATGTAAATGATAGAGTGTGACTGTATTCCAATGAAACATTATTTATTAACACTGGTCGTAAACCAGATTTGATATGAGCACTGTATGTAAGAAATGAAAACTCACGTTCACACAGAAACCTGCATGTGACTGCCTAAAGTAGCTTTATTCATAATTGCCGAACACTGGAACGATTCTGAATGTCCTTCAGTAGGTGAATGTATAAACACACTGTGGTATAGTCAGTCATTCAGTGGCAAAATACTCAGTAATAAAAGAACTACCTGTTGGGGCACCTAGGTGGCTCAGTGGGTTAAAGCCTCTGTCTTCAGCTCTGGCCCTGATCCCAGGGTCTTGGGATCAAGCCCCGCATGGAGCCCCACATGGAGCCCCACATGGAGCCCTGGTCATCGTGCTCTCTGCTCAGCAGGGAGCCTGCTTCCTCCTCTCTCTCTGCCTGCCTCTCTGCCTGCTCATGATCTCTGTCTGTCAAATAAATAAATAAGATCTTAAAAAAAAAAAAAAGAACTGGGGCACCTGGGTGGCTCAGTGGGTTAAGGCCTCTGCCTTCGGCTCGGGTCATGATCTCAGGGTCCTGGGATCGAGCCCCGCATCAGGCTCTCTGCTCAGCGGGGAGCCTGCTTCCCTTCCTCTTTCTCTCTGCCTGCCTCTCTGCCTACTTGTGATCTCTGTCAAATAAATAAAATCTTATAAAAAAAAAAGAACTAACTGTTGACAAACAAAAAACTTGGGTAGATCTCAAGGGAAATAGGCTGAATAGAGAGAGCAATGGGTAATAAGGAAGGCACGTATTGCAATGAGTACTGGGTGTTATATATAACTAATGAATCATGGAACACTACATCAAAAACTAATAAAGTACTGTGTGGTAACTAACATAATACAAAAAATAAAATTAAAAAAAGTAAATATATAAAAAAGAAAGCCAATATCAAGGTTATATACTTTATGGTTCCATTTATATGAGGTTCCAAAAAAAAAAAACCTATAGTGATGGAGAACAGATCAGTTATTGCCTGGGATAGGTGTGAGGGACAATGTAGGTATAAAGACACAGCATGGGGAGTTTATTGAGGTGTTCTGTATACTGATTGTGGTGCTGCTAACACACATTTATGCATATTATAAAATTCATAGGATTTTCTCCTGCTAACATTTTATACCAATGAAAAAAATCTCATTTTACTTTATGATAATTTCAAAAAGACAATACACATAAAATAAAAAAGTCTCCCCTTTCTCCCTTGAAGTGTCCCAGTTTGGTTGATAAATTATTTGGTCAGCCCATTTATCATCTCTTTCACAACAATGCTATCCCCTCTTAATCTTGTTCCTTATTTACAAATGAGCAAGCTGAGGTCCACAGTTATGAGATTATAGGATGGTTGTGCTAAGGGCTGACCCTGTGATACCTGAATGCAAATCTTGAGCTCTGAGGCTATCCCGCTTCCCATCAGGTGGCTGTTAACTAGATCAGTGGCCTCCATGAAGTTTGTATGATTACATCAGGTCATCCTTTTGGGTGCAACTTATCATTGCGTTCTGAGGTAAGTTGAGCCAGGAGGACCTCTCTGAGGACTTGACATTTCTGGCCTAAGTGAAAGGAAGAAGTGCATCACGAGAATTTCAGTGGTAATGTGCATTATAGGTATAAGATTGGAGCAATATTTGAGGCAGGATCAGACCTGTGTGTACACCAAGTGGCAAGAAGCTCAGTGTGACTCAGAGAGCTAGAAAGGGAGTGTCCTAAGATAAACCCACAGAAAAATATACCATGCCTAGATCATATAGAGCTTTGCAAGTCATGGCGGGGACTTTGGATTTTAAGTGTGGTATATTGGAAAACCAAGGAAGAATTCTAAGCATGGAAGTGACTCTTCTGGTTTATGTTTGTGAACTATCACTCTGTACTGTGGGAGGGGGGCACAAGTGTGAAAGTGGGGACCAAGGGTGGAGCAGTTAGGAGGTTATGGCCGTATTCTCGGCTGGAGATGAGGATGACCTAGGGTAGGATGATGACTGTGATTTATGAGAAGCAGTGAGATTCATGATATAGTCTGAAGTCAGCTTGGCAGGATTTGCTGATGGATTAGATAAGGAGTCTAAGAGAAAGAACATGTTTTCAAAGTTTTGTGCTAAGCATTATAAAAGTCCCATCTCAGTGCAGTGACTGAAATGAGTGCTCAAAGTGATGTATTTTGAAGAAGAAAAAAAAGCAATAGGGCTTGGTAATAGACTGGAAAAAGGGTGGAAGGAAAAGGGAAGAATTAAAGATGACTCCCAGGTTTTAAGTCTAAACAAATGGGCAAATAGAGTTACTGCATAATAACATGCAGGAAACACAGAGGAAGCAGTAGACTTGGGAGGGGAATTAAAAGTTATATTTCTTAATCCAAGTGGAAATTTCAAGCAGGCGGTTGCTTATATGAATCTGATATTCAGGAAAGGTATCAGGGCAGAATATATAAATTTGGGGGTGATCACCACCTAGACAGTCTTTAAAAGTCACAGGACTGGATGAGATCACCTAGGGATAAAGTGTGGATAAAGAAGAGGGACAGAGACCGTGCTTTTAGACACTATTATTTAGAGTTCAGGAAGATGAGAGTAGGTTTTCAAATGAAATCGGGAAGGAGCAAGCCAGAGGGGAAAATCTGGAAGCCCAAGAGAAGGAAGAGTTTCAAGGAAGAGTATCCTTAAGTGTGTCAAGTATTGCTGAGAGGTCAAGTAAGGTAGGGACTGAAAATTGATCATAGGGCTTGATATTGAGTAGGTTGGTTACTGGTGACCTTAATAAAAACCTGTTCGAAACAGAGGGAATAAAAGTCTGAGTGTAGGAGGTGAGAATGTGGAGACTAACTCATTCATGCCAGTCCTCTTTCATAAAGGGTGGAATAAAGAGGGGCATGACTACACGTGGATGGTTTTTTAAGTGAGTCCAAATGTAACATAGTTCACGGTGGATAAGAGTGTCAGGATAATTACCATGTTCCAAGGACACATTGTTAAGGAGCTCTATTGTAATTAGAGTTTTAAAATCAATAAAAGTTATTTTCTATCTTGAAATATAAATGTCGTGTATTAAATGATGAAGCAGAACTAAGTTAATATTTAATTCAATATGAGGATAATCTTTGAGGTCAATTCCATACATTTAAATGAAGCAAAAGACTAGCTCCAAAGATAGCTTAATAACTTTACATCTTTGAGAGGCATCTCTAAAATCACAGTAGCTGATATAGCTATCTTCAGAGCTAGTCATTTAATATATGGCATTGACCTACTTTCCTCTTTAATTATTTAAGAGTTAGCTGTTCAGTTGAATTTTGTCCTTGTGATGTGAGGAAAAGGACTGTAACTTGTTGTACATTTTTAAGTTAAAATTATAGAGTTCGTATAACAAAAAGATCTGTTGCAAATAAATGTAAAATAAATCACTGGATACTGAACTCATTTAAAAAAAAAAAAGTTGGTTTTCCCACATGAAGAATTTAGATTACCATTTGTTCCCAGTTTTTTGATGTTAGAAAAATCGACTTCCAAGTTATGTACTTGAGCAGTAATTTACATCTAGCACATGCAATTGTGAAGATTGGGATGTCTCCTCTTTTATGTCCCCTCAGTAAATATAATGTACAGTGCTTTTGTGGCTGGGTTGAAAAGACGGTCACCTTCCCATCAACAACAAGGCTGTTTTAGCTGCCCAAATATACCAACTCTACTGTATGATATTAGGCATTATGATTTCTGTATTTCAAAGCCTGATTTCTTTCCCCTTCCACTTAAGATTACTTACCTCTTGATTCTCTGGCAGCTAATGACAAAACATTGCCCAAACTGCCCAACTGGGACTAGAGCAAGGATTCTACTAGAACAGCAAGCACTGTCTCTCCCTTCGCCGAGCACTGACTCAATCTCTTATAAATTAGCATTTATATATAATGCTTATAAAATGCTTATAAAGATAGCATTTCTTATAAATTAGACAGATACTTTTTCAAGTAGGAAAGAGGAGTTTCATAAAGCCCAGGAATAAAGTAACTGAGTCAAACTTTTGTGAGCCATCAGGAACACTGGTGACGGAAAGCACACATTTATTTTTTTTTTTTAAGATTTTATTTATCTGAGAGAGAGCAAGAAAGATCACAGAGGGAGAGGGAGAAGCAGACTTGACATGGACCTGAGATCGTGACCTGAGCTGAAGGCAGATGCTTAACCCACTGAGCCACCCAGGTGCCCTGATAGACTCCACATAATAAACTTTATCAAGTTGTTTCAAGTTTGGCTCAGAAGACAAAGCCACATAGAGATGTGTTTTTTAAAAAACAGAGGAATCTCGAAATAAGCTCAAGCCAGGACAGGAAAGTGACAGTTGACTGTTATTAATGATCCATGAGTCATAGACTCATAGATGTGCGTATTTTTTTAAAACCAGTCTTATACATTTTCTGAAATTGTTCCTTTTCTAAAACAAACAGCTATGATCTCAATCTTTGGGAGGGGCATGCTAAATTCTCTAGTATAACTCAAAGACTTCATAAATGCCAGTTTATATGAAACCCTTATAATATCAAAATTTTTAGTAACATAGTGAGCATGATATTGAAATGAATAAATTGTAACCTAACTTAAAGTATGTACAAAATTATCTTTTTATTCTCATTTTCTTCTCTAAGATGTTTCGAGTGTCAGAGGATGAGTATGAGGTCAACAATTGACATGATATGGGTAGAATTTGGTTATATGTTAGAGACAAGCAAAAATAATGATCAGACTTGGGGAGTCATACTTGGAAGAAAAAGATTGAGTGTGTTCTCCCCCCAAAAAGGCAGGGTTTGATTTCTGTTTTATTATGCTTGTATGTGGAATACAAAAATGAATATAATACCACCCAATAACACTGAAAATAAACAAATCAGCAAAAAGTGTGTGATGGTAGAAAAAAGTAAGACAAAGAGGTTCAATGTAAAATAAGCACATGGAACATAGCCCAAGAGGCTCTGTGTCGTATGTTCTCGCAAGAGATAGAGCACTCTTTGGTTCTGTGCTTCTCTGCAGCAAAGGCAAAGATGTAACACAGTAAATTACATCATACCGACAAGGTGTTTTTAAAACAGCCATACCGTTGCCTAGTATTGAGGCCAGAGAAATAAGGGCTGATATTACACGATTATCAATGCCCTCAACAATCTCCTTTCAGTGAACATAGCAGTGGATTTCATAGGGCTGCTTCTTTTAAGTTTCCTTATTGAGTGACGGTGACATAATTTCAAAGAACATTCAAGAGAATCATTTTTAAGAGATACTGAAACAACATGGGGCAGGAACGCCTCGTGCTTAGTCTGACACAATATAGAATAAGGATTTTAACCTGTGCTATCCAGGATAGTAGCCATTAGTCATGTGAGGCTATTTACATTTATAGTTAATTTAATAAAAATTAAAGGCAATTAAAAACTCAGTTCTGCAGTTATATGAGGCACATTTCAAGTTCTCAGTGGCCGTTTGTGCCTGATCCTGCAATGTTGGACAGCATAGATAAAGAATATTGCCATCATTGTAGAAAGTTCTGTTGGGCAGTGCTGATAATAGAGAATGTGCTGAATATTTTTCAGGCAAGCTTGTCTCAGCTACGCTTGCGATAGTCACTGAGCAATTGTGAGTTCAAGGTTATGCTTTCGTAACCACAAATAGGGCAACAATTGCACATTGTTTGTTAAAGCGAGAACCATCGCTTTAATAAGTAATGCAGAAGTCATACTAATTTCCTCCCAGGATAGAAATGAATGGCAGTGGGCTTAATGCTTTTTGAACAAGGCTGGAGAAAGGCAGTTTATAGTAATAAAAGAACAAGATGACACAATAGGAAACCGTTTAAAGAGTTGGAGAAAGTATTCACAGTTGCTCAGAGACATGAGAATACAAAGAACAATTATCTTTCTGTTGCAAATCTGTGCCCTCCTATCCCTCAAAATGCTATGTGCTTGAAGTATTGACTATGTACCTGTTAATAGTTTTAAACAGTGATCATTATCCTCACTTCCAGAAGTTTTATCATTGACATAAGCAGATATCTTAGAATATCAGAAATACAGAATCTGGAGATCTGTTGCAACTGATTTTGTTACAAACTAATCAGAATTTATAAGCTTAGATAATACTTGATATTATTTACTTTGTCCAGCATATTTTCCACAAAACATTGTTGCCATCCTTTTAGTATTAGCTTTGTACCTATTTTACAAAATACTTGAGCAAAAATGGCATGGTCTCATTGCTTCTAACTTTGTTGTCTTGTAAGTATTCTCAACATAGCCATCAGGGTGATCCTCTATAAGAGAATATCATGATGATAGCACTCATGCGTTCAAAGCATTGTGATGGCTCCCATCTCACTAGGAATAAAGGCCAAAGTCCCTATAGCGGCCCAGCATGCCCTCCATAATCAGCCATCTTCCCTCTCTCGCCTCCTCTCCTACCACTTGCTCTGGGCTCAGTCACTCCAGCCACCCTGGCATCTCTGTTCTTTTTCAAGCACAAAATACATGATCCTACCTCAGGGCCTTTGCTTTTGCTGTGCATGTTGTCTGAGCCGTTCTTCCATAAGCCATCATGTGGTTAGCTCCCTCATCTCCTTCAAGTCTTTGTATAAGCCTCACCTTCTTAACGAGGTCATCTCTATTCGGTGTCGCCACCTGCCCACCCCGAACCATTGTACTCAGCCTCCGTGCCTCACTGTACTTTGATTCTTTTCTGCTGCACTTACCTTGTAATATATTACAGTGCCATATAATTGATTTATGTCTTACATTCATTGTCTGTTATCTCTCTTGTCCACCTAGAATTTAAGTTCCCCAAAGACAGAGATCTTTCTTCCTTTTGCTGACATGTCTCCAACATTAAGGAGAGTGCCTGGCACAGGCACTGGGAATGAATAAATTACATCATAAGAATTTCTCTTTCTAAATGTAAAGTTCCTCCAGTTTCAACGCTGGTTTCTAGCCATTTCCAGATGTCAGGTCACAAAATTGTATAACTTTATAGTTGAAAAGGTTCTTGGCAATAATGTAGCCCAGTCACACCTTTACCTGTATAAGTGAACCCATGACCCAGAGAGATTAAGTGACAGTGCAAGGCTAACCGGCTAGTTTACAGCAGAGCTATAGGACTACAGATTCTTAATCCATCTACGAATTAGGATTTTCCAACACTGGATATACTCAAAAGAATATGCCACTGAGAGTTATACCAGAAGAGAGATGCTAACATATTTTCACCTACAGCAGCACCACTGTAATAAGTGTGTATCCTCATGAGCAGCATGAACTTGAATGCATAAATTTAAGAGTCTTCCCCTAAAACAGTCCTAAGGAAATAATAAAATAAAATAGAGTCATATAACTTTAGAAATACATCATATAACCCCTTGCCAGACTGTAGTTTTTAAATATAGTGAGTGCTGTACTTGGAGTAAAAATTAAGTGAGTCCAGAAAAAAAAAATTAGGATCTAATCCTAAAAACATAAATTAAACCTTGATCATTTTCTACTTCCTTTATATTTTCTGTCACCTGGGCTCTACTTTATTCCCGTGCTGACAGCTGCAGTCTTAATGTGCATCTTTGAGAAAATAGGTGCTTTTTGGTCCAAACCACTTTTATCTTTGGCTTATTAGAAGCATCCATATATCATAGGCTGGGGAAAGAAGATAAAATAGGGCATCTTTCTTGCATATAAATCATGGCTTGTGGATCATCGCTGTTAATTAAAAATCCTTGCAAGGCTAAATTCAACATGATGGAAGCTTAGGACATCCTTGCTAAAGGACAAACCTGGAAGGCAAAGTATCTTCAAATTTCTCGAAGAAAGAAAGTGGGATTGGGTCCTGATGAAGCCTGGCTCTGGAGTGAGGGTTACCGTTTCTTGTGCATTCTCGACTGCACCCTAATTCATTGCCGACTGGATCTTGTGGTACTTTTTTTGTTCCAGCGGCATTTGTCTGTTTCACTATTGGGTGGCAACGTAATCATTTCAGTATTAACTAGCACAGGAAAGACACAGCCTTGATCATATAATGTGTGAATTTTACAAGGTCAAACCCAAATAAGCAGAATTTTCACCATCCAGTTTTAGTGACATATTCAAAAAAGAGGCGCATTAGCCTTGAGTCTGGCTTGCATGGTTATTTGATATCCTTAATGCATAAAGGAGAAGGGTGAGTGTAGGTGTCTTTTTGAGTGTGAATGGATATTTATTTTAGGGTTATGATTACTTATGCTCCTCATCGGTGCCAGTCAGGTCAATAGGATTATATTCCAGAAATTGATTTTTCCCCCAATGAGTAAATAATGAAGCAATTTAACCTCATCTGCTTCCTAATCTAAAACCTTTCACGGGTACGGTGAGGAAAGGCAGCTGCCTCAGCTTGTGATGTGCTCATGCACAAGGCCAATAAACACCTTTGGGTTTTATATGAAGGTCATGGAAAGCGGATCATTTGGGAAATGTGTACAGTTGAAGTGCATCTTCTGTTCCTTGCAGCCATCAATCCTGGCTTGCAGAAATGTCTCCACCTATGTTAGAGGGTGAGCACAATCCTGCATTAATCAGGGACATGGTTTCTGCCCCAAGAATTTCTCTTTCATTTATTTTAATTTAAGTGTTTATTCAGATACTGGCATGGAAAGAAAACAGCACTTAGCTGCAAATGAAAATAAAAAGACAGGTGGAAAGTGGTAATTGCTTAGATTATGAATTATCTGGGCTTGCTTTATACAAAGCCTGTTGTTTTGTTATGGCACAATCTGTGGCTTCTCAAAGGATCCTAACACACCTGGAAATCAAAATTAGCCTTCAAGATTTGACTCTGCTGTCATAGATGAAATCGCCTAGTGGTCAAAATCGTCCTGCTTGCTTTCTTCAGGCTTCACGTGGCTTATAACAATGACAGTACCCAACATTAGCACACAGTTACTGCACGCCAGGCTGGGCACAGACACTGTACTCAAATTATCTCATTTAATTCTTTTAGGATCGGGCATCTAGCTGGCAGTGGCTTCAGAAATCAAGGTCAGGCTTTCAGTTCCAGAATCTGGCTGTCTGGGCAGTGGACTTCACTGCTTCCTGTCCTCGTAGTTACTGATACACAACAAAAATCATTATCCTCCACATCATTCTTTCACTGGTTATGCCTGCTGTATATGTAGAGGACTTATAGAGAGGTACCTTTGGGAGCTTCCCATTCATTTGAGGAAATAAAAGCTAAAAAGGCCGGAAAGCACTATAAAAAACAATAACTTAGTTAAAAATTATTTTTCATTTCTTTCCCTAATGCTTTAAAAATTAGTACTATCTTTCCTGTATGATAACATTTAGAACGTTTATGCAATTTTTTGGGAAGACTTTATTTATTTATTTGACAGAGATCACAAGTAGGCAGAGAGGCAGGCGGGGGCGGGGGTGGGGAAGCAGGCTCCCCGCTGAGCAGATAGCCTGATGCGGGGCTTGATCCCAGAACCCTGAGATCATGACCTGAGCCGAAGGCAGAGGCTTAACCCACTGAGCCACTCAGGTGCCCCAAGAACGTTGATGCAATTTTGATTATACCTTTATTTTTAGTTGTCTGAGATAGTTAATGAAAACAATGTTTATGATATTGAAAATTTTTTTTGATATTGAAAATTTAAAAATAAATAAGTCTGTCTCTTCTAGTAGGCAACATTTCGATATATGAGGTTGAGGTTAAGTGGCTTGCATGAGGAGACTGTAAATTCTGTGAGGAGAAATATGTAAGCAGTCTTCATGAAAATGTTTTTCTCATTGATTCCCCCAGACATTTGTGGGGTGCCCAGTGAATACCAGATGAAGTGCTAAGTTAACTTCCTCTTAACTACTCCCCCAAACCATTAGACTTTCCCCAAACTGTACTTAAATTTTCTCATGATTTTTCTTCTTTTCCATAGACACCATGAGGACAGGAAGCACATCTACTATGTTCATTAGGCAGTCCCAAGTGCCCAAGAGAATACCTGGCACCCGAACACACAGCTAGACCCACTTTTTCCCATCTCCCTTGTAGTTAGGTGTGAACATGTGTCTGAGTGATGGTCAATGGAGTGTAAGCCGCCGGGCCTGGTGACTCTTCCAGGACTGGTCCACAGAAACCTACCACTCACGATCCTTTCTCTTTCTCCACCCATAAACTTAATGTCAAGGACTCTGAAGACCTTGGGGAAAGCCTACCTGTAAGACGGAAAGAGCTTTGGTCCTTGAGTGGAACACAGCCTCTTCTCCCTCTCGTCAACCCTCACTGGAGTGGAAAGGGAGAAAAAAATAATTTTTTGTTGTGTTAAACCAGAATTTTCCAGGTTTATATGCTGCAGAAGCTGGGCTAGTTTACCTTAACTAATACAGAGGGATGAATGAGCATGTCTCTGGTCAAGGGATTCTCAGATTAATTCTTCAGCTTTGGAAATATCTTCCTCTTTCCTATTTGAAGAGCTTTTTAGGAATCACTGGGTAGTTGAAAAAGATGAAAGATATTTTTATGACAGTTGCATAAAATGCGCTCAGGGAAACTATGTGGGAGTGTTCCAATGGGAATCTGAAAATCATTTGCCTCTACATGTGTAAGATAAGCCAATCCCAAAGGGTATGAAAATAAAAGACAAAATTCACGCTCTCAGGGAACTTGCACTCTAGTGGGGTGGAGAGGGAGATTAGTAGAAACTTACAAGTCTGTCTTATGAGTCCTCAAGCAATCCTCTCTCTTCTTTCCCTGCCTTCTCCCAGACATTTCTGCCCGTGGCTTTATCATCTGTATGTTGACAGTTTTCAGTGTATGTCCCTACCCCAGAACACTCCCTCTGAGAGCCATAGAGGTATACTCACTGCTTACCTGACATCTCATTTGGAGGTTATCACCAACATCTGAAAGTCACCGTGTCCAAAAGTGAACTCAGAATTTTGTTTCTCCTGCTTCTCCTTTAATGTTCTCAACACAGAAAGTGGTACCACCATCCCCCCTCCACAGTAGTCCAAGCCCCAAGTTCATGAGTCATTCCTGACACCCTCCTTTTCCTCATTCCTTATCTCGTCTCAACCATGGAGTCCTGTCAGTTTTACCTTCTCAGTATTTCCTCAGTCCTTCCAGTCCTCTCCATCTTGGCCTCTGTTTTATTCTAAGCACATAGCAAATGCTACCAAACTAGCTGCGCCATATGTATTCCAATCCATCTTTTATCCATTGCCTGTAGTGCATCTGGAATGACACTTTAAAAAAATAGAAATATGATTATGTATTCTCTTAACTGAATGCCCTTTGATGACATCCCATTTTCCAAAGAGAATCCTTAACAATTCCAGTATCCTTGAATTTTCTGGCCTCCATCTACCTCACCACTGTCATCTCACACTGATCTCTCCCCATGACCTATCACCCTGACCCGTTTCTCAAATGCAGGCCATGCTTCTTGCCATGGCAAGGTGTTCTCGCACCTGGAATGCTCTCCCCATTCTATTCTATGTCAGTGTAAACATCATACCAAAGGGAACATGGCCCAGCCCTTCTGCTATATATCAGGTTCCTTTCTTTCTTCTTACATAGTAATTTACAGTGGCAATTAAATATGTCATTATAATTCGTTATTTAATTGTGGCCTCCCGTTTGACCATATGCTCTGTGAGAACAGAGAGAAGGCCCATTTGTTGACTGCTATCTTCCTAGTGCCTCGTATTTGTCTGGCACAAGGAAGATACTCAATGAATATGTGCTTAATTAGGGGTCCCTGGGTGGCTCAGTTGGTTAAGCATCCGACTCCTAGTTCCAGCACAAGTTGTGATCTCTGGATTGTGAGATCAAGCTCCATGGTGGGTTCTGTGCCCACTGCGGTGTCTGCTTCTTCCTCTCCATCTCTCTCTCTCTTTCTCTCTCAAATAAATAAATCCAATATTCAAATCAAATATTTAAATATGTGCTTTATTAATTTAACACATAATGCAATATGGACATTGCAAGAAAAGAACTAACCATACTAGGGGCATCAGAGATGACTTGCCTGCACTTCTTTAGAAAGGATCAGTAGAACTTGGCCAATAAAAGATGATGATTAAGATCCTCTTGGGAAATACACCTGAGGCACTGGCTGTAAGTCAGCCATATTGGTAAGCATTTTACTTGTGCTATTCTGCTTTACATTTGAAGAAGCAGAAGCACAAAGAAATTGAAGAATTGCCCAAAGTGACAATTTTGGCACTGGCCCTGGGATATTATAGCTGTAGGCCTTTCTCTGTGAAAGAACTTCAGAATTAAAACAACAACAACAACAATAACCTCTAAAACTCAGCAGAAGCATGGCTCTGGTTTCAGGCCCTGCCCTCTAAGAGCCCAGAAGCAGATTTCGAATCCTTGGAACTCTGGCAGACTGAGCGTTGGAGACACTTGCTCTGCCGTGGATGCTGCCATGGCCTAAGTGATGGCGCCATGGATTGGGTACGTCTGGCTGGCTGAAGTGGACCACGGTATGACTGGCCTGCTGGGAAGAGACTCTCCGCTCCTGGGACGAGCAATGGGGGCAGGGAGGGCAGGTGAGTGAGTGTTCTCTGCTCCTCGAGTCAGTGGAATTGAGATGAGGGGAAGCCTCAGCCTCAGCTCATACATTTTCATCAAGAAGGTGACCTCAAGCAAAATCACTCTGGAAAACACTTCCCAGGTGGGAAGTCTCTGCCAAAGAGACAGGGTCTTCTAGGGAAGGAGACAGTGAGGATGACTAACTCTCTTTGGGACTAAGAAAATAAGGTCAGAAATGAAAATGACTCCAACTCTGCTTGGCTTTCCGTTTTTCCCTGTAATTTATGTTCCTGTTGGAGATTTTGGAATAATAAAGCCTCAAGAGATAGGGAGAAATGTTCTGTTCCAGTATTCACCTGGATATTGCATAAGCAGTATCTGTACTTTCTATGACTTCCCGTGCTCTGTTTGCCAAGTTCAGGGGCAAGAACATCCTCCCTTTGTAGTTTGTGTAGATTTTTCCAACAGGTCTGATTGTTCCACTGTTTCCGGACGCAGAGGACAGTGATTCTTTAAGTCAGTTATCTTCCCTCCACCTCTGCACCTCTGCAAGTTCAATAACTCTTGTCAGCTACTATAGATTTTTGAGATGTCAGGGGAGGAGTTCCAACTTTAACTGTCCATGAGATCGTATCGGACCTCTTTGAAACACTGGCCTGGCAATATGTGGGTAATGACCCAGTTGCAGTATTATTGGATATGGTTTTAACACGAAGCTTTTGAAAGACATTTGGCAAAGACTAACTCTTTCTGTAAAGCTCAGCTGGAAATCAAGCAAAATTCGTTCCTCCCATGGCTTCGTTCACTCCTAGGTAACTAAACATTCTGTTGTGTTAAAGGATGTCTTATGTTTGTTTGTTTGCTCTATTACTATAGGTGGCATACCAAAAAATATAAGAAAAAAATTCAATTTTTCCCCTGTAACTTAGAGCCCTATGCTGGAATCTGTGGAGAAGGGGAAGATTTATTGAAACTGGTAGCTTATGTGACAGTGAAATGGTTTTCTCACTGATTTCCATCCAGGGATGATCTATAGACCTAACCAGTTAGGGTTACTTGGTACCTGAAAACTGTAGTTTCAAGACGTCTCTTATTTCTCCTCACCAGCCAAACATTGTCTGAGCATGACTGTAGCTCTGTGCCTGAATTTCACGTCAAATATATTCAAGTTCATTGTGGTTCTTCAAAGTCTCCCTTTTAAATGATGGTGGCAGTTCAATTCAGAGTAATTATGTGCCAAAGACGTGGTTCTAACCCCATTCCTTTCTAGAAGATGGAGCACAAAGAGTTTCTAAGTTTGGAGCTTCCCTGGAAAAGTGCAGAATATAATCCAGGCTCTAATCTACAGAAAGCAGGCTCTTACCTTGAATTTCCTAGACTAGCTTTCTCCTGATTTACTTGATTGCCTGCATCTCTCTCTCTCTCACCTTTTATGGAGAGCTGAGCCCAAGCCAAGTTTACTGTTCTTGCATATCTGAATGTGCCACCCTGATATCATTTACTTGGCGGGGGGAGGGAAGATGTAGAGAAAATGGAAATGGGTCAAGGCTGTTCTTGCTTTACTCCAGGGCTGAGTGTATGGCCAGCCAGTCAGCGTGTGTGCTGCACAAAAGCACCGAGCCCAGAAATCCAGCAGGTACTTCTCTTGCCAAGCCATACACTTTAGCATGGGATTGTTTCCTCCAGGGGAAAGGGTGCCTCTTTTCCACAAAAAGGCAACTACAGTTTGCTAAGCCAGATGCCAGTGGGGTTGTTTCAGACTGGGTGGTGGGAGATGCCTTATTCCAACTCACCAAATAGTACCATGTAGACTACTGGGATCCTGTCCAGACCTTTACACCGGAGTGGCAACCCCACTATCTAGGAGGTTACAGCATACACATGATCCTAGCTTATATGTGATGTAAGCTGATGTCTTTGTTCTGATTCCTTAGAGGCAGATCTGGAGACACAGTGACCACCCATCCTTCTTCGCCCTGGACCATGGGATTGGCTGGGATGTGGGACTTTCAGTGCTAAAACTGGGAAAATCCTGGGCACATCAGACTGATTTGGCCACCCTATCAAGTGAAATATTGAGGGAGTATTTTTAGGCTAAAGGAAGTAAGGGGAACAGGATAAGACTAGGGAAGAAAGCTAAGAAAGGAAGTAATCTCAGTTGGAAAATTGTTTCAGCCTGGTGTATGCGGGACTCTGAGGTATGAACTGATTGGTTCCATCTTGAGGCAAGAGACCCAATTTCTTTAACCTTTGTCAGACAGTTGCTGGCCAGTGGCTGTCGCTGGGGGGTGAAGGATATATGACTTCCTGAGTGAGGCAGCCCCCCCCTTAGGCAAACAGCAGTGAGGACAATTCTGCAGAGAAGGGAGCAACTGTGGGCTATTTGCAGCTAACACTCAGAGTAGATGGGGAATGGGTCCAGCAGCCCAGTGAAAGCAGTATGTGTGGGGCGCAGTGTCCACTGTAACCTGTTACTCATACCTGCTCTGTTTCCTGACTCTGACTTCAAGGAGCATGATAGAGGATAATGTAGCATTCACATCACTTACTGCCAAAGAGAAAGAAAGCTTTGGAAAAGCAGATGATCCTTGGGGATCAGATCAGGAATAAGAACATCATTCATGGCAGCAAAGTCCCCATATCCTTTCTTGCAGAAAGCTTAGTGATGTCATCTCCTCCAGGACCATAACTCTCTACTCTACAACTGCTGTGTCTCTACTTGTCTCCACTATGTAAGAATGGGAACAAGAAGAGTTCATGATGCTCTCCCAGTGTCATGGAAAGCCCTGGGAGCAGCACCCCAAGCTGGGGTGGCCAACTTTTTCTGGTGTGCTTGGGAGTTTCTTGGGTTTTAGCAAAGATCATGTCACGTCCTGGAAAACCCTTCCATCCTAGGTAAACCAGAGCCATCAGTCAGTCTAGTTCCCAGAATTTCAATAATTGATTTATTAGCAAGGGGGAGGATTTTCATCCCCTAGATGGTCTCTAAGATGAAAAAGTCAATTGATTGCATTAAAAATCTGGAATCCTTTAGTTATTATAATAATAATTCACATTAAGTGCCAATAAAACTTTACCTACAGGAAGGTAGAGTTAAAAAAAATCTAAAGATAAATAAGACAAGTAACATAGATTGGACAATGAATTCCAAACTGAGATGCCTGGGTTCTACAAAGCATACAAGTGGGAGATCATTGGAAGATGAGTGGTTGTTGACAAGACTGGAGATTCACTTTAAAAAGATTAGTTAGTCTGAGAGCAGTGTGTAGAATGTAGGAGAACAGAGAAGTCACAAATTAAATAAAATATGAATTTATTTTTCTTTGGGAGACTTTGTCTAGTGGGTTAACAGGACTATTAGTCACACCCAGTTTCTCTTGACCTCACTCTGATCTCATCTTTGAAATTCCAGTTACATTCTAGAAGCTGGTGTGTTTCACTGGAAGGAAATATAACAAATTGGAGGAAATGAAATATTTCCTCTGAAGAGAAGAACTGGATGCTTGGAGAGCAAAATGGCAGGGAAGCAGTTAATCACATGCTATTTAGAACTTGTGAATTTTGAACAATGTGAATGTATTATCAATTCACAAATTAATAATACAATTTAAATTGAATAACTGAAAACAAAAAAGAAGCTAAGAAGGAGAGCAAACTGAGTTACCTTTTAGAATTCTGCATTGAATTTTTCACACTGAATTGAATGATACTAAATTTCATTTGTTTATGTAAATGAACAAATAACTGATGGGTTTAGTCTGATTTTATAAGAGATGTAAATATAAAATTATTTGCAGTTATCGTTTTTTTCCTGTGTAAGACAAACCAGAACAAAAATAAAAGTAAAACACACAAACACAGAACTTATAATTCAATTTAAGAAGCATGATCTGATGGAGAGCAAGTGATTTTTGGGGTGAGTCAACTGCGTTTAAACACTAATTGTATCTTTAATAGCTATTGGCTTTTGGGGCAGGCTACTTAACCTAATTGAGCCCCATTTTATTGTCTGTAAGTGATACTTATAGCTACCTCAACAGGCCACCATAGAGATTACATCAGAATCTATATGTGAAAATTCATAAAGAGAGGAAAGTTCTCCCTCCTCTGCCAAGGCTCTGCAGATGGTGATACATAAATATGAGCTAAGTAATAAAATACATGACTGTGTGATGATAATTAATTTGGCATCAGCACCATAGAGGAAAATCAAACCAGGATTTAGGTTATCTGGGTACTAGCCTCAACACTCGTGGACCTTAAAAGAATTACTTAACTTCGTTGAATTCTTTCTCCCTAAGATGTTTTCCCTCAATCTACATGGCTCACCCGCTTATATCCTTCAAATCTTTACTGAAGACTTCTCAGTGAGGACGACCAGAATACCTACTTACAAACATTTTGTTCCCTGGCTCTCTAGATAGTTACCACCATTTGCCATGCTATTTATTTTATTTCTTTGTTTAGTCTATTTTAGTATATATTAGTATATATTCCCTCCCTTATTCATAATGTAAACCCCATGAGAGCTGGGCCATTTGCCATTTGCAGCTCACTGGGCCCCACACATACTGCTTTCACCGGGCTGCTGGATCCATTCCCCAGCTACTCTGAGTGTTAGCTGCAAATGGCCCACACCAGAAAAAGTTGGCCACCCCAGCTTGCAGTGCTGCTTCTAGGGTTTTCCATGACACTGGGAGAGCATAATGAACTCTGCTTGTTCCCACTCTTACATAGTGGAGACAAGTAGAGACATAGCAGTTGTAGAGTAGAGAGTTATGGTCCTGGAGGAGATGACATCACCAAGCTTTCTGCAAGTGTTGGTTTATTGTGTTCCTGGCTTTATCTTGAGCATTTATAGCAGTGCTCGATAGATACCTGGGAGGCATTACAGTTGTGTTGAATGAATGTGTATATCTGTAAATTGAGGGATCGGCGTAAGAGAACTCTACAGTCCTTTCTAGTTCTACCATTTTGTGGCAAGTAATATTACTATTTATCTCCAGTTTTAAGTGATCTTTTTTTAAAAAAGATTTTGTTTATTTATTTGAGAGAGAATGAGTGAGAGAGAGCATAAGAGAGGAGAAGGTCAGAGGGAGAAGCAGACTCCCCAAGGAGCTGGGAGCCTGATGCGGGACTCGATCCTAGAAGTCCGGGATCATTACCTGAGCTGAAGGTAGTCACTCAACCAACTGAGCCACCCAGGAGTCCAGTTTTAAGTGATCTTAAACAATTTTAGGTCTATGCTGATAGAAAAGCTAACTTTGGCAATAATGACATCATCCATGATTAGATAAATGAGGTTGGAGTGGTAGTTCAAGATGGTGGCACAGGCAGACCCTGAACTCACTTCCTCACATGGCACACCAAATCTACAGCTATATATAGAACAACTCTCTCTGAAAATTAGCTGAAAAGCTCCTCCATAACAAAGGATAGAAAGGACACATTGAGACAGGAAAGAGGGGCAGAGACACAGTCTTGCCACAAACCCCAATACTGGCATGAGGACCCATGAATGGGAGGTATTGCATAGATATAGCCTGAGGAATGAGGAGTTTGAGCCCCCATCAGGTACCTCAGTCATTGGGGCCTGCTCCAAAGAGAGGATCCCCCAAGACATCTGGCTTTGAAAACCAGTGGGGCCTTTGTGCAGGAAACCCAAGAAGCCATAGAAAACTGACACTCCACTGTCAAAGGGCTTATACACAGACTCGCTCATCCTAGGATCCAGTGCAAAAGCAGCAGATTGAAAAGATTTCTATCTCTTAAAATTTGTTAAGCTTATTTTATTGCCCAGAGTGTGATCTCTCTTGGTGAATGTTCCAAGTGAGCCTGAGAAGGATAGGTATTCTGCTGTTTTTGGATCAAGTGTTCTTTTTTTTTTTTCCCCCAGCAAGCATCATCCATTATTTTTTTATTTAATTTTATTTTTTATTATGTTATGTTAGTCACCATACAGTATCTCATTAGTTTTTGATGTAGTGTTCCAAGATTCATTGTTTACGTGTAACACCCTGTGCTCCATGCAATACGTGCCCTCCTTCATACCCATCACTGGGCCAACCCATCCTTCCTCCCCCTCCCCTCTGAAACCCTCAATTTATTTCTCAGAGTCCACAGTCTCTCATGGTTCATCTCCCCCTCTGATTCCCCCTCCTTCATTTTCCCCTTCCTTCTCCTAATGTCCTCCATGTCATTCCTTATATTCCACAAATAAGTGAAAGCATATGATAATTGACATTCTCTGCTTGACTTATTTCACTCAGCATAATCTCCTCCAGTTCCATCCATGTTAATGCAGAAGTTGGGTAATCATCATTTCTGATGGCTGAGTAATATTCTACTGTATATATGGACCACATCTTCTGGATCAAGTGTTCTATAAGTGTCAATAAAATTCAGTTTGATCGAAGGTGCTATATCCTTACTGATTTTCTATCTGCTGGATCTGTCAGTTACTAATAGAGGAGTGTTGAGGTCTCTAACTATAATTATGAATTTGTTAATTGTTCCTTACAGTCTGATCAGTTTTTGCCTCATGTATTTTGATGCTTTTTTGTTAGGTACATACATATTAAGAATTGACTCCTTTACAATTACATAATGCCCCAGTTTATCTCTGATAAATATTCTTGCTCTGAAGTCTGTTTTGTTTGGAATTAATATAGCTACTCCAGATTTCTTTTCATTAGTGTTGGCATTGTACATCTTTCTCCATCCCTTTGCTTTTAATCTATCTGTGTTTTTATATTTATAGTGGATTTCTTGGAGAGAGCATCTAGTTGGGTCTTGCTTTTCTTATCCATTCTCACAGTCTCTGTGTTTTAACTGGTATAATTAGATCACTGACATTTAAAGTGATTTTTGATATAGTTAGTGTGAGATCTACCATATTTTAACTGTTAGTTATTGTCCTTGTTTTTTGTTTCTGTGTGTGTGTGTGTTTCCCCCCTTTTTCATGCATTCTTGGGGTTTTTTGAGTATTTTATATGATTCCATTTCTCTCTTAGCACGTTGCTGTACTTCTTTATGACTTTTTTAGTGGTTGCCCTAGAGTTTGCAGTATACAACTAATCTAATACACTTTCAAATGACACTATGTCACTTGATGGGTAGTGGGGATACCTTATAACAGAATATACTCAATGTGTCCCTCCTGTCCCTTATTATACTGCTGTTGTTCATTCAATTATGCATAAGCTATAGTCATCAAATACATCGTTGCTATTATTATTATGAATACACTGTTAACTGTTAGATAAAATTAGACTAAGAAAAAGAAAAGATTTTAGGTAAAACTTCATATATTCCTTTCTGTGTATAGATCTGTGTTTCTGACCTATATAATTTTCCTTCTCTATGAATAATTTCTTTTAACATTTCTAGCAAGGAATGTTTCTTGGTGACAAATTCCCTCAGTTCTTATTTGTCTGAGAAGGTCTCTTCACTTTCGAAGGATAATTTTGTGGAATACAGAATTTGAGATTGGTTTGTTTGTTTGTTTCTTTCAAAACTGTAAATATTTCACTCTACTCTCTTCTTGCTTGTGTGGTTTCTAGAGAAAAGCCTGGTATAATTCTTATTCCTCTGTATGTAAGGTGGTCCTTTCATCTCCCATCTGACTTTCATCAAAATTTTCTCTTTGTCTTCGATTTTTGCAGTTCAATTATAATATACAATTAAGAGTTGAATTGTGTCTCCCTGTCCCAGAAAAAGGTATGTTGAAATCCTAACTCCCGGAACCTCAGAATGTGACCTTATTTGGAAACAGGGTCATATTAGATGTAATTAGTTATGATGAGGTCATACTGGAGTAGGGTGAGGCACTATCCCACCATGACTGGGGTCCTTATAAGAATATAACTGTGAAGACACGAGACACACAAGTAGAATGTCGTGTGACTATGAAGGCAAATATTAGGGTTACACAGCTGCAGGCTAAGGAATGTTAAAGATGACCAACGAACCACCAGAAGCTAGGAAGAGGCAAGGAATTGTTCTCCTACGCATTTCAGAGAGAGCATGGCCTTGCTGACACCTTTATTTCAAACTTCTAGTCCTCAGAACTGTGAGACAATAATTGTTGTTTCAAGCTACCCAGTTTGTGGGACTTTATGGCAGTCCTAAGAAACTAACACATGTGTGTATGGGTAGATTTTTGGTATTTTTTTCTGCTTCATGTTCTCTGAACTTCCTGGATCTGTGGTTTGGTGTCTGTCCTTGATTTTGGAAAATTCTTACCGTGAATCTGTTTCTGATGTTTTTTTGTGCTGTACACGTTTTGATTTTGCTTTTTAGCAGTCTTGAAATCTTTAAGTGGAAGGTAGACGTGATGTATTGCATAAAAGAAACTAAGGTAAATATGCCTTTAGTGTGAGCTTTCATGTGTATCTGACTAGGAGTTAGGCCATTTACTGTTTGCTATAGCTGTGTAATCAGGGTCTAAAATGTCATTTAGTGTTCTGTGTTTTGTACCCCCTCCCCCCATTATCTTTGGGTTTCCCTAGAAATTCCTTCTTAAAGTGGGTCTGAGGCTTGTAGTTGTTTCAACTGTAAGCCCCTGTTATTATACAGGGGCCATATTGATGCCGTGTTAAAATGGGGGGTGTGTGGCTGGACTTTCTATAATCTTATGATTAGGGTTCAGTCTTCTGTGAGTCTATGACCTTCAGAAGTGCTTTTGGCCTTCTCTCTGACCTTAAGTGAGACAGGAAGGTTAGAGGGACCTGAAGTTGGGTATTTCCCTTCCCCTATACCAGGTAGGCTGTGGTAAAATCTAAGTGGGTTAAGCTGTGGTAAAATAGTTTCCCTTAAGGGTGGGCTGTTGTTAATGAGAATAGAATGCTCTGGCTTCAACTTAAAGTCAATATACCCACACCCTAACCACCACCTGTAGTACAAGGGGATTCTTCTCTGATCTTCACCCTAAAAACCTATCAGGCTGCTAGAAGCAATCCTCAAAAAATCATGGAGGTCTCTATTAGACTGTGCCAAAGACGTTTTTTTTTTTTTAATTTCTATTTATTTTTTGTTTCTTTTCAGTGTTCCAGAATTGTTTATGGACCACACCCAGTGCTCCATGCTCCAGACATTTTTATCTCTCAAAGCTAGCCCACAGTCAATCTCTAGCCATTAGATATTCTTTCAGTAGGAACACTTGAAACCTATCAAGCTCCTATGGCAGCTTCTGTTCAGGTCAACTGTGATTATCTGTATCCTGTGTTTCTAGTTTCCAGAGCAACAATTTGCCCTATAACCTCCATCCTCTAATGGATCTAAGAAGAGTTGTAGAGTTTTAGTTTGTTTACAAGCATTTTTCTTGCTGTGAAGATGGAAGGACACCTTTGCTTTTGATGTGTTTGACTAAAGACCAGAAATCAAAAATGTTTATTCTTGAAAATTAAGAAAAATAAGCAAAAAGAAGAACAAAGTCACGCATAATCTCATCACCCTGAGATGGAAAGTTAGAATATTTTTTCTATCTGGGTATTTGTTTTATGTCATAGTTTAAACATGCAGAGAAAACAAAGAATACTGTAATTACCATTTACCCTCGTTCATTGTTTGCTCCATTGTTTTCTGGGTCTTTTCTTTTTAAGAAGTGCAATGGAGTAAGAGTTGATACCTCGTTTGCACCCTTCTCAATTCTTTTCTCTCCACAGAGATAACCATCATCAGATTTTAATCTATATTTTTCCTTATACTCATTTTGTTCTTTTTTTAAATAACAAGCGCATGCTATTAAACATTTCATAAACAGAATCATATTGTATGGAACCTTCTACAGGTTGCTATTCTCAATCAACATTTTGCTTTGGTGATTTATTCATGTTGAAACCGGCAGAACTGGTTCATGTGTTTTAACTATTTCTGATTCTGGATACTATATGACCTTACCCACTTTGCTGGTCTCTTCTCCTATTAATGGACATCTAGGTTGCTTCTGGTTTTTCACTCTTATAGGCAAGGACCACTCTTATCTGTGTCTCTATGTGTACATGTGGGTTTCACTGGAGTCGTTATGGTGTGGAATTAAAGAGCACAGGCCTCAATAGCAGCACTGCCTCCATTCACATTTCCACTTTAATACTTAGCAGTACCATACTGATTGTCAACCTGTGTACTGGAGCCCTATTATTCAGAATACCAAGGTGAGGATTTAACACTTGATTGGATAGGAGTCATTGAAGATTTCAAGCAGGGAGTGCTAAGATCAGATTCACAGTGAGATTTATCTAGAAACAGTGCAAACCATGAAGTGACCTAGAAAGTTGAGAAATTGGGAAGCCAACACACTCGGCCAGTATTGCTAGTTGTATCACCTGTCGAAGTTCTCAAACCATGAACTATTTCAAACCAGATAGAATTCTGAAGGAAACAATCTGGGTAAATAAAATAAGATTCTTATTTTCTGTTTATTTTCCACCTGATGGTGATCCTTTTTTCCTTATCTTCTCCAATTTTGTTATCTGGCATCCCAGTTCCTGGATCCCATAATGCATCTTGATGCTCACTTAGACTTCTTTCATTTCTTTTTCCCTCTCTGCAAAGTAGGAGTTGAAATCACTCACAGTCAGAGCGTTAGACTTGATCATCTCCCCTAACAATTCCTACTTTTAAAACTTCATTCTTTCATATCAAAGGACTACATATACTTGACAAATAGTTAATACAGAAAAGATTATAATGAAAAGTAACCATCTCTAGGCCTAGCCGGTCACACCCTCATGGGCATTCTCCAGGGACCACCTCTTTAACTTTTTTAGTTCTTTGGAACTTTATCTTAGTAACTGCAAATACCTTAATAAGCTTATGCATCAACTTCTTGCTTTATTGACTTCAAATTACATCTGTTTACTACCATATATGAGAAGTGTAAACTAAAAAAAATTTAACCCCAATTCCTTACCTCTTACTTCTATTTTTTCTTGATTGCTTTTGTAACTTTAAATAATATGCATAAAACTCCATCTTCCTCATATCTTCTTTCTAATTTATTTAAATTATAGTATTATTTTTTCTATCACTTGCTTTTATAGCTTTAAATAACACAGGAAACTATTTCACATCCTATCAACTTTTTAAAAAAGATTTTATTTATTCACTGGAGAGAAGAGAGAGAGAGAACATGGGGTGGGGCAGAAAGAAAGGGAGAAGCAGACTCCCTGCTGATCAGGGAGCCTTATGCAGGACTCCATCCCAGGACCCTGAGATCATCACCTGAACCAAAGTCAGATGCTTCACTGACTGAGCCACCCAGTGTCCCACATCCTATCAACGTCTGTTACCTCCATACTGTCCACCTTGTGAGATGAAGATACCCACTTTTTTCTGTCTCTTCTTTCCACATCTCACCTGTCATCAGTTTCCCTTTATTTTACATTGACAAGGCTCCTAAAGTTTTCATTGCAATCTGCAATAAAATTTAAGTATTTCATGCTTTTTCTAAAGATTGTCAAGGATAAACACTAAAAACATTAATATAATGATGAAAGTATTATTCACTTGTGTCAGCTAGTATTTACTTTCCCATGAATACCATCAACCCTGGACCTCTTAAAGGGGAGTGTTCCAACCATTAGGGTGTAGACTCATTTCTTACAGTTCATCAGTTGCTTCAAATCATGTCATAGTTTTCTTGAGCTTCCTACTAGATTGGCTAAAATTAAAAAGCCTAACAATACCAAGTGACATAAAGGATATGAAATAACTAGAATTCTCAAACTCTGCTGGTGAGAGTGTTAACTGGTACAAGTGTCTTGGAGAACAGTTTAGCAATATCTGTTAAAACTGAACATAGACATACCCAATGATCCAACTCCTCCACCCTCACGTATATACCCCAAAGAAATGTGAACATATATGTACCACAGACACGTGCAAGAATGACTATAGCAGGGGCGCCTGGATGGCTCAGTGGGTTAGGCCTCTGCCTTTGGCTCGAGTCATGATCCCGGGGTCCTGGGATCGAGCTCCACATCGGGCTCTCTGCTCAGCGGGGAGCTTGCTTCCCCCCCTCTCTGCCTGCCTCTCTGCCTACTTGTGATCTCTGTCTGTCAAATAAATAAATAAAATCTTAAAAAAAAAGAATGACTATAGCAGTATTCATCTTAGATAAATCTGGAAGTAATTCAAATACCTATCAATAGTAGAAGAGATTAACAAATTCACACAGTAGAATACTATACAGCAAAGAGAATATGTTGCCCATGTGCAACACATGAATTGTATTGAATAAAAGAAGCCAGATTAATTTGTACAGAATCAAAGGACAAGAAGAAATATTCTTTTTTAAAAAAAGATTTTATTTATTTACTTGACAGTCAGAGATCACAAATAGGCAGAGAGGCAGGCAGAGAGAGAGGAGGAAGCAGGCTCCCTGCTGAGCAGAGAGCCTGATGCGGGGCTCGATCCCAGGACCCCGGGACCATGACCTGAGCCGAAGGCAGAGGCTTTAACCCACTGAGCAACCCAGCTGCCCCAAGAAGAAATATTCTATAGAGTGTTAGAAGTCAGGATTGTGGTTACCCTCAGGGATGTGGATAGTAACTAGGATCACAAGAATGATGTGGTGTTGCAAAGAATATTCAATTTCTTGATATAGAGGGTGTTTATGTGGGTATGTTCACTTTATGAAAATCCATCAAGTACATTTATAATTTACATTTATAATTTATGGACTTTTGTTATGTATATTATACTTTTATTGTAAAAATTAACCTTAAAATGGTTCTTTTAGTGGTCAAAAATGGCTTGTTTTCTATTGGACTCAGAAGGAACTTTTTTTCATTTAAATTTTAGGTAGTTAACATACAGTTCAATATTGGTTTCTGGAGTAGAATTCAGTGATTAGTCACTTACACACAACACCCAGTGCTCATCAAGAGTGTCCACTTTAATTTCCATCACCCATCTAGCCCATCCCCCATCCTGCTCCCTCTATCAGGCCTCAGTTTGTTCTTTATTGTTAAGAGTCTCTGATGGCTCTCTCCTTTTTTCCTTTTCCCCTCTCCCATATGTTCATCTGTTTTCCTTCTTAAATTCCACATATGAGTGAGATCATATGGTATTTTTCTTTCTTGGACTGATTTACTTCACTTAGCATAATACACTCTAGCTCCATCCATGTCATTGCAAAAGGCAAGATTTCATTCTTTGAGTAATGAGTAATATTCCATTGTAGATGTACACCACTCCTTCTTCATCCATTCATCAGTTGATGAACATTTGGACTCTCTCCATAGTTTGGCTATTGCTGATAATGCCACTATAAACATCGGGGTGCATGTACCCCTTCAAGTCTGTATTTTTGTATCCTTTGGGTAAATACCTAGTAGTACAGTTGCTGGTTCATAGAGTAGTTCTATTTATTTTATTTTATTTATTTGACAGAGATCACAAGTTGGCAGGGAGGCAGGCAGAGAGAGAGAGAGAAGCCGGCTCCCTGCTGAGCAGAGAGCCCGATGCGGGGCTCGATCCCAGGACCCTGGGATCATGACCTGAACCGAAGGCAGAGGCTTTAACCCACTGAGCCATCTAGGCACCCCAAGTAGTTCTATTTTTAAGAAGAAATAATTTTTAAAAAGTAAATCCCACATTTTATTTTTGTCTTTGTATTTCTCTTTTCTGAGTTTTCTAACATGAGTATTTAACTTATCTTATTATCATAAAAGGTTTGTCAATTCCAAAAAAATTATCAGTCCACATCATGCTTCTCAAACTCAAACCATTTTTATATGCAATTTGTAGAGGATCGAATTGTATCCTCCAAAAAGATATATCTGCCCTAATCTGCAGTACCTGTGAATGTGACCTTAATTGGAAACAGTCTTTGCAGATGTAATTAGGGATCTCAAGATGAGGCCATCCTAGATATAGAGCCTGGTCTAAATCTAGTCAGTGGTTGCCTTTACTTGAGATAGGAGAGAGAGATTTGAGACTTAGACATCGGGAAGAAAGCCATGTGTAGACAGAGGCAGAGATGGGGGTGATGTTTCTAGAAGGCAGAGAACACCAAGGATTGTCAGTGCCACCAGAAGCTGTGAGAGAGACCTGGAACAAACTCTCCTTCAGCGCTTCCAGAAAGAACCAGCTTTGTTGACACTTTGATTTCCAACTTTTGACTTCCAGTACTGTGAATCAATTTCTGTTGCTTTAATCCACCGAGCCTGTGGTCATTTGTTTGAGCAGACTTGGGAATCTAATACACTATCCCTTCTCATACACACATTCAGACAAAGGTGTACTTAGAGTAATGGCCCCGCTTGAATGCTACACTTGCCATGAAGTCATGTTACCAGACTTGTATTGTTTCTCTAATACTAGAAGAACCTCCAGGGATTGGGAAAGTGTGTACCCACTTCCTGCATCACCTCTCTGTGGTCCCAGTTTTCCACAGCCCTGTGGACTATGAGTCAGCATCAAGCTAGCAGTTTGTCAAAGTAACATCTGTAAGTATTTCAACTTTCCCATCCCATGACACATTTCATCATTTTCTCCTTCGTGGCAGTCGATAAGGCCAAAAAAACAAGAGTATATCTCTTTTTTGTAATTTATTTTTTACTTAGAGTCCTAATTAGCATAAAGGGAGTTGAAGAGTAATTTCTATGTGGAATACTTATTACCAAGGTTAAGAGACACAATGCTTAACATTTAATTGGTTTATAGTGCTGTGAAGCTAGTCTTCAAGGTCGTAAAAATCTTACTTATGAACATACCAAAAAAATGCTAACAGTTGTTTTAAAAACATCAAAGTTGCGTTTTCTTCTTGAACAATGAGGAGTTGTTTCTCGCACAAAACGCCAAGTTTAATGTATCTTTAAATGTTCTTTTGAGTACTAGAAGAAGTAAACGTGACGCTGTATTAAGAACAAATGAGTTGACTGCAAATGTGATGTCTTTTGATGTCCTAGCATCCCTTCACCGTGTACAAGCCAATCTGCCAGGCACTGAACTTATACCGACAAGGAAGTAAGACCCACCTGGGCTTCTGCCACAGCCTAACAGTCTCCCCTCATGCAAGAACATGGCAGCTCAGCAGTTCACTGCCACTGAAAGTACCTAAGTTATGAGTAAGCCTTGTTGAGTGGACTAACCCCAGATTATCTCCAAACTTTTCCCTAACCTTCCATCTACCACAACCCATTTTTTTTAAATACAGAAACCAGAATGACCACTTAAACATTTAAATGAAATATTCTACTCCCTGGCAAAACTCTCTAAGGGCTTTTTACCTCCTTTAGAATAAAATCCAAACACACTGCATGATCCAGCCTCTGTCTATATCTTATTCTTATTCCCATTTGCCATTCCTGTTTGCCATTCCTTCTGCCTGCAGTGTTCTGCCCACAGATTTTCCCATTGCTGATGTTTCTCATTAGTCAGAATTGAACTTAGTGGTTACAAATCCCAAGGAGCTTTCAAAAGAGGTGCTCCATGCCCATGGCCAGTCTGTCTATATAGCATAACCCATTTTTATTTTTTCTGAAATTATTAGTCATGTATTGGTGGACTTGCTGTTTGTCCCCATCATTTTCACCCTAAACTTGATTATTAACTCCATTAAAGTGGAGACCTTTCCCATCTTGAATTCTGCCTGTCCCTGAAATAGTTCTTAATGAAGTATTTGTGGAATGAATGGATAATTATAACCATTTTGAGAAAAGCCACAGTGAACATAGGTCCTCGCTCAAAATTACCCCTCATTTATCACCAATAATTCATGTTCCCTTAATACCTTTGTATGTGGTTATACCTTTTGCCCTATGACTACTGTATTCATTATTTACAGCTGAGTAACAAATTACCCCAAATCTTAGTGGTTAAAAACAGCAAATTTAATTACCTCATTGTTTCTGGGAGTCAGGCGACTAGGAATGGCATTGCCGAGTCCTCTGGGCTCAGGGTCGCTAGGGCTGCAGTCAAGGCGTTAGCCAGGGCAGCAATCCTCTCACGACTTCCAAAGTAAAGTGTATGCTTTTGAATTCAACCTGGCTGTTGAAAGGATTCAACTTCTCACAGGAGGTCTGACAGAAGGCTGAATCTGACTGGCTCTGGGCAGAGGCTTTCTTCAGTTCCTTGCCGTGTGGCCTTCCCGTACAGTCACTCAACACTTGGGATCTTGCTTCAGCAGAGTGAGAAAGCAAGAGAGAGTAAGAAACCCTAAGTCACACGGAAACGAAATCATTTTGTAGCCACCTCTTGGAAATGACATACCACAACTTTTGCAGTATCCTGTTGGAATTGAGTCACTAGGGCCAGCCCAAATTAAAGAGGAAGGAGATTTCTCTTGAGTACTAGGAAGCAGGGGTCGCTGGAAGCCATTTCAGAGACCACCTACCACAGCAAATACCTCTATGTTTGCAAAAAGGGTTTGTCCCTCCTCTTACTCTGTCTTGTTTTCTTAGAATTTTCTACTCTTGAGGGCCAAAGTTCTGGTCATCATGTCCCCTTCCTGTCGCTTGCCAGTTTTCTTGACAACTTAGCCATTTTGAGTGGAAAGTTTCAGTTTAAGATCCATAGGAAGCTGGGACAAACAACAGATCACAAAACTGCAATAATATATGGGTGTCAGAATTGTATATACCAAGGACTGGGTATCATTAGCAGACAAATATTCATTTATTCTTTCAAGAAATATTTATTGAATGACTACATGTGCTAGACACTGTTCTAGATGCTGAGATACATAAATATATGAAGCTGGAAAAATCAAAGTTGCTTTCATGAACCTTTATAAACTGATGTAGGAGGCAAATAATAAACAAGATATGAATAAAAATACATAGTGTGTTAGTGCTAAGGAGAATGAATGGAGGTATAAGGTGCCAGATTGGGGGCGGCATGACATTTAAGCTATAGTAGGTCACCCTTCTCCCTATCCAGCACCTTCTATCCCCTCTCATTCTCCTCAGCACTTAGCACTATATCCTCATTGAGAAGATGCCCTTAGAACAAAGACCCAAAGGATGACCTGAAAATATTTGGGGGAAATCATCCAGGCAGGTGAAGTAAGATACAAAGAAGAGACAATGACTCATGTGTGACAGGAAATTTAAAAGTACCATGTGTCTGAAATGAATGAATAAAGGAAAGTGTAGAAGGAAACGAAGTCAGAAAAGGGGGGTTAGGTCATACAAGGCCCTGCAGACCATTGTTAGAACTTGGATTTTTCCTGAGAGTGGTGTGGGGAGCCTCTTGTAGGATTTTGAGCACAGGAGTGGTCATGATCTGCTGCAATATATTAACAGGGTCCTGTTGGCTGCCACAATGAGAGGGCAGGCTAAGAGGAACTTGAGAAGAAAGAATGAGACACAACCTTTATGTGGCCACTGCCCTAAGCCAGATAAGAGATGCTGGGCACTCCAACTAGAGTAGTAACAGTAGGGCTGAGTGGGAAGTCATCAAATCCTGGGTTTATTTTGAAAACAAAGCTGAGAGGATTCATTGGGCAATTGGATAGTATATGTGGGAGAAAGGGAAGTCGTATATGACTCCAAGGACTTTGGCCTAGACGAACAAAGAATGAAGTTGTCGTAACTGAGATGGGAGAGTCAGTCTGTGGGAGGAGCACATTTGGGGGAAGAATATCAGGGGGTCAGTTTTCGACATGTTAACTTTGAAAAGCCTTTCTAGACAGCTGAATGAAGATGTTGAACAGGCAATAGTCTGGAGTTAGAAAAGAGGTTAGGTCTAGAGATAAATATTTGCAAGGATTTAGCATACGGTCAGCATTTTAAGCAGTTAAGACTAGATGAGATCACCGAGGGGATGAAGATACCCAGAAGAGACAAGAGGTGAAAAGAAAAACATCAGGGTCAAAAGCGTGATTCTTGAATCAGCTCTGTGCTCAAATTTGGTCCAACTACTGGGAACCTGAGGGGCATCTCCTGCTGAGTAGATGGCTGGGGTGCTCCCAGGAGGGTCTGTTTGTTGCAATTTCTTCTAACCAGAACTAACATAAGTCAAATCATATCTTCCTCCTGCCTTCAATCAGGCAAGCCTCAGGGAAAGCTCCACTGCACAGATGTCGGTTTCAAGAAAGCCTATCATTTCCCTTCTTCCAGCTTGGACCTCTATTTCCTCTGGGTGGGTGATTTTCAAACATCAATGTGTGTAAGAAACCCCGGGAGGGTTTGTAGTTTCCTTCCTCCAGAGTCTCATTCTGTAGGTGGGCTAGAAGTCTTGGTTCTTAGCAAGTCCCCTGGTTAATCCTGATGAGGGCACTCCACTTTGAGAACGCTAGATCACCATAGAAAGGACTAAGTATTTTATTACTCTAGAAAGGTAAGTTTAAATACAGTGCCTGTTGAACTTAGCTTTCTAATGGCAATGTAGTTACTTCCTGAAAGCTGTCATAGATTTGAGGCTTAAAATAATAAATTATCAGTTAATTAACTACTTGAAAATACACTTGGAAAACAAACACTCCTACTCTGTTACTTTTTAAATTTTTGGAAATAGTACCAATCAACTATTATTGATTCAGAGAGTTAGGTTTTGAGCTTGCAAAAAGTTCTTTCTTTCTTTTTTTTAATGTTATGTTAGTCACCATAGACTACATCATTAGTTTTTGATGTAGTGTCCCAAGATTCATTGTTTGCATATAACATCCAGTGCTCCATGCAATACGTGCCCTCCTTAATACCCATCACTGGGCTAACCTGTCCCCCTACCTCCCTCAGTTTGTTTCCTGGAGTCCATGGTCTCTCATGGTTCATTACCCACTCTGATGCTCCCCCTTCATTTTCCTCTCCTTCTCCTAATGTCCTCCATGCTATTCCTTATGTTCTACAAATAAGTGAAACCATATGATAATTGACTTTCTCTGCTTGACTTATTTCACTCAGCATAATCTCCTCCAGTCTCATTCATGTTGATGCAAAAGTTGGGTATTCATCCTTTCTGATGGCTGAGTAATATTCCATTGTATAAATGGACCACATCTTTATCCATTCATCTGTTGAAGGGCATCTTGGTTCTTTCCACAGTTTGCCTATTGTGGACATTGCTGTTCTGAACATTGGGGTGTGTAGGGCCTTCTTTTCACTACATCTGTATCTTTGGGGTAAATACCTATTTTTAAAATATTTTTAACTTTTTGAGGAACTTCCGCACTGTTTTCCAAAGTGTCTGCACCAACTTGCATTCCCACCAACGGTGTAAGAGGGTTCCCCTTTTTTTGTTTTTCAACATTTCCTTAGCAATTCGGGGTCTCTTCTGATTCCATACAAATTTTAGGGTTATTTGCTCCAGCTCTTTGAAAAATACCAGTGGAATTTTGATCGGAATGGCATTAAAAGTATAGATTGCTCTAGGCGGTATAGACATTTTAACAATGTTTATTCTTCCAATCCAAGAGCATGGAATAGTCTTCCATCTTTTTGTGTCTTCTTCAATTTCTTTCATGAGTGTTCTGTCGTTCCTCAAGTACAGATCCTTTACCTCTTTGGTTAGGTTTATTCCCAGGTATCTTATGGTTCTTGGTGCTATAGTAAATGGAATCGATTCTCTAATTTCCCTTTCTGTATTTTCATTGTTAGTGTATAAGAAAGCCACTGATTTCTGTACATTGACTTTGTATCCTGCCACGTTACTGAATTGCTGTATGAGTTCTAGTAGTTTGGGGGTGGAGTCTTTTGGGTTTTCCATATAAAGAATCATGTCATTTGCGAAGAGAGAGTTTGACTTCTTCCTTGCCAATTTGGATACTTTTATTTCTCTTTGTTGTCTGATTGCTGTGGGTCTTTCATAGATAGATTTCATGAAGTTCAGGAATGTTCCCTCTATCCCTATACTTTGAAGCGTTTTAATCAGGAACGGATGCTGGATTTTGTCAAATGCTTTTTGTGCATCAATTGAGAGGACCATGTGGTTCTTCTCTCTTCTCTTATTGATTTGTTCTATCACATTGATTGATTTGCGAATGTTGAACCATCCTTGTAACCCAGGGATGAATCCCACCTGGTCATGGTGGATAACAAAAATAAAACTGGCAGCATCACGTTACCTGATTTCAAGCTTTACTGCAAAGCTGTGATCACCAAGACAGCATGGTACTGGCATAAAAACAGACACATAGACCAGTGGAACAGAGTAGAAAGCCCAGATATGGACCCTCAACTCTACAGTCAAATAATCTTCAACAAAACAGGAAAAAATATACAGTGGAAAAAAGACAGTCTCTTCAACAAATGGTGCTGGGAAAACTGGACAGCTATATGTAGAAGAATGAAACTCGACCAACCTCTTACACCGTACACAAAGATAAACTCGAAATGGATAAAAGACCTCAACATGAGACAGGAATCCATCAGAATCCTAGAGGAGAACATAGGCAGTAACCTCTTCGATATCAGCCACAGCAACTTCTTTCAAGACATGTCTCCAAAGGCAAAGGAAACAAAAGCGAAAATGAACTTTTGGGACTTCATCAAGATCAAAAGCTTCTGCACAGCAAAGGAAACAGTCAACAAAACAAAGAGGCAACCCACAGAATGGGAGAAGATATTTACCAATGACAGTACAGACAAAAGGTTGATATCCAGGATCTATAAAGAACTCCTCAAACTCAACACACACAAAACAGATAATCATATCAAAAAATGGGCAGAAGATATGAACAGACACTTCTCCAATGAAGACATACAAATGGCTATCAGACACATGAAAAAATGTTCATCATCACTAGCCATCAGGGAGATTCCAATTAAAACCACATTGAGATACCACTTACACCAGTTAGAATGGCCAAAATTAGCAAGACAGGAAACAACATGTGTTGGAGAGGATGTGGAGAAAGGGGAACCCTCTTCCACTGTTGGTGGGAATACAAGTTGGTGCAGCCACTTTGGAGAACAGTGTGGAGATTCCTCAAGAAATTACAAGTAGAGCTTCCCTGTGACCCTGCAATTGCACTCCTGGGTATTTACCCCAAAGATACAGATGTAGTGAAAAGAAGGGCCATCTGTACCCCAATGTTTATAGCAGCAATGGCCACGGTCGCCAAACTGTGGAAAGAACCAAGATGCCCTTCAATGGACTAATGGATAAGGAAGATGTGGTCCATATACACTATGGAGTATTATGCCTCCATCAGAAAGGATGAATACCCAACTTTTGTAGCAATATGGACGGGACTGGAAGAGATTATGCTGAGTGAAATAAGTCAAGCAGAGAGAGTCAATTATCATATGGTTTCACTTATTTGTGGAACATAACGAATAACATGGAGGACATGGGGAGATGGAGAGGAGAAGGGAGTTGAGGGAAATTGGAAGGGGAGGTGAACCATGAGAGACTATAGACTCTGAAAAACAACCTGAGGGTTTTGAAGGGGCGGGGGGTGGGAGGTTGGGGGAACCAGGTGGTGGGTATTAGGGAGGGCACATATTGCATGGAGCACTGGGTGTGGTGCAAAAACAATGAATACTGTTACGCTGAAAAGAAATTTTTAAAAATAAATAAATAAATAAATAAAGAGGGTTCCCCTTTCTCCACATCTTCTCCAACATTCGTTGTTTCTTGCCTTGTCAATTTTTGCCATCCTAAGTGGTGTTAGGTGGTATCTCAATGTGGTTTTGATTTGAATTTCCCTGATGGCTGATGATGAACCTTTTTTCATGTGTCTGTTAGCCATTTGTATGTCTTGAGAAGTGTCTGTTCATGTCTTCTGCCCATTTTTTGACTTGATTATTTGTTTTTTTGGGTGTTGAGCTTAAGAAGTTCTTTATAGATCTTGTATATCAACCCTTTGTCTGTAGTGTCATTTGCAGATATCTTTTCCCATTCCATGGGTTGCTTCTTTGTTTTGCTGACTGTTTCCTTTGCTGTGCAGAAGCCTTTTATTTTGATGAAGTCCCAAAAGTTCATTTTCACCTTTGTTTCCCTTGCCAAAAGGCATTTCTGTCTAAAGACTGGTGTGATAAGGACATCTGTGATCCCCCATATCCAGTCTTGCTCTCCTCCCAGATATAGAGGAGTATTACACCTTGGGAGGTCCACGACATTAGTTCTGATCAATGGACTGTCAGGAGAAATACTGGATGTCACTTCCAGACCAAAATATTTTAGAGTCAATGTTTGACTTTCCAGTAGTTTCTTCCTTTGTCGAGCAATTGTAGAGGAGGTCTCACGTTGAGTTGATGGATATGGAAGCCCAAAACAGCCTGTATCTCTCTGGTTATCTGATGGCAGTATTTACTTTGGAGAGTCTGGATTCACAGCAGACTTTGTGAGTGAAAAATACATTTTGTGTTAAACCACTGAGGTTTTTATTTGTTTGTTACTGTGGCAAAAATAATTTGTTTGTTACTGTCCAATCCTGACTTGTCACCTGCCAATATATCATGTCTATAAAAGCATAGATCTAGAAGAGATTTTTTAAAAAGATTTTATTTATTTATTTATTTGGCAGACAGAGATCACAGGTAGGCAGAGAGGCAGGCAGAGAGGGGGCAGGGAGAAGCAGGCTCTCCGCTGAGCAGAGAGCCTGATGCAGGGCTCAGTCCCAGAACCCTGAGATCATGACCTGAGCCGAAGGCAGAGGCTTAACCCACCGAGCCAGCCAGGCACCCCTGGAAGAGATTTGATTAATGTAAGTTTATAACTGATTTTCAGACTTCATACCACATATTGAAATGCTTTCCTTGCTATCAAAATCAATCAGATCACCTCTCACATAAGAGCTCTTAGTCTCTCTTATGTCTACAATTTGAAATTGTTCGATAAATGTAACATGAAACTTTGCTGCCTGCACGTTCCAGATTATTCTACTGTATTGATATTTATATTAGGAAACTGAAAAAGAGTGCATCCCATTTTTCACACACTGCTTCCTTTAGGAGTTGTTTCCTGTCCTTTGCTCTTCTCCTACCCCTCAATAAGCCCACATTTCTCATTTTCCTTTTTACCCAAATCAGGCTGGGTGCCTACCCAACACCTCCCTTTGCTGCGCCCCATGTGCTTCTGTAATATCCTGTGTATCCGTCTCACCACATGATATTAAAATTTGCTGTTTCCATATTAGGCTTGAGCCTTTACCCACATGGACTATATCTCACTTATACCTAGTACCTAGAACACAGAAGGCACACAGTGAGTGTTGTTGTGTCGAACCTGACCCCTTGAATCTTGTATGTTGAGGCTGGGTAGCTCTGCAGAGGGCAGGTTGGATTCTCAGGGTGGCTCTTCTTCCAGACCTCAGATAATGCCCCAACTCTCTCTGGTGATACTCATAAGAAACACTGACACTTAAAAGGAATATCAACAGCTATTAAAGACACAAAATACTACCTGATTGTTCATATCGATATGTTAAAGGAATCATAAAGGCATAGAGAAGTGGCTACTTTTTAAAGGAGTCACCATATGTAATGAATACTGGCTGATTTCTAATTCATGAAATTTTTATTATCCATCTTCTGAAAATGAGTTGGGAATCTAGTTTTATAGACATTCTAATTTTATTTGATTAGTTTAAGAAGCAAAAGCACAAGTTAATGGTGTATTACTATTCCCATGTACTAGAAGGATGTGTTAATGAAATATAATTGTCAGTTATTCCATATGTTAATGGGAACTAAATGTGGGAATTTGATATGCTTGCTTGCTCTATAAAACATCTTGAGGAGGCTTTTATGGGTATTTTACAGCTAATTCAGAGATCTCAACCATGGCCCAGTCAGAGTAACTTGATTTTGCATTGCTTTCTACCTTTCTGCAAAGTGATTATCTTCACAGTTTGAGAGCAGAGAACATTTTATCCAAACTGTGCTTTTATAGAATGCTGGTAAACTTTGAGATGTTCATAGGACCCTGGAAGCACAAATTTTGGAAATGCTAGGTAGAACAAAGGTAAACAAGTTTTCTCTTCGTAAGTCTTCTGTGAGTCTTTCCCATGCCTTATGAACAGGACTGATGTATCCAGTTGCCACAGTGCCAGGGCCCATAATCCTTTTAGGAACCCACAAAAATATTTTCATTTCTTTTAAAACAAGAAGAAAAACTGAAAATATAATAATGAATATATAATAATGAATCCAGCCTGGATTATATTAATCTTTATACCAATGTAGTCATAAAACATATTTTCATAGTTTTTTTATGGAGAGGGTAGCCCACACAGACAAAAGTGTCTAGAGCCCTTGAATATCATAATGCAGCCTTGGTTATAATTCTCTTAGAAAGGGTGATACATGGGATTTTTCAGAAGTTACTTGTGCATGAGTGTCTTCTCGTACAGTTTCTCAGAGGACCAAGGTTAGGAACATTTGGAAATATTTACATATTGAGATAAATACCGGAACAAATTGGATTTTAGTGATACCTGCTACTAACTAACCATGCGTCTGTGAGTAAGCCAAGCAACATCCCTAGCCCCCAGATTGTTAAGAAAAAATGATGGTGGGAACCTGGGTGGCTCAGTGGGTTAAAGCCTCTGCTTTCGGCTCAGGTCATGATCCCAGGGTCCTGGGATCGAGTCCCGCATCGGGCTCTCTGCTCAGCAGGGAGCCTGCTTCCTCCTCTCTCTCTGCCTGCTCTCTGCCTACTTGTGATCTCTGTCTGTCAAATAAATAAATAAAATCTTTAAAAAAAAAAAAAAAGAAAAAATGATGGTATTCAACTGGGTGTCTTAAAATATGCTGTCCAGCTTAAAGTTAATATTATTTCATATTTTGAATATCCTTGCTTGGTTCACCGATTTTTTTTGTTTATACACATAGGTTAAAAACATGAATTCTGAGTGAAAGTGTATTACTCAAGGCTGAAAGTCAGAACTAAAAGCTTTATGCTTGCTTTTGGCCCTAACTAACTTCTACCAGTAAGAAAATATACTAAATGTTTGTCTCTCAAACAAGAAAATGAGTAAGAAATTCAGGGATATTCCCATCTTTTTTTTTTTTTAAGAATTTATTTGACAGAGATCACAAGTAGGCAGAGAGTCAGGCAAAGAGAGAGAGGAGGAAGCAGGCTCCCCACCGAGCAGAGAGCCCCGTGCGGGACTCGATTCCAGGACCCTGAGATCATGAGCCGAGCTGAAGGCAGAGGCTTAACCCACTGAGCCGCCCAGGTGCCCCAGGGATATTCCCATCTTGAATGTGTTCTCTACTCAGGTAAGTAGCAATTAAATTGAAAGTCTTCTTTCCCTCTGATAGGGGGTGGTGCTGTGTTGGGGAGAATGGTTGACCAAGAAGGCAAAGGCAAATACGTCTCCCAAGTTTTGAGTGCGAGTGACTTCTTTGCTAGTTGTATTATGAACTCACTTTTTGACAGGCTGAGTTTTTGGTTATTTGTAAGTTAACAAAAAGGAGATGCCCCACTGAGGATTCTACACATGAGTCTGAAATTCAGGAGAGCGGCCAAGTCTGGTGTCTTGTATCTGGGAATCATCAGGCCAGTGGGAGTAGTTCAAAGTATTGGAGTAGACAAAAGAATCCTTGAAAATAAGAGAGTGAGAGGGATAGTGGGCTAAGAATATAAGTATGGGAAACATCAACTGTAAGGGGTAGTTATAGCAAGATAATCTTCCAAAAGGGGGACAAAAAAATGACAGAAATGGAAAAACTAGAAGAGGGTATCAATATAGAAACAGAGCAGAAGACATTATAATGGAAATGGAGTAGAAAGTTTTAAGACAGAAAGGAAAAGAAAGGAGGTACTCAAACTCATTGCAGATGAAACCACGAGTAACTCCTACATTCCTAGGACCCGATTTAGCATTGTACAGCAAAACCCCCCCCAAAACAGTTATATCCTAGGACCTGGTCATTCCTTTTTCAATAATTTATGCTGAAGAAAGAATCCCAAGCAAATTGCCAAAGACTTATGTTCAAGGATATATATAACACTTTTATTTATAATAGGAAAGATTAAACATATGGAGCAAATAGCCAACAGTAGCAGAATGCATCATCTCTGACAATTTATTTCATAGAATATCATGCAGTTATAAGTTTCTTCAAAAAATATTTAAAGATATAGGGACATATTCACGATATCAATCTATCAAGATCTGTGTTTATAATGTCAAAATGTTAACAATGGTTATCACCATTTAGTGTTATTACAGGTGAAGTTATTTTTCTTTTTTGTATTTTCCAAATATCATGTGATGGCTATGGTCTATGTCCGTCCAAAATTCATATGCTGCGATTCTAACTGCCAGAGGTGACGGATCCGAAGGCCGAGCCTTTGGAAGTTGACTCCGCCCTTAGGGTGAAGCCCCCGTGAATGGAATCAGTGCTTTATAAAAGAGGCTTCTGAGAGCTTCCTCCCCCTTCTGCCACGTGAGGGTCTGATGAGAAGGCTGCAGCCCGGCAGAGGGCTTTTCCTGGCCATGCTGGTTCCTGCGTCCTGAGCTCCCAGTCTCCAGAACCGTAAGCAAGCAAGCTCTGTTGCTTCTGAACCACTCAGTCCATAGTATTCGGTTATGGCTGTCTGACTGCATGGACTGAGGCCTAACAAACGGTCAAGCACTGATTTTACAATCAGGAAAAGAAAGTCACATTTTGAAAGGAGAACGCAATTAGCAGTGTCAAAGACAGTGAAGTCCGGTTACATTAGACTGGAAAATGTGGGGTGCCTGGGTGGCTCAGTGGGTTAAAGCCTCTGCCTTCGGCTCTGGTCATGATCCCAGGGTCTTGGGATCGAGCCCCGCATCCGGCTCTCTGCTCCACGGGGAGTCTGCTTCCTCCTCTCTCTCTCTGCCTGCCTCTCTGCCTACTTGTGATCTCTGTCTGTCAAATAAATAAATCTTTAAAAAAAGAAAGAAAGAAATTGTTAGACTGGAAAATGTCTATTAGAGTTGGCAATGAGGCATTTGGCATCTGTGATGATGGATCTTCTCGAACACACTTGAGTTGAGGAAGGAGGAAGGCCGGGTCCAGAGCTCAAGGAGGAAAACGGAAGTGAAAGCCCAAGGCTGTTTTTCTGTGCTTGGAGGACCAAAGAGCAGCCAGACGGCAGCGGAACAGGATGCAGGTGTAAGAGCCCTTGACAGTGAAAAGGTCTTCAGGTGTTTATAGACCGAGGGGAGGATCCAATAAAGAGTTTGAGAAAGAGACGACTGACAGGACAAGGTCAGGGCAGGTACAGGAGATTGAGCAGGACCACCAGCGTGGCTTGGCCTTGAACTGGGAAGGGACACTGCAGACTTGTGGAGGGAAGGAAAGAAAGGAAAAACCAATGAATATAGATACGTTTACAGAGAAATTGAGTGAGACCTCCCTGTTGACCTCAATTTTTATACTGATGTAAAGGCAAGGTCATCTGCTGAGAATGAAATCAGCAGTTGTTTGGAGTTAAGACTTGGGGTAAGTTTTAAGTTCCTGGCCCGTCAATGGAGGGGAATGGAGAAGAGAGCTGACCAAGATCATGAAATGACAACGAGCTTGTACTGGGAGGTGAACCAAATTGGGACATGATATACGTGTGTGGAACCATCACGCACGGATATTTGTAGAGTCCTTTAACAGAGTGAAGATACCAGGTGGGAATCAAGTGGTGAGAAAAAGAAAACGTAGGAAGTTGTGAGCATCAAGTGGGAGGCTAAAAGTGGAGCAGTGTGTAAGGCGTGACAAGGTTCAGGGTGTGAGATTCTCAATAGGGAGTGGAAGACATGACAGGGGCACTAAGTTGGATAAGGTATCTCCATGAATGTTAAAATCTGGAATTACTCCAGGAGAGGCAGACTGGGAGCTGGCCTTTTTTGGTGAGGGGACGGGTGACCAGGCAGCCAGTGGATTGGCCAGCATGAGGAGGGACAGAGAGTGGAATGGTAGCTATAGCTAACCTGCCGGGAGAATGCAAGTTTACCAGGGGATGGAGAAATCCTGTCCAGAAGCAGCAGCGATGAATGCCTCCTCACCTGTTGGATTCATGGCTCGCTGAGTGGGAGACCTCAGCCTCTGCGCAACGTGCTCAAGGGAGGGAAGTGGGGGACTGAGGAAGGAGCTAGTTAAGGCAAATGAAGGTTGGTTAAGGCAAGAAGAGAGGGTGCTTTCTGCCCTCAAAACTTGAGATGGATCAGAGTCTGTTAACACTGGACTGAATTTTTCAACAGGACCCACAGTTGAATGGGGCCAGTAGTTAGAGGAATCAGGAAAAGAAAACATAGGATGGTAAGAGGGTAAAGATCTACGAGAATAAAACAGGTTTATTGTTCAGAAGCTAACCAAGGAACATAGAAGGACCTTAGATGCCTACCTTTGGACCAGGTGGTTTTGGGACCAGAACAAGGGGCCTCCGAGGCAGTTTCTGCCTTAACAAGGCATGAGGAAGGCCTCGTAGGCACATATTCACAAACATGATGAAATATGGAAGAAGACAGCAGCTTTTTTCATTACAAAAAAATCTCTGGTATCTGATTACTGTATCTATACTTTCTAAAATCTGTGACATCTTTTTAAATTATTTGAGGACCCTCCAATTTGTGTTTAGAACTAACAGGCCTCTCACATTTACTGAATATGTAGTTGAGGGGAAAACTCTGATTTTTGAAGAGCTCAGCTGAGGTGGTTTTGTTTTATTTCCTCATAGAAGGAGCTCCCATATCTGTTTTTCCCCCCAGTTGCTTCAGTTGGGAAGAAACATTCAGTCTTAGAAACGGATTTTTTTAATGCCCAAGATCTGAATTCTCACCTGTTGCTCTGTTGGGAAGGTGCCTACATGATGAGTCACTTTCTGAGCTGCCTTGTGTCCGTGGCCCGGAGCTGCGACCCGGGCCTGACCCATCCGCTGTGCACACATCAGACTTGGAATCAGTGACTAGGGAGGCAAAAAAGCTGAGAGAGAGGCATTTTTTTTCTGGCAATAACAGCCAGAGGAATGCAGTATTAGTGGCAAGAGTTCAATGCTGATGATGCCAGCTCTGAGATCTGGAATATGACATGACTGAAACGTAGTTCTCCTGATGCTGGTACCATGGTGTGGCCTTGGCTGTGGTCCAGCCCATGCTCCCCCCACCCCCACCTTGCTCCTCACCTTTTCCTGAGCCTATATCTCAAATCCAGCCCGTGACGTTATTACCTACTAAACGGTCTTTCAGCAAATTCCCTTTTTCTTAAATCTGCCAGAGTTGGTTTCTGGTGCTTGCTGAAACTTGGAGACAACTTCTTATAGTTCCCACCGATTCCTGAGAATTCTGAACGTAAACTTACCCTGTGACCCAGCAGTTCTACTCCTAGGCTTAAACTGCATAGAAATGCAAACATGCACTAGAATGTCGGCATCAGCATGATAATAAAGGACAAAACCTGTGAGCAATGCACAAGTACACTGACATTTGTTCATGATGTCCAACAAATACATAAATAGTGGCAAATACTTATAACAGAATACAGCAACGACAATGATGAACCACTAGTATTTCAACAACAGAGATCAACCTCAAACCAAATGCTGAGCAAAAGAAGCCAGAGAGCAAAAAATACATACCTGTCAATTCCATTTGTGTGAAATGCAAAAACTGGCCAGATGATATTACAATATTAGAAGTCAGGGTCAGGGCACCTGGGTGACTCAGTGGGTTAAGCCTCTGCCTTCAGCTCAGTTCATGATCTCAGGGTCCAGGGATCAAGCCCTGCATCAGGCTCCCTGAGCTTGCTTCCTCCTCTCTCCTTGCCTCTCCACCTACTTGTGATCTCTCTGTCAAATAAATACATAAAATCTTTTTTTAAAAAGCCAGAGTCATGTTATTTTTGTAGAGGAAAATGTAACTAGGAAGAGGCCCAAAGGGGTGACTTGTGGGGCTCCGGTCATGTTCTATCATGTGACATGCATGATGATTTTGTGGATGTGCTTCCTTTTTGGTAATTCAGACAGTACTTGGAAGATCAGCGAACTTTCCTCTTTGTGGTTATCAGTGAGTAGACAAAATTGAGGCTGGGAGAGATCAAATAACTGCACGAGACCCTAGAAATAGTTAACCAGGCTGCCTGAGTCCCACTGTGGAGGCTGAGAAAATTAAGGCCATCCCACCTCAAGTTTAGCGAATGTGGGAAACAGAGGCAGAAGAAAGTCATTAAAATTCCTTACCTACTGACAAGCCCTTGAAACAGATAGAGTGGCTCTTAACTGCCCTCACCTTGAGGTTTTGCTAAGGACAATCCTAGCCTGACCGACCCCCTACCCCGACAGGTTCGACCAGGATCCTATAAGTCGACTTTAACAATTCCTTTAGGAAACTTTATCTCTAAACCTCCAAGATAGTGACGAGAATCATCCCATGCATATGGCCCACTGATAAACATCTAAAGGATCTCACGAGAAGATTTTTATTGCTGGTAATGAATGACCTTTCTCCCAACGATGGCTAGCTCCTCAAGGTCCTGGAGACCTTGCTTCCAAAATTCCTTAGACTAACATCATCCCCTTTGTCCTCACCCACCACCGAGTCCACCCCTACTCTGCCTTTAAAAACTCTGACTGTAATCTGGTTCGGGGTCCAAGTCCCTACTCCGCTGCGTTGGGTATACTTGGGCCCAAGCTTAAGCTTGTCAAATAAACTCATGTGATTACATCGGTGTTGGCTCCTTGGTGGTCTCTCAGACGCGAAAACTTGTGCATAACACCACTCCTAAGCTCTTCATGTTGCCCCCCAACTGTCTTGGCAGGAGGACCTCACAAGCATCTGTGAGTGACTATGAGGAGTTTGGAGATTTAGGCACCTTGCCCAAATCTCAAAACTAGTCTATAGGTGATGGAGCCATAATTTCTGTAAACCCAGTTTCTGTGTGTGTTCCATTCACTGTGTAGTTCTCCTGAAACTGGAAAGATGGCTCATACTGGCATCATACAAATAGCGTGTATAAAAACCTTATGTACTGCTGATAGGAAATGGTATCCATGATATACTCCCACGAAAGCAAACAACCAGGGTACAGATTAATATGTGTCATACCGGCGCACCTGGGCAGCTCAGTCGTTAAGCGTCTGCCTTCAGCTCAGGTCATGATCCCAGGGTCCTGGGATCTAGCCCCATGTTGGGCTCCCTGCTTGGTGGGAAGCCTGCTTCTCTCTCTTCCACTCCCCCTGCTTGTGTTCCCTCTCTCTCTGTGTCTCTCTCTGTCAAATAAATAAAATCTTAAAAATATATATGTGTGTGTGTGTGTGTGTGTTATGCTACCATTTGTGTAGAAGTTGAAAATCTGTGTGTGTGTGCACATGCAGGTGTGTGGATTTGTGTGTTTTCTTGGAAGTATTAAATATTTCTGGAAGGATCCCTAAGAAACTGGTAACACCAATTGCTTTTGGAAAAATGCCCAGGTTGGCTGAGGGACAGAGCCAGAAGAGAAAATTTTAAAGAGACCCTTTAAGTCATTAAAATTTTGAAACAGGGGAATGTGTCGTGTATTTTAAAATACATTTAAAGTCTCAATTCTACCTACAACCAAAAGTGGATCTCCCCAGGATATCGTATATGAGCAATGCATAGAGGCGAAGAATTCAGGGTTTGGGGGGACTCTGTTGATGTGTTCAATTTGGGTGAACACTAATTTCCCTGTATTTTAGGTTCTTAGTCTTACAATGAAGTAAAGATATGTCTTGGCTCCTTCAGTGGCATCATAGGTGAGTAGAAAAGCTATGATGTATTTTTTTAATCATTAGCAGCATTTTGGTATATCACTAGAACATGATACTCCTTTCCCTCTCTTTCCCTCCTTTCCTAATTAAATGTATCCACTGATTATCCATGTCTTGTCCCTCCTCATTCTGGACCTCACAAGCACAAGTTACCCACAATTTGAAGAGCCTCTGCTACTTTCAAAGTGTGCAGACTTAGGCCTAAAATTTTATGTGTGACCACATTTTAAAACCTTTAGGGAGTGGACAGTGGGACTTTCATATGTAGGTAATGAAAATGAGTAAGTTATATGAAGCATAGATATCCCTTCTTTGGAGAAATTATTTAACAGAATTCCAAACATAATGAATGAATGGACTGAGTGAAGTAAGGAACCCTGCCCATAAATAGTCAGTATTCTCTTTATTCTGTCCTAACATTCGGTGCCTGGTGCTATCAGAGCCAGAGTTAATCTCTTCTGGGAAAGACAAAACTATGGAGATAATAATAAGATTTTATTATGGAACTCAAGGAATGGCCTATACTTTGGAAAGCTCAACATGCATTATTTTGATTTGTTTCAAGCCATCAGTGGATACAACAATATTTATGGAGGCAAACAACACCATCTACAAATTAATTATCCTTTTTGTGCATTTGGGCATTAACTAGTTGTCACATAACTCTGTGCCCTAATTGGATCAGGCCTCCTGTGTACCAAGAGAATTCTCCACCTTGTAGATCTGTTTATACCTTTTTCCATTAACCAATCCTGCAAGTAGTCACATAGGTTTAGGTGAGTACAGCGCATACACACACGTAAAAATACATTTGGAGAGAAATCAGTATACTGATCAATAAAATATACATGAAGATATTTTTTAAGTGATGTTGAATGAGAACTGAAATGTCTAAAGGACATCAAAGCAGTTGGCAAGGGGCGCCTGGGTGGCTCAGTGGGTTAAGCATCGACCTTTGGCTCAGGTCATGATCCCAGGGTCCTGGGATGAAGCTCCACACCGGGACCGCTCAGCGGGCAGTCTGCCTCTCCCTTTGCCTCTCCCCCTGCTCATGCTTGTGCTCTCTCTCAAATAACTAAAACTCTTCTTAAAAAGGCAGTTGGCAAGTCTATTTTAATAGATAAAGCTTTTTGTGGGAAAATATATGTCTAGATGGAACAGTCACATTGGCAGAATTTTAAAAACTATACTACCCTACCATTTTCGGTATTTCTTTGATATTTTCAAGTATGGCTAAGTAGTACTGCTGGAAATATCAGCTATTTGCTAATATTGGCTCTTTGTCAAAAATGAACTTTTCTTTTTTACATGGTTTTAGAGATTTGTTCATTCATTTAAAAATTTGTATTGAGGTGTAAGATACATACAGTCCAGCACACAAATCTTAAATCTACAACTCTGTGAACTTGTGTCCGTGTGCATATACATACCAGGGTAAGTAGCACTCAGATCAAGATAGAGAACATCTCCAGTACCACAGAGGGTTCCCTCTTGACCTTGCCACTTGTTCCATGCTCCTGAAGGGAACCACTCTTCTGACATCTGTCACTATACATTTGGTTTGCCCATTATTGAAATTCATGTAAGTGGAATCATACACCAGTAATGGGGCTCATATAAATGGAATCTACACTTTTGGGCCAGATTTTTTTGGATTATCCTGACATCCGTGACAGACAGCCACATTGCTGAGTGTAGCAGGAGTTGATTCTTTTTTCTAGCAGAGTAGTAGTCCACTGACTATACCACAGTTTGTTTATTCATTGTACTGTTGATGCGCATTTGAGTTGGTTTTGCTTTGGGCTGTTATAAAACTGCTCAGGGGGGCCTGGGTGTCTCAGTCAATTAAACATCCAACTCTTGGTTTCAGCTCAGGTCATGATCTCGGGGCCGTGGGATCAAGCCCCATGTTGGGCTCTGTGTTCAGCATGGAGTCTGCTTAAGACTGCTTAAGTCTGCCCAATCCCAAGTAAATAAATCTTTAAAATAAAAACTGCTAAGAACATTCTCATACCTGACTTCTGTACTCGTTCTTCTGGGTGTAAATCCAGGTGTGTGGTGGCTAGGTTATAGGGTCTGCATTATGTTTAGCTCTAGTAGATACTGACAAACATTTTTCTAAAGTGGTTGTATCATTTTATACTCCTGGCAGTGATGTATGAGAGTTCCAGTTCCATATCTTCGCCAATACTGGGTGTTGTCATTGTCTTAAGTTTTAGGTAGATGTTTCATAGTATCTGATTGAGGTTTTAATTTACATTTCTGTGAGTAGTAATGTTGAGAATATTTATATATGCTTATTGCCTGCTTGGGTATCCCCTTTTTCTGAAGTAATAATTCAAGTGTGTTGCCTATCTTCTTACTTGATGCTTTCATATTCTGCTTTATTGAATTTGTGATCTAGTAGGCTTCCTCCAAAAGTGTAGAGGTCATTTGGAAAACAAAATAAACTTGAAATACGTTCACTTTATGGCAAATGTGCTCCACTACCTCAATTTCTTTTTTAAAATATTTCTATGTACATGTGAGATAATAACATATTTCTATGTACATGTGAGATAATAACATGAAAGAATGTGTGCCACTAAAAAAAAAATCTGTTGAAGAACTTACATTATCAACTATAATTATTTGTTCCTCTTACCTGAAAGCCTCTTCTGCCATTGTGAAAATGAGCCATATTCACTGACATGACAAATGCTGATGAGGCTGTGGAGCACAGAAATGCTTATACATCACGGGGTGGGGGCATGCATAATGGTAGAGCCATTTTGGAAGACTGTTGGGTGGTTTCTTACAAAACTTAACATCCTCTTACCATATGATGCAGCAGTCATGCTACTTGGTATTTACCCAAAAGAGTTGAAAACTTTAGTCCAAACAAAGATCTACAATCTGAGGTTTATAGCAGCTTTATTTATAGTTACCAGAACTTGGAATCAACCAAGATCTTTCTCAGTGAGTGAGTGGATGAATAAACTGTGGTACATCCAGACAATGGAATATTATTCTGTGCTGAAAGGAAATGAGCTGTTGAAACCATGAGAAGATGTGGAAGAAGCTTAAATGCATATTATGGGGTGAAAGAAGCCAATCTGAAAGGGCAATATACTGTATGATTCCAATTGTATAACATTCTGGAAAATACAAAACTATGGAGATAACTATGGAGACAAACTATGGGCCCCCTGGGTGACTCAGTCAGGTATGCATCCAATTCTTGATCTCGGCTCAGGTCAAGATCTCAGGATTGTGAGTTTGGGCCCTGCACTGGGTTCCATGCTGGGGGTGGAGCCTACTTAAAGGAAAGATTAGCAGTTGCCAGGAGTGGGGAGGTGTGGGGTGTGGTGACTAGAGAGAGAATGAAATTTTTAGGGTAGTGAAAAATATTGAGTATGATAAACAGTGGTGGGTATATATCAATATACTTTTGTCTAAACACATAGAATATACAACATCCAGAGTGAACCATAAGATAAACTGTGGGCTGTGGGTGATTATGATGTGTCAGTATAGATTCTTCATTGGTTAAAAAAAAAAAAGGTAACATTCTTGTCGGTGATGTTGATGATAGGGGGACCTATGCTTGTGTGGGGGCAGAGGATATATAGAAAATCTCTGTGACTTCCTCTCAATTTTGTTGTAAACCTAAAATTGCTCTTAAAAATAGTCTTACATTGTGGATGGAACTAGAAGGTATTATGCTTAGCGAAATAAGTCAATCGGAGAAAGACAACTATCATATGATCTCCCTGATATGAGGAAGTGGAGATGCAACGTGGGGGGTTTAGGGGGTAGGAAAAGAATAAATGAAACAAGATGGGATCAGGAGGGAGACAAACCATAAGGGACTCAATCTTGCAGAACAAACTGAGGTTTGCTGGGGGGAGGGGGGTCAGGAGAGGGGGGTGGGGTTATGGACATTGGGAAGGGTGTGTGCTGTGGTGAGTGCTGTAAAGTGTGTAAACCTGGAGATTCACAGACTGTGCCCCTGGGGCTAAAAATACATTATATGTTTATAAAAAAATTAAAAAATTTTTAAAAATAGTCTTAAAAAATTAGCCAAATTTTTCCACAACTTCCTGCCTCCTGGATTTTACTTTAGAGCCTGAGATCAAGACCTAAAACCTTAATTTGGTAAATAATTGTTATTCAAACTAGAACAGCTAACAGAACCACTGCTGTGTGACTATTAATGGTACATTCTTGCCTGACCAGATGTATAGAAGATAGAAATATACACAATTTACAAAGTAAGCTTTACAAAAATCAGTCTTAGTTACATTGTGAAGTAACAGTAATGGTAGTTACAGCATGAAAAGCACTTTTAATTCTTCAAAGCCCACTTACGTACATTGTTTTCACCAAGACTGGCAAAGACTGGTAAAACGGTGAATTGTATGTTATTTGCAGTATGAAACTGAACAAAGTAATGGACCGAAAGCTTAAGTGTCTTTGTATGAAGACAAGTTTCTCCATTTCAAAAGTACTGATACATATCAATAATGAGATACTGATCTTCCAACGTACCATTCTTCTTTGCCATCTCAATTTACTTCTCTTTTGGAGCAATAGCGAATATCCTCTCTTGTGCTTACCACCCGCTGGTAGTCACAGGAAAAATCAATGGACAATTGATCCAAGTATTTCCTTGAGTTAAATCCAGCCATCTCAAAATGAGCACAAGATTGAATATCCTTCCATAGCTTGTGACATCAGCTGAGCAACATGAGTGAATTACAGCGGCATGTCCCCTCTAGGGCTATCTATTATCCAATATGTCTTATTTAATTTTCAGTTTCAGGCAGGCAAATTGACCATGTATACTTGCTTGTGTCAGTAGCTAATTTTAGATCACTATTCTAATTGGAAATGGCATGCCCGTTTAGCTTGTCATGTAAAAATTCACATTTTCTGATTAATGTGATTCATTTATATTAGATTTGACTTGACAGAATGGCAGTGTGTAATATAGGAGGCAAGTGTGACAGGATTCCTCTCTCTCTCACTCAGTCACACTCTTTATAAATGAGCCAGTCAAGACATCAGACTGCAGTGTCTTCCCTTTAATGAGATAAATTTTGAACTCACACCTATTCTAATGTGACTTTCGTGGTATTTTCTCACAAGTCGGGCAACCCTTACGGGAGGGGGGGAAGTTTTACTTGTAGTCCTGCCTTCACATTCATTCATGGCCAATGGACAAACTGCTGTGGTAGAAATGTTGCTCTTCTGTCACTGTTGTGTGTCTGTGTTTGTGTCTAAACTGCAGATCAGATTAAGCTGGATGTCCGTGTTTTAAATGCAATTTGAAGACACTGGTAGGAATTATGAATTATATAAGTAATACGCAATATCATGATTAGTCTGAAAGAAGTAAGAACTGGTAAAATGAGAATTGCAACTAAAAATAAAAGGAAATGTTTAAAAGACAAAGGAGAAAGATAAGTTAGGAATTTCTGTTAATAAAAGAAAACTTTGTTTTTTTTTTTAAAGATTTTATTTATTTATATGACAGAGATCACAAGCAGGCAGAGAGGCAGGCAGAAAGAGAGATGGGGGAAAGCAGGCTCCCTGCTGAGCAGAGAGCCCAATGCGGGGCTCGATCCCAGGACCCTGGGATCATGACCTGCGCCGAAAGCAGAGGCTTTAACCCACTGAGCCACCCAGGCGCCCCGAAGACTTTATTTTAAATAATTTACAAGTTCTATATACTCTGTGCCCTTCCCGTTATCATGGGGAAGTATGTTCCTTCTAAACCTACTTTGTTGAGCTGTTTTACCTTGGATGGATGCTGTACTTCGTCAAATGCTTTTTCTTTGTCTATTGAAATGATCATATGGTTCTTATCCTTTCTCTTAGGGATGTGAGGCATCGTTGATTGATTTGTGTATATTGAATCACAATTGCGTCCTAGGAACAAATCCCAGTTGATTGTGGCAAATGATTCTTTTAATGTATTCTTGAATTTGGTTTGCTAGTATTTTCTTGAGGATTTTTTTTTAATCCATGCTCATCAGGAGCATGGCCTACAATTCTCTTTTTTTGTCGTGTCTTTATCTGGTTTTGGCATCAGGGTGATACTGGCCTCACAGAATGAACTGGGAAGTTTTCATCCCTCTTGTATTTTTTTGGAATAGTTTGAGAAAAATAAATATTATCTTTTCTTTAACTGTTTAGTATAATTTGCCTGTTAAGCCATCTGGCCCCAGACTTCTGTTTCTTGGGAGTTTTTTAAATTATGGATTCAATTTCTTTGCTGGTTATCAGTCTGTTCAAATTTCCTGTTTCTTCCTGTTTCAGTTTCAGTAACCAGTTTTTCTAAAACTTTATCCAGTTCTTCTAGGTTGTGCAGTTTGTTGGCATATAGTTTTTCACAATATTCTCTCATAATTGTTTATATTTCTGTGGTGACGGTTCTTATTTCTTCCCTCTCAGTTGTAAATTCATTTATTTGAGTCCTTTCTCTTTTTTCTTGATAAGTCTGGCTTGAGGTTAATGAATTTTATTTATCTTTTTCAAAGAACCAGCTCCTGGGGCTCCTGGGTGGCTCAGGCATTTGAACGTCCGACTCTTGATTACTGTCCAGGTCATGATCTCAGGGTCCTGGGATGGAGCCCCATGTTGAACCCTGTGTTCAGTGGGGAGTCTGCTTGAGGATTCTCTCTCTCGCTCTCCCTCTGCCTCTCCCCCCACACTTGTGCTCATGCCCCCTCTCTCTCTTAAATTAATAAATATTTTTAAAAAGACTGCTCTTGGTTTCATCGATCTGTTCTATTGTTTTTTTTTTAGTTTCTATATTATTTATTTGTGTTCTCATCTTCATTATATCCTTCCTTCTGCTGGTTTTAAGTTTTGTTTGTTGTTCTTTTTAGCAAGGTTAGGTTGCTAATTTGAGATTTTCCTTGCTTCTTGAGGTAGGCCGGTATTCCCTCTTAGAACTGCTTTTGCTGCATCCCAGAGGTTTTCAACTGTTGTTTTTATTTTCCATGTGTTTGTGGTCTTCCCAGATTTTTTCTTGTGGTTGACTTCAGGTTTCATAATGTTGTGGTAGGAAAAGATTCATGGTATGACTTCAGTCTTGAATATGTTGAGGCTGGTTTTATGGGCTAATATGTGATCTGTTCTGAAGAATGTTTTGTGTGTACTTGGAAAGAATGTATATTCTGCTTTTCTAGGATGGAATGCTCTGAATATAGTTGTTAAGTCCATCTGGTCCAATGTGTCATTCAAATCCATTTTTTCTTATTGGTTATCTGTGTAGATGATCTCTTCATTTATGTAAGTGGGGTGTTAAAATCCCCTACTATTAGTGTGTTTTTATCAATTAGTTCTTTTATGTTTGTTATTAATTGTTTTCTGTATTTGATTGCTCCCGTGTTGGTGCATACTTAAAATTGTCATATCTTCTTGTTGGATTGTCCCCTTTAGTATGATAGAGCGTCTTTCTCTGTCTCTTGTTACAGTCTTTGTTTTAAGGTCTGTTTTGTCCAGTGTTGCTACTCCAGCTTTCTTTCGACATTCATTTGCATGATAGATGTTCCTCCATCCCCTCATTTTGAATCTGCAGGTGTCTTTAGGTCTAAAGTGAGTCTCTTGTAGACACTAGTCTTAGTTTTTTGTTTTTGTTTTTGTTTTTTATCCATTCTATCACCCTGTCACACTTTCTTTTTAATCCATTCTGTCTTTTGATTGAGGCATTAAGGCCATTTACCTTCAAAGTAGTTATTGATAGATATGTATTTATTGCCATTTTATTACTTGTCTTGTTGTTTCTGAAGTTTTTCTCTGATCCTTTCTTTTCTTTCTCTCTTCCATGGTTTGATGGATTTCTTTAGATTTCTTTCCCTTTATTATCTGCATATTTATTAGTGGTTTTTCATATATGGTTGCCATTCAGTTTGTATATAACCTCTTCTGCATATAGCTGTTTGTATTAAGTTGATAGTCATTTAAGTTTGAACCCATTCTTTCCTCCTATCCTCCCCACATTTTAGGTATATGTTATTTTATATCCTTCCACTTTTTTGAGTACCTTCACTGGTTGTTTGTTGTTGTTGTTGTTGTTGTTGTTGTTGTTTTACAGAAATACTCTTTTTACTGCTTTTGTGTTTCCTATCTTTATACTGTCTCTTTTGGTCCCTCCTTTCCCCTCAAAGAGTCCCCTTTAATATTTCTTGCTGGTTTAGTGGTCACAAACTCTTTTAGTTTTTGTATGTCTAGGAAAGTATCTCTCCTATCTCTCCTTCTATTCAGAATGATAGCCTTGCTGGATAAAGTATTCTTGGCTGCAGATTTTTCCCATTCAGCATGTTGAATATATCATGCCACTCTCTTCTGGCTTGCCAGGTTTCTGTTGAAAAATCTTTTGATAGCCTTATGGGTCTTCCCTTGGAAGTTAAAGACTTTTTTTGTCTTGCTGCTTTTAAGATTTTTTCTTCATCACTATATTTTGCCAATTTAATTACAATATGTCTGGTGTGGGTCTGCTTTTGTTGATTTTGATGGGAGTTCTTTGTGCCTCCTGGGGCTTGGGATGTCTGTTTCCTTGCCCAGATTAGGGAAGTTTTCAGTTATTATTTCTTCAAATAAATTTTCTGCCCCCTTTTCTCTCTTATCTTCTTCTGGGACTCCTATAATATGAATGTTACCATGCTTAATGGAGTCACTGAGTTCCCTAAGTCTGTTCTTGTTCTGCGTAATTCTTTTTTCTCTCTTCTGTTCAGCTTAATTGCTTTCCATTAATCTGTCTTCTACGTCATTAATTCCTTCCTCTGCTTCTTCCGTCCTGCTGTTCATTCCATCAAGTGTGTTGCTTATTTCATTTATTGTTCCTATTTTCCCTGCTTTGTTGTTCCCTTTCCCTTTGTTAAGGGTTCCGCTCTTTCCTCAAGTCCAATGAGTATCCTTATGATTATGGCTTTAAGTTCTTTATCAAGTGTGTTACTTATTTTTGTTTTGCATAGTTTTCTGGCCGTGACTTTGTCCTGTTCTTTCATTTGGGATAAATTTCTCTGTCTCCTCATGTTGTTTGCCTCTCTGTGTCTGCTTCTTTATTAAGAGAGTCAGCTGTGTCTTCTGCTCATGGAAGTAGTGAGTTTATGAAGAGGGGCAGGAGTGCCCTGCAGTGCGGTGCCTCCCTTCACTGGAACCTGGCACTTCAGCAGAGTCTCTCTCCTGTGTGTGTTGCTTATGCTCTACTGTTGTGTCTTGAGTCATTTTTCCTTTCACTAGCATCATCTCTACTGACTCTCTGCCTGTTGTGGGCTATCCTTGCTCTCCATGGTGCTAGTGGAACACAGGCAGGCCCACTCTGAGGGGGCATGCCTTCCAGGGAACTTGGGATTGGGACAGCAATATTAGTAAAATTTGCACTGAGCCACTAGTCCTGTGCCAGATCCCCCAATTTGCAGTGGTGACTGGGACTGTGCCCCTGAGCAGCTGGGGTCACGTGGTTGGGAATAGCACAAGTGATGGCTAGATGCAGCTGGGCCCAGCATGTGATGGTGGCTGGATGCACAGCTGTGCCCAGCCCATGGTGGCAGCTGTGCCCCTGGTGGCCAGGCACGGAATAGGGGTGGGGTTTCTGGGCTCCTGGTGGCTGGGTGGAGCCCGCATGGGGCTTTAACAAAATTTGCCCTGAGCCCAGGGTGGAGGCCAGCAGTCTTGGAATGGGTGGGTCCTCAGGAGAACTCATGGGCATGGCACACTGCTGGAGGGTTATGTAGAAAGTGTCCCTGTAGTCCCACCTCCCAGAGATGGCTCTGTGTTTATGCTTGGGGTGCCAGCTCCCTCATTTTGAAAGAAGTCCCCCAACATGTTCCAAAATCAGTATGAACAGATCTGTCTTCTGTTTGCCCCACGTCTTGTGTCAACTGCTATTTGTATGTTGCCTCTCCATTCGGGTTGCCGTGTCTTTGAGGGTGGCGACCCGGCTATCCCTGGCCTTCCCAGCTGGACCAGGGCTGAGTCAGCTGACTTTTAAAGCTCCAGGATCCAAGTTCCACTGGTTTTACAAACTCAGGGAATTCATCCTCTCTGGTTTTTAAAGCCAAAAGTTCTGGGGATTAGTCTTCCCGGTGTGAATCCCCTAGTGTGAAGGCCCGTTTCTCTGCCCTCTCCATGCATCCAGCTCCCTCTCTCCTGGGGGGAACTTCCTTCTTCGGCCTTTCTGACCTTCCCAACCTTCCAGATGCAGCTTCTTCTCTATATTTAGTTGTGGAGTTTATTCTGCCTGTCTTCAGATTGCTTTCCTGGTTTCTGACTGGGATATGGATGATATCTAGTTGTAAACTGGGATGGGGTGAGCTCAGGGTCCTTCTACTCCACCATTTTCCCAGACTCCTTACAATCAAGGTAATTAACACATCCGTCACCCCATATACTTACCATTTTTGTGTGTGGTGAGAACACTTGAGAACTACTGTCAGCATATTTCAGGTATACAAGACAATATTATTAACTATGGTCATCATGGTGTACATTACATTCTCAGAACTTACACATTTTACAACTAAAAGTTTGTACCCATTGTGTAACATCTCCCCATTTCTTTCACTCTTCTCCCTAGCCCCTAGCAACTACCATTCTACACTCTGCTTCTCTGGGTTTGATTTTTTTTTTTTTTTAGGTTCCACGTATGAGTGAGATTATACAGTATTTATCTTATATCACTCAACATATTGTCCTCCAGGTCTACCCATGTTGTCACAAATGGCAGAATTTTCTTCTTTCTCATGGCTGAAAAATATTCCATTGTATATATATACACCACATTTTATCTTTATCCATTCACTTACGTTGTCTTCATATATTGGTTGTTGTGAATAATGCTGCACTGAGCAGTTATCTCTTGGAGATAATTGATTTTCTTTCCTTTGGTCATAGACCCAGTGGTAAAACTGCTGCATCATATGGTGTTTCCATTTTTAATTTTTGGGGGGAATTTCCATACTGTTTTCCATAGTGGTTGCACCAGTTTGCATTCTCACCAACAGTGCACAAGTTTCCCTTTTCTCTACTCCCTCACCTGCACTTGTTCTTTCTTGTCTTTTTGGTAATGATCATCCTAACATCGGTTATGTCATACCTCATTGTGGTTTTGATTTGCATTTCCTTGATGACTAGTGATGTTAAGAACATTTTCATTTATTTTTTTGCCATTTGTATGTCTTCTTTGGGAAAATGTCTATTCTGAGATGCTTTATCTAGAAAGAATTGTGGGTCACTGGTGATAGTCACCAAAACAAATTTCTCAAAAGAATCTCTATTCCTCCTTGAGGTTATTCCTACCCCATTCATCTATGGAATCTGCTTTGGCAGGAAATTGGAATAAATATCTATAAATTTAGAATAAGGAAAATGAAGGATATTTCATGTGTATGGATAATCTTCATAAAGTAGAACCAGAGCTATTAAATATAATAATACTTGCTTTGTGGCAAGCACAAAACTCAGCCTCAGAGAGCAGTCACAGAGCCAGTAAGTGATGGAGCAAGGACTTGACCATAAGTCTTGGGATTCCAAGTCTAATGTTTTTCTAAGACTCAGAATACCAAAATTATTAATTAATTAATTATCCACTGCACTTTACTACTAGTGACCTAAATTGGGAGTGTACTTTTGTTTGTCCTTTTCCTTTATTGGAGTTCCCTTTCTCTTTCCTTCAGAGACTCAAATTCTACCCATCTTCCAGGGCAACACAAGCTCCAGCTCCTCTGTCTTCATTGACTTCCCTCTCATTTCACTTTCTTTTTTTTTTTTTTTAAGATTTTACTTTTTTTTTTTTTTTTAGATTTACCCCTTTTAGAGAGAGAGAATGAGAGGGCAGGGAGAGGAGCAGAGGGAGAGGGACAAGCAGGCTCCTGCACTCTGCACACAGAGTCCGATGTGGGGCTTGAACCCAGGACCCTGAGATTATGACCTGAGCCAAAATCAAGAGCCAACTACTCAGCTGATTGAGCCACCCAGGCACTTTCACTTTCTAAAGCATATTAAAAATTTGCAGTATTACCATGCTGTCATCATTATTTTTTGAACATTAATCATCCCTACCAAAACATACTGTGAGCTGCCCGAGGGCAAGACCATGTTTTATATGCCTTTGGTATTTCTTGGCAGGGTCATAAGCCCATTGTAAATGATAATAAATGCTGGCTGTTTAACTTTTATTTTGCTTTAAATGAGCCTTTCCTTTTTTGGCCTTTTCTCAATGAGAATAAAAAGGATTTATTCAAAGACTGTCATTGAACTTTAGCTATCAGTCATTCTGCATTTTAGTTTTGTAATATTATAACAGTAATTCTTATTAGGTTTCTCTTTTACCCATTCAACATAAAATAGTAAATGTAAAACATGGGAAATAACAAATTACTTTAGGAAGCATTCTGAACGCCCTTTGGAGTTCTCAGGCTGACCTGAATAAATAATTTGAAAATCCTGGTGTGTCCTGCATTTTTATGCTTCTAAAATGGTCTATGAAGAAAAATTCTTAATCGTTTATGAAAAACAAACACAGATCATTGAGACCCAGGAAAACGTAGTAGGCAGAGTAAGATTAACCCCTTTAGTTGCTGATGTCACATCATACTGTCTAAACAACATAGGGGTGGGGAGACCCCTCAGTACTGAGTACTGAGTGCTGGCTGGTGCATGTGCACCGGCTTGCTGCTTCTTTCTTTATGGAGAGCTGTTTCTCTCCCAGGTCCTTCACCTCTGCCTTGCACCCCTCCATCCCTCCCTTCCCCCTGCCTGGCCTAGCGTCAAAACATTTTGTAGGACTAATCGAGTCTAAATAATTTCATTTGAATTTTGGTAAAGTGACATTCAGAAGTTATTTCTCTTTGGATAAATCTTCCTCTTAGTAGGTATAGGTCTCAAAGATATAAAAGAAGAAAGTCATATATATGTATATGTACATGTAAATATGTGTATATGTTAGAGAATATCTCCATACTAGCTTGATAAATAAGTACCTAAGTGATAAATATGTATATCAAAGGTATAAAAGAAGAAAGTCACATATATACATATAGACATACACATGTGTATTCGAGTGTATGTATGGAGAGAGTGGGCGAAGAATTCCCCCATATTAGCTTGGTAGTCCATTTAACATTCCTAGTGATGATTCCTTAGATGGAAAGTTTGTATCCTTTTTGTATCTTTTTTCTTCCTACATCACCCTTTTCTCAACTTTCTTGTGCATTAATGATCCTGGTATAGGCATTTTCCAAGATTGATGGACGACTAGCTAAAAGGTTTCATAGCCCAAGGCAAGGGCGAGGTCCATTAACTTCACATGGTCAATAATTTCCCTGGGTAATGCCCTCTTCTGAGATTTTATTGCTAATAAAACCCATGTTTTAATGTTCAGAAAAATTAAACATCATTTTAAGTTGCTCATTCTTAAAATTAAACCTGTCCTTGTCTTTTTGCTGTGTCTTCATTCCTCAAATATGAAGGTATACTCTTTTCACATATTTCTTTAAAACTTAAGTTTAATTTTCTTTTTATAAATTGAGTCCTACACTTAAAAACTAATACTCATTTTCCAGGGACACATTTGTATAATTCCCTTAACTAAAGGAATCCGGCATGGTATTCTGAAATGGAGTGTCTGTAACTAATAGCTTTAGTCAAACCATGTATTTATATCTGGTAGGTATATTAGGATTTCTAGGTTGCCAAGTCCACCTGAAAAATAGGGAAAAAGGAGAAAAAGACACTCACCATCAGTTGGGAAAAAATAACATAACTTTGTTGTTTCTGTGGTGTTTAATGAATTGGCTGAGCCAGGCTGAATATAAGGCCATCTTTCCTGCAGACCTTCCTTTTTCATCCAAAGAAACATTTTGTGGACTATTACTGGCCTTTTAGTTGAATTTGTCACCCCAGTCTGACATCATTAATTCTTTATATGACTTTCAATTTTTAAATATCTTCAGATCACAGAACTTAAAATGGTGCTTTGCATTTTCTGAGATAGGATGAAATGAGTTTTGATTTTTATTTAAGAAAATAAGTTTAAATAATCTTAAATTTAAATAAGTTTAAGTTTATTTATTTATTTAAACTTAAAATTATTTAAGTTTAATTTAAACTTAAATAATTTTAAGTTTAAATAAGTTTAAGTTTAAATAATTTTTATTTAAGAAAAAGTTTAAGAAGTTTTTATTTTTATTTATTTATTAAAGGGTCCAAAAAAGTGAGAAAGTCTACTTAAATATTTTTCACTTGGGGAAATTACCAGTAATCTCTAGACCGTAAAATCTCATCCACATTGTATCCAAATACACAGTACAGGGTGTCTTCTCCCAGTTTGCTTTCTTTCTATGATGGAATTAAAAAGTACAGAGGGAATAAATTGGGAATCGAAACACTTTCTTTTGAACTCACCCTTACCAGCCGGGTGACCTCTGCAAAATCGCTTAACCTGCTAATACATTAGTTATATATCACCTCCTCAAAACACTATTTAGTAACAGCGGTATTTTTGCCTTGCCTAGCTTATAGGGCTGTAGTGAGAAGCAATGAAGGCAATGTGGGTGAAAGTGCTTTCTAAAATCTAAAACCCCAAACAAATCTCATATACCAAACAGGAACAGAGCTGCAGTTCAGCCTTGCTACTTTCCTTGGCATGGAATGTCTCTCTATAAATTACTTGGCCTGCCATTGGCAACTTGGGAAAGAAAAAAAGAATCAAGGTCAAGAAAATATGCCCATGAGTTATCCGTCTGCATGTTAATAAGTGAAAATGGTACCCATTATGGCCCTGTAAGTTGTAAAACCTGGGGGAGCCATGTTGGCTAATTATGTTAATGGTTAGATGCTGGAGGATGTTGAATATTAATTCCTGTATAGAATTTGTCTAATCATCCATTTCTTACCTGCCAATCTGTTCCAACTACTAATCAATCAGGCAGAAAGCACAGAACTCCAGCTCTTAGAAAACAAATGACCACACATATGTATCCAGCCATGCGCCTGAATCCTTCGTTTTTGATGAAAACCTATTGCCTGTAATAAAACCACGTTGTGAATATTTACTTGACCTTTTCATGTAGAATGGATTTCCCTTTCTGTAGGGAGCTATATAATACATGCAGACATAAAAATGGCTGTCCAATGAGGTCAAATATTTCCAATAATATTACCCCTATAATCTGGTTTTGAAAAACCACTCCATTTTCTAACGGATAAGATAGAGAACTAAAAGAAGCTACTGATGTGAGGCTGCCTAAAATGGACCATGGGAAAATTATTAAAATTATTAAGACGTGAGTAGATTTGAAGATGGCGGAGAAGTAGCAGGCTGAGACGACATCGGGTAGCAGGAGATCAGCTAGATAGCTTATCTAACCATTGTGAACACCTACAAATCCAACGGGAAATCAAAGAGAAGAAGAGCAACAATCCCAGAAACAGAAAATCGATCACTTTCTGAAAGGTAGGACCTGCGGAGAAGTGAATCCAAAGCGACGGGAAGATAGACCCCGGGGGGAGGGGCCGGCACCCGGCAAGCGGCGGAGCGACGGAGCACAAAATCGGGACTTTTAAAAGTCGGCTCCACTGGGAGACATCGCTCCAGAGGCTAAACTGGGGGGAAACCCAGGCGGGGTCAGCATAACCCCAGGACCCGCAGGGTCACAGAAGGACTGGGGGTGTCTGAGTGCCACAGAGCTCGCAGGTATTGGAGCGGGGAAGCCGGCTATAGCGACAAAGCCGAGGAGTGAGCTCTAAGCCCAGGGTTACCTTGTGCCGGTCGCAGGCTGGGTGGGCTCGGAGCGCGGCCGGAGGCCACAGAGACAAAAGCGACCCGGCGCTTTTCTCCAGCTCCAACAATTGACTGCTTTCCTCGAGGCGCGACCGCAAGCCAGGGAGGCGGGACTGTTGGGCGCTTTGCTCTGAGAGCGCACTGAGGAGCGGAACCCCAAGCTCTCGGCTCCTCCGGGCCGAGAGACTGGGAGGCCGCCATCTTCATTCCCGTCCTCCGGAACTCTACGGAAAGCGCTCAGGGAACAAAAGCTCCCGAAAGCAAACCCGAGCGGATTCCTTAGCCCGGCCCCTGGCAAGGGCGGTGCAATTCCGCCTGCGGCAAGGACACTTGAGAATCACTACAACAGGCCCCTCCCCCAGAAGATCAACAAGAAACCGATCCAAAACCAACTTCAGTCACCAAGAACAGCGGAATTCCACAGCAGGAGAAAGCAAATCCTACCTGGACAAAATGACAAGGCGGAAAAACTCACCTCAAAAAAAAGAACAAGAGGCCGTACCGAAGGCTGGAGACCTAATCAATACAGACATAGGTAGCATGACAGATCTAGAGTTCAGAATGACAATTCTCAAGGTTCTAGCCGGGCTCGAAAAAGGCATAGAAGATATTAGAGAAACCCTCTCCGGAGAGATAAAAGCCCTTTCTGGAGAAATAAAAGAACTAAAATCTAACCAAGTTGAAATAAAAAAAGCTATTCATGAGGTGCAATCAAAAATGGAAGCTCTCACTGCCAGGATAAATGAGGCAGAAGAAAGAATTAGTGACATAGAAGACCAAATGACAGAGAATAAAGAAGCTGAGCAAAAGAGAGACAAACAACTACTGGAACACGAGGAGAGGATTCGAGAGATAAGTGACACCATAAGACGACACAACATTAGAATAATTGGGATTCCAGAAGAAGAAGAAAGAGAGAGGGGAGCAGAAGGTATATTGGAGACAATTATTGGAGAGAATTTCCCTAATATGGCAAAGGGAACAAACATCAAAATCCAGGAGATGCTAAGAACGCCCCTCAAAATCAATAAAAATAGGTCCACACCTCGTCACCTGATAGTAAAATTTACAAGTCTTAGCGACAAAGAGAAAATCCTGAAAGCAGCCCGGGAAAAGAAGTCTGTAACATACAAGGGTAAAAACATTAGATTGGCAGCGGACCTATCCACAGAGACCTGGCAGGCCAGAAAGAACTGGCATGACATATTCAGAGCACTAAACGGGAAAAACATGCAGCCAAGAATACTATATCCGGCTAGGCTATCATTGAAAATAGAAGGAGAGATAAAGAGCTTCCAGGACAAACAAAAGCTGAAAGAATTTGCAAACACCAAACCAGCTCTACAGGAAATATTGAAAGGGGTCCTCTAAGCAAAGAGAGACCCTAAAAGTAGTAGATCAGAAAGAAGCAGAAACAATATACAGTAACAATCACCTTACAGGCAATACAATGGCACTAAATTCATATCTCTCAATAGTTACCCTGAATGTTAATGGACTAAATGCCCCAATCAAAAGACACAGGGTATCAGAATGGATAAAAAAACAAAACCCATCAATATGCTGCCTACAAGAAACTCATTTTAGATCCGAAGACACCTCCAGATTTAAAGTGAGGGGGTGGAAAACAATCTACCATGCTAATGGACATCAGAAGAAAGCTGGGGTGGCAATCCTTATATCAGATCAATTAGATTTTAAGCCAAAGACTATAATAAGAGATGAGGAAGGACACTATATCCTACTCAAAGGGTCTGTCCAACAAGAAGATCTAACAATCTTAAATATCTATGCCCCTAACATGGGAGCAGCCAACTATATAAACCAATTAATAACAAAATCAAAGAAATACATCGACAGTAATACAATAATAGCAGGGGACTTTAACACTCCCCTCACTGAAATGGACAGATCGTCTAAGCAAAAGATCAACAAGGAAATAAAGGCCTTAAATGACACACTGGACCAGATGGACATCACAGATATATTCAGAACATTCCATCCCAAAGCAACAGAATATACATTCTTCTCTAGTGCACATGGAACATTCTCCAGAATAGACCACATCCTGGGTCATAAATCAGGTCTCAATCAGTACCAAAAGATCGAGATCATTCCCTGCATATTTTCAGACCACAATGCTCTGAAGCTCGAACTCAATCACAAGAGGAAATTTGGAAAGAACGCAAATACATGGAGACTAAACAGCATCCTTCTAAAAAATGAATGGGTCAACCAGGAAATTGAAGAAGAATTGAAAAAATTCATGGAAACAAATGATAATGAAAACACAACAGTTCAAAATCTGTGGGATACAACAAAGGCAGTCCTGAGAGGAAAATATATAGCAGTGCAAGCCTTTCTCAAGAAACAAGAAAGGTCTCAAATACACAACCTAACCCTACACCTAAAGGAGCTGGAGAGAGAACAACAAAGAAAGCCTAAACCCAGCAGGAGAAGAGAAATCATAAAGATCAGAGCAGAAATCAATGAAATAGAAACTAAAAAAACAATAGAACAAATCAACAAAACTAGGAGCTGGTTCTTTGAAAGAATTAATAAGATTGATAAGCCCCTGGCCAGACTTATCAAAAAGAAAAGAGAAAGGACGCAAATAAATAAAATCATGAATGAAAGAGGAGAGATCACAACCAACACCAAAGAAATACAAACAATTATAAGAACATACTACGAGCAACTCTATGGCAACAAATTTGACAACCTGGAAGAAATGGATACATTTCTAGAGATGTATAAACTACCACAACTGAACCAGGAAGAAATAGATAACCTGAACAGACCCATAACCAGTAAGGAGATTGAAACAGTCATCAAAAATCTCCAAACAAACAAAAGTCCAGGACCAGACGGCTTCCCAGGGGAATTCTACCAAACATTTAAAGAAGAATTAATTCCTATTCTCCTGAAACTGTTCCAAAAAATAGAAATGGAAGGAAAACTTCCAAACTCATTCTATGAGGCCAGCATCACCTTGATCCCAAAACCAGACAAGGATCCCACCAAAAAAGAGAATTACAGACCAATATCTTTGATGAACACAGATGCGAAAATTCTCACCAAAATACTGGCCAATAGGATCCAACAGTACATTAAAAGGATTATTCACCACGACCAAGTGGGATTTATTCCAGGGCTGCAAGGTTGGTTCAACATCCGCAAATCCATCAATGTGATACAATACATTAATAAAAGAAAGAGTAAGAACCATATGATACTCTCAATAGATGCTGAAAAAGCGTTTGACAAAGTGCAGCATCCCTTCCTGATTAAAACTCTTCAAAGTGTAGGGATAGAAGGCACATACCTCAATATTATCAAAGCCATCTATGAAAAACCCACCGCAAATATCATTCTCAATGGAGAAAAACTGAAAGCTTTTCCGCTAAGGTCAGGAACACGGCAGGGATGTCCGTTATCACCACTGCTGTTCAATATAGTACTAGAAGTCCTAGCCTCAGCAATCAGACAACAAAAAGAAATTAAAGGCATCCAAATCGGCAAAGAAGAAGTCAAACTATCACTCTTTGCAGATGATATGATACTATATGTGGAAAACCCAAAAGGTTCCACTCCAAAACTGCTAGAACTTATACAGGAATTCAGTAAAGTGTCAGGATATAAAGTCAATGCACAGAAATCAGTCGCATTTCTTTACACTAACAACAAGACAGAAGAAAGAGAAATTGAGGAGTCAGTCCCATTTACAATCGTACCCAAAACCATAAGATACCTAGGAATAAATCTAACCAAAGAGGCAAAGAATCTATACTCAGAAAACTATAAAGTACTCATGAAAGAAATTGAGGAAGACACAAAGAAATGGAAAAATATTCCATGCTCATGGATTGGAAGAACAAATATTGTGAAAATGTCTATTCTACCTAAAGCAACCTACACATTTAATGCAATCCCTATCAAAATCCCATCCATTTTTTTTAAAGAAATAGAACAAATAATCCTAAAATTTATATGGAACCAGAAAAGACCTCGAATAGCCAAAGGAATATTGAAAAAGAAAGCCAAAGTCGGTGGCATCACAATTCCAGACTTCAAGCTCTATTACAAAGCTGTCATCATCAAGACAGTATGGTACTGGCACAAAAACAGACATATAGATCAATGGAACAGAATAGAGAGCCCAGAAATAGACCCTCAACTCTATGGTCAACTAATCTTCGACAAAGCAGGAAAGAATATCCAATGGAAAAAAGACAGCCTCTTCAACAAATGGTGCTGGGAAAATTGGACAGCCACATGCAGAAAAATGAAATTGGACTATTTCCTTACACCACACACGAAAATAGACTCAAAGTGGATGAAGGACCTCAATGTGCGAAAGGAATCTATCAAAATCCTTGAGGACAATGCAGGCAGCAACCTCTTTGACCTCAACCGCAGCAACTTCTTCCTAGGAACATCGCCAAAGGCAACAGAAGCAAGGGCAAAAATGAACTATTGGGATTTCATCAAGATTAAAAGCTTTTGCACAGCAAAGGAAACAGTAAACAAAACCAAAAGACAACTGACAGAATGGGAGAAGATATTTGCAAATGACATATCAGATAAAGGGCTCGTATCCAAAATCTATAAAGAGCTTATCAAACTCAATACCCAAAGAACAAATAATCCAGTCAAGAAATGGGCAGAGGACATGAACAGACATTTCTGCAAGGAAGACATCCAGATGGCCAACAGACACATGAAAAAATGCTCCACATCACTCGGCATCAGGGAAATACAAATCAAAACCACAATGAGATACCACCTCACACCAGTCAGAATGGCTAAAATTAACAAGTCAAGAAAAGACAGATGCTGGCGAGGATGCGGAGAGAGGGGAACCCTCCTACACTGTTGGTGGGAATGCAAGCTGGTGCAACCACTCTGGAAAACAGTGTGGAGGTTCCTCAAAAAACTGAAAATAGAGCTACCCTACGACCCAGCAATTGCACTACTGGGTATATATCCTAAAGATACAAACGTGGTGCTCCGAAGGGGCACGTGCACCCGAATGTTTATAGCAGCAATGTCCACAATAGCCAAACTGTGGAAAGCGCCTAGATGTCCATCAACAGATGAATGGATAAAGAAGATGTGGTATATATACACAATGGAATACTATGCAGCCATCAAAAGACATGAAATCTTGCCATTTGCGACGACGTGGATGGAACTAGAGGGTATCATGCTTAGCGAAATAAGTCAATCGGAGAAATATAACTATCATATGATCTCTTTGATATGAGGAAGGGGAGATGCAAGGTGGGGGGGTTTGGGGGGAGGTAGGAAAAGAAAAAATGAAAAGATGGGATTGGGAGGGAGACAAACCATAAAAGACTCAATCTCAAGAAACAGACTGAGGGTTGCGGGGGGGAAGGGGGACGGGAGAGGGTGGTGGGGAAATGGACATTGGGGAGGGTATGGGCTATGATGAGTGCTGTGAAATGTGTAAACCAGATGATTCACAGACCTGTACCCCTGGGGATAAAAATACATTATATGTTTATTAAAATAAAAAATTAAAAAAAAAAATTATTAAGACGTTGGGTAGGAAATCTTCATCTCTAGGAGTTCATCAGGCAAGGAAAATCCATATTCCTTAGTAAATTAAAAAGATTCTCAAATGTGTGCAGTGCTTTAACTAGGGTAGTATTGTCATTGGGGGAAGAACAATTCATTGAGGGGGACCATCCCTCAGAGGGCAAGATGTTTAGCAGTCAAGCTCTTGCCCTGTAATGACCCTACCCATAGTCATGGTGACAAATGGCCATTAGGAAGAGAAATGTGTCCCTATTGAGAACCACTGGAAGGAAAATTCTACGTGTTAGGGTTGGACAGACAGAAATCTAGACTTTGGTCAGAGGGTAGAGCCTAGAGACCCAGAGAAAGAATAATAATGAATGGCAGGCAAATGAAACTTTGCAGATAATTTTAATTAACAATAGTGAAGAAAGCAATTTTTTTTAAAGATTTTATTTATTTATTTGACAGACAGAGATCACAAGTAGGCAGAGAGGCAGGCAGAGAGAGAAGGGAGGAAGCAGGCTCCCTGCTGAGCAGAGAGCCCGATGCGGGGCTCGATCCCAGGACGCTGGGATCATGACCTGAGCCGAAGGCAGAGGCTTTAACCCACTGAGCCACCCAGGCGCCCCAAGAAAGCAATTTTAATAGTAGTTTATTACTTATAGATGAGTAGCTTTTGCTGAAACTAATCTTTGCATAATTCTTCTTAATCACTTTGTCACTTTCAGTTATTTCTGATAAAATGCACTTGACTCCACAAAGCAATCATCAGTTATATTTATAAATTGCCAATTTTCTATCATTGACTTTAATTTTCTCAGTAGATACAATTTGCTCGAATTCCCCCAAGAGCCCTGGCTCTGCTGTCTCATCTCCTAACACACATCACCCTGTCCTCACATGGCACTGACACCAGGAATTTTCCTGTTGGTTTCTTCTCCAGATATTTATAGACTGGCTAATAAATGTCCTACCCTTTCCTTAAAACACACAGTCACGAGCGAATAGCTACAAATGCCATCACTCTTTTGACATAAGATCTGTATGACATCCTGTAGGTTCTGTGTGACTTGGTCCCCAGCCAGCTCTGAGACTATTTCCTACTCCTTAGCTCTTCCCTTCCTCTTTTCTGCCCTGGCTGCCTTGTAATCCTGGACACTGTGCCTGCTCCCACTTGAGGAACTCTCCCTGGCAGGCCATCAACCAGGACGTGTCCCTCCTAACCTTCTCATGGCCCTCTCCTTTTCTTCTTTCAGATCTCTACTCATCTCCTCGGAGAGATCTTCTAAGACCTCTAAGACCATCTTGTTCTTCCCCTCTCCCCCACTCTGTCATTCTCTGTAACTTTTGTGGGCTTCACTTCTCTTCAGGGAGCTTTCTGCCCCCTGCCATTTGTTCCATAGTAATTACCCAACAAATTCTTTATCAATGACATCTGAAATGGCTAAGGATAGGCTACCTGGGGCTGAGTCCCAGGGCTGTGCCTTCCTGATGGCGACGTTTGGCCGTTGCTTAACTTTTCAGTGTATCTACTTAGAGTAGATGCTGTCCCACCTTCCTCCTTGGCCTTAAGATATGTCTGACTTGGAAAGAACTATGGAGAATATTGACTCCAACTTTCTGTCAAAGGCAATAATATTTGTTTCTCTCTTCCTGTCCTGCATCCCCTCTTCTCTCTTAATTTTATCTCCTTCTTATTACTCAATCTCAGAATGGTGAGGAGGAAGAATCACCTTCAGAGTTTTTCACCATCTTGTGTATGTCCTTTTTATGAGAATCCTACATGGAAAATGTCAGTGACCTTAACTTCACCTCACATCTGCTTTTCAGTAAACACAGCCTTTCAACTGAACGGATTTTCTCTATCATACAATACAAAGAGTGACAGTTGTCATTTGATTATTTGATTAATTTCAAGTCTCAACAAATACACAGAATAGCTCTTATCTCCTCACAGGTGATAGGTACTGAAAGTAATAGGAGAGAGTGCTGAAAAAGTGTCAGTTATAGTCCACGTCCTTAACAAAACTTGCAATATAATTATGCATATAAAAATCAATGTTCATCAAACAATCTTACTTTAGTTTTTTAAACATCTAAGGGTGTAATTTTTTTGTTCTCTGAAGAAAATTTTTGCAGCTGTATATTTTTTAAATATTTTGGTTAAGTTAAAAAAATTTAGAACTCAGATTTTCTCAAGCATGTAAGTTTAATTACAAATCTTATACTGCTTACATTTCTAAAAGTATAAATAATCATTTATATTTACTCTTTGATTGGTGTTCATTAGCTCACAGTTAGCAGGTTAAATTCCTCTAAACAATTAACCTCAAATTTACTTAAATTTCCTTAAGAATTTCAATTTACATCTCCTGATTTAATATATCTGATTCTTATAATTCTTCACAAGGCTCCCAGCCTGACACAGTCTTCCTCACTTAAGCAACTCCTGTGAATCTGGTAGAACAGAAACATTAATAAAGTAAGCCAGGACCACTTACACATTTAAATATAGCTATCAACTTTAAGATCCTCTTACACCTTTCAAGTCAAAGTCACAAGTCTAACGTTGACAAACCATTTCAAATCAACTCATTTTACATGTCAGATTCTCCCATACATAAGCTGCTTTTAAATGTGTTAAGCATCTTAAAAAGAAAACCTACAGAGATAATAACTGAACTGGCAAAAGGTAATCCTGAACTTAACACAAAATAACATTATTCTGGCTGGGATTGTAAGTATTGCAGAGATATAACTACAGGGTCCAAGACATGGCACCGTAATTTCAGTTTGTGGTAGAAAAGTCAATGTCAGAACATAGGAGCCCCCTCCTAGAGTTTTATGTTGAGTTTCTTTTCCATTTTAGTTAGTTCAGCTAGTCTCTTATCATCTGACTGGATGCCATATTGTTTTAATATTTTTTTCCTGGCTGGTTCTCATCAGCTACCACCCCTCTTACCATAATTTTATATTAGACTACATAACATGAGTTCAAGTATCATATCTAATAGTTCCACTGGGCCATATGCACTGTGTGCACAAAAGTAAACTATTTTTGTGTTACCTGGGGAATTTCTATGAGCAAATATATGCTGGTAATAAAAGATGAGATTCTGTTTTAGCTCATGTTCATGTTTAATTTCAGAAATACACAACTACTTATTAGTGGATCTTAAAGCAAACAGGATAGTGAAAAACCCAGTGTTTTGAGTTTGATTGAGCACCTTTTTAGAATGAGAAAAATTGATTGCAAGGTTAAAAAAAAAAGAACCTAAAACCAATTGGTGTTGGGGGGGGCGATTTCCCATACAGCTTCCCAAGTTAATAAAAAACAAATAGTTTTTTAAGTCTAGTCCAGCTCATGAAACTATGAGATGATGGCCAAGTTCAATAGCTGGAAACCTGTAGTCCAATCCAACTTCATCTGTAGCCCTCCTTTTCTTTTAAACTACCTCAATTTATTGTATTAATGGCATTGTAACTAAAGCCAAAGCTAAAGAAGAGAACCAGAGGACAAGAAAAGCAGTTGAATTAACTTTATAGTCCTCTTCATATTATCCTTCAAAATCTTTACTTCTACAAAAAAGGGGAAAAAAAAGTCTTTAAAGTGGATGTTATTTAAAGGGAATTTTCAAGTGCCGGCGTTTGCAAAGCTGGCCAAGGGAACTATAGGCAATGAAGTAGCCGGAGGAAGAATGTCAGAACGAGCCTGAGGTTTCCATGTGAAGGCCTTGCTTCCTAATTGTTATTATGCTTACAAGGACACTCTGTAAAAAGAAAAATGAATGCCTTGTTCAACACCTGCTGTAAAAAGATGCTGGGACTCTGTGGCTTGCTTAAATCATTTTTTTCCAGAAACAAATTGCCGAACAAGCCCTAGGCCATTTAATTTCCAAATACCAGTAATTAAAATGAGTAACATGGTCAGAATTTGGCAGGGCCACAGCTTTCCTTTCCCTTTTCATTTTCCCATAAATTTTAGTGAAGGTCAGATTTGTTGAAGGGAGGAGAGGGGGCGAAACCTGCCGGCTGCGTGCTCATGGGAGGTTAAAATATGACTTGTTCACAGTGTCCCTCATAGTTCAGGACTTAATGGTCCTTGACGGGGATAACCTAGAAGTTAATTTTACTCTGTCCCAAAAGCAGTCATTGTCAATGTAATCTTTCTTGTGGGCTGAAGGGTATCGTCAACAAATGGTCTGACTTTCAATAGCAATTGACCGGCAACATCTCAGATCCAAAAACTCATGCCTGTGGCTCCTTATTGATCTGTTTCCTACTCAGAGCAGTGAAGATATTTATTCGAGTTTTGTTTCACTTTGTTTCTTTGCTTTATCTCTTCTACCGGTCATTTTTTACACATTTCTCGCCAAAATGAGCTCTGAATAGTTTTTGCATGATTTTTTTTCTTAAGTTCATAGTACATCCAACTCAGAAACTGTGAAATGCTTCACAGTACATCATATACACCTGTGTCGAGGGAAAAAAACCAACAAACTTTTTAAAGGGATGCCTGGCTCTTGGTCTGGGAGAGATGGAGTGCAGTCTTAGTCTCTGCTCCTCAGATGAGCTCTGCTCTTCCTAGATGGGCTGACTGAGGTCCCTCTCTCACCTCTCTCGTCCTCGTTTTCTAGTCTGTAAAAGGGAAAGATGATGAAAAGCTGCCTCAGTGAAAATCCAGTGACACGGAGCCTACAAGGCAGATTAACTTGGGGAAGAATAATGAGTCTAATTTCCACAGTGGTCATCATGGATAAACAAATAAGGCTTTTCCTTTTCCAGTCTCCCCCCACCCTAAAGAGAGCAGTGAAGTCTGAGCTCCTGGAAGTTTGGGTTCTCCTCACCCTGCTGAGAGGAGCAGGCATTGATTTTCAGAATGCTAGCTACCTGGGGTGCTGGCCACAGTGGCCCTGCTAGAAAAGAGGACTCTCCGAATCTATGGAAGCTAGACAATAAATGCCAAGGACATGAACATCATAAGGGCCTTGAGTGGCAGAGCCTGTCACGAGGGACATTGCAGTAGAACGGCTGCAATTTGATTGAAAGCCTTTAATAATGGAAACTGTAGAACTAGAGGACAAAGGACCAGTGGGAAGGTAACTTTTCCGAGGTGGGACTAAGAACACATGGAGATGACCTATTTATTAGCACATTAAGTACAACCTGATAGACTTTTGCAGACAAACGGATAGCAAGACTGAGATCTGCCTGGTTCTCTCCAGCTGAGCCCTGTGAAACCAAGAACTCCAAAGAAACAAAAAAACACAGTGTGGTTAGCCCGAGGACTTGGTGTTTCTGCAAAGGCAACTAGATGAGTCTGTACTTGTGCAGACAGACAGTTCCTTTACTCTTGGTTGGCTTCTGATCACAGATCTTACAATACAACTTGAGAGTTGCTTCTTGTCCAATTATTTCTGACCTGATCCATAGGAGAGGAAAGATGATAAACAGAGCACAATGAACACGGGAGAGAACTAGGTAAGGAGTGAGGCTCCTGTGAATTTCATGGCCTACGTCATCTCTCCAGGCCTCACTTGTCTCCGGAAATGTGGTTGCCTTGACAGTAAAAAATGGATTTTCTAGCCCTGACCAACTTTTCCAGGATGTTTAGGAAAATCCAAGAGAGTACTGCACTCAAGGACAAGTTCACTCCCAGGTTATCACAAAGCTTTGCCAGGAACATGATATTCTGGGTGGAGAAGAGCGCGGGGCTCCTTCCCTTCTGTTGAGTTGGGCTCTGCAAGCAGGGCTCTTCCTGGTCCATATGTTTTGAGTTTAATGAAATAGCTTTCTCAGCTTTTACTTGGGTTCTTTCATTTCAGCATTCACCCTAAGTGTCCCAGTGACTGGAAAAATGGATTCAAGCAAAAGGCAGAATGTTTCCCTTCCCTGGAGGACATAAGACTATATTCAGCCTGTAACAGATACTGGCCATGCCCTGTCTCCCCGTGTCCCTGAGACTTGATGTGTGTTGCTGTAGACGTCCAGCTCCCCACATCTATAACCCTATGCCTAAGCACCTGCGCAGCACTGAGGAATGAATACTTCCTGGGGGCGGCCCTCAACCCTTGATTCTCCTGAGAGGTGTATACACGTCCCAGCTCTCACACTGATGGAGCAGCTCTGGGGATGTGTGGTGTACTCTTTGCCAGAGGAATTCTGCTCCAGGTGGCCGCCATGGTAGTGGGCTTAAAGTATCGGCTACCTTCCCCGCCCTGTCTCATAACCTTGTTCTCCTACCAATGTTATCTGTACCTCCCAAGGAAGCTCCTTGAATTTGAATTCCTGCCTCAGGTCCTGAATCTGGAAAAAAAACACCAACTGAGAGAAGCATCTTCAAATAAATTCTCTTCCAAGAGTTTCTAGTGACTCCTACAAATAGATGACTCTTTGGTCATGCCGCATGCTCATTAGAAGCATTCGGATATGTCTGTGCCGTGGCAACGGGCACACATAGAGCTCTTCCCCAGGACACTTCCATGGCAGGATGACCCCAACCATCCACCAGTCAGGATGGAATTCTTCCTCGATTCAAGCCGAAACCCCTCCTCCTGTACCCAGACTATAGACCAAATCACTTTTAAAAAAAATATTTTATTTATTTATTTGAGAGAGAGACAGAGTGAGAGAGAGAGAGAGAACCCAAGCTGGGGGAGGGGCAGAGGGAGATGCAGACTCTCTGCTGTTCAGGGAGCCTGATGTGGGGCTCAGTCCTGGGACCCCAGGATCATGACCCGAGCCGAAGGCAGATGCTTAATCAACTGAGCCACGTAGGTGTCCCCCAAATTGCTTTTTATTTGAATTTGGCTTTATTGAAATACAACTGAGCAACAAAATTATAAGGTATTTAAAGTGTACATCATGGTGATTTGATAGATGTAAATATCATGGAAGGATCCCCCCCCCATCTTGTTAAGTAGCTTCTCCTCTGCCACACAGATTTATCTATTTTCATTTCAAAGAAAATATTGAAGTTCTACTCTCTTAATAAATTTCAGTCACAAGATAGCATTATCAATCAGATTGCTTTAAGCAAGAAATAGCAAAGGGGTTTTCAGTTTGCCATGATGAGTCAGTTATCAGGATCTTCTATAGTTGTTCAAAACCCCAGAGCACAGAAGGGAAAGTAATGTACTGTCGAGAGCAGCAATGATAGAAGTAGTCATTATTCTAAAATTGTTATTTCCACTTTCCAGTTTCCAATAATAATTTCCAGTTTTCTCTGAACTATTTATTCTGACACCATATATGTGTACTTTACTGTTCCTTGCTTGCTTAGTGGGCATGAGAAGGGGGTTAAGGGAGTGAGAGAAGTTTGCTTTTAACATAAACATTTGAAAAATAAGTATTTTACCTTTAAAATGGATTCTCAAATAAAGACATTTCCTGAGAACACTACTCTTTCAATACCCTTAACCCTGGTAGTTTCCATATGGTCTAATTATTTGAAACATGGTCGATTTGAAAGTCTCTCATTTACTTGTTCACCCTTAACCTTTCCTCAAAAATGAAAAATCAGGCCAGTATAACATAATTTAGGTACAAAGCTCCATGTTATTTTTTAATCTCTAAATAGAAGTGAAATTCACAAATGAGATAACTAAAATGCTGCCCATATGAATCTCTCCATATAGAAATAAAGTAGAAAAGTTACCTTTTCAAGATGTGGTAGGCAGAACCCTAAAATCACCTCCAAGATTCCCACCCATTGGTGTATACATCTTTATGATACTTTGGTGTGGGTGGAATCTGTCAATGTAATAGGAGAGTCCCCTAGTTAGAAGACTGAACTCTCGTGGTTCAGTTGACTTTGAATTAATCAAAAGGGAGATTATCCCTGGTGGGCCTAGCCTAAGCAGGTGAGTCCTTACAAGGGAGATTTGGTCCTTCCTGAAGTCCTAGAGATTTAAAGGCGAGAGGCGGGGGTACCTGGGTGGCTCAGTCGTTAAGCGTCTGCCTTCGGTTCAGGTCATGATCCCAGAGTCCTGGGATCAAGCTCTGCATCGGGCTCCCTGCTCTATAGGAAGCCTGCTTCTCCCTCTCCCATTCCCCCTGCTTGTGTTCCCTCTCTCATTGTGTTTCTCTCTGTCACATAAATAGATAAAATCTTTAAAAAAATAATAAAGGTGAGAGAGATTGTAATTCTGCCCTCAGTGGAGTTAATAGTCATGTTAATGAAGTGGCCTGTGGGGAAGGTGATATGATAAGAACCTGAGTGACCTGTAGGAGCTGAGAACTGTCCCCAGCTGACAGAAAGCAAGAAAACAGAGATCTCCATCATATATTCTTTTTTAAAAAAGATTTTATTTATTTGTCAGCGAGAGAGAGAGAACGTGAGAGCAAGGGGAGGGGCAGAGGGAGACTCCCCACTGAGCAAGGAGCCTGATGAGGGACTCAATTCCAGGACTCTGGGATCATGACCTGAGCTGAAGGCAGACACTTAACAACTGAGCCACTCAGGCGCCCCTCTCAGTCATATATTCTTTTTTTTTTTTTAAGATTTTATTTATTTATTTGACAGACAGAAATCACAAGTAGGCAGAGAGGCAGGCAGAGAAAGAGAGGAGGAAGCAGGCTCCCCGCCGAGCAGAGATCCCGACGTGGGGCTCGATCCCAGGACCCTGGGATCATGACCTGAGCCGAAGGCAGAGGCTTTAACCCGCTGAGCCACCCAGGCGCGCCTCAGTCATGTATTTTTAAGGAAATGGATTTTTCCAACAACTTGGGGAAACTTCAAAGGGAAACTTTCAGCCAGGCTTCCATGTGTGGGCATAATTGGCCAACGTCCTGGTTTCAACCTTTTGAGACCCTCAGCAGAGGGCCCCAGCTAAAATGTGCCAAATTCCTGACCTGTGCAAACTATGAGACCATAAATTTGTGCTGCTTTAACCTGCCAAGTTTGAGATCATTTGTTAAGCAGCAATATATAACCAATACACAATATTTCCTTGGAAATCGAGTGCCAGGACCAGTCTATTATATTAAAGGTCTGTAATTCCCTGCATAAATTCTTTGCATCTCAGAAGACACCATCAAGAGGATGAAAAGACAACCTATAAACTGGGAAAAATATTTGCAAATCATATGCCTAAAAGGGACTTGTACCCAGAAGACTTAAAGGACTCTAAAAAATTCAATAAGACCAGTAAAAAATGTGCAAGGAGTCTGAATAGATGATACCCCAAAAGAGATAGACAGATGGCCAGTAAGTAGAAGAAATGCTACTCAACATTCTGAATCATCAGAAAGATGCAAATCAAAACCACAATGAGACTTCACTTCGTATCTGCTGGGAGAGCTGTAATAAAAACAGGATGTGAAGAAATCCAAACCCTCCTATATTGCTGGCGGACATGTGAAATGGTGCAGCCATATTGATAAAGAGTCTGGCAGGCCCTCAGCAATCCCACTCATAGGAATCTATGAGTGGAGACATGAAAACCTATCATCACGAAGACTAGTATGTGCATGTTCATGGCAGTATTATTCATAACAAAAAGTGGAAACAGTCCAAATGCCCATCAACTGATGAGCAAATTGTGGTCTAGCCATACAATGAACTATTATTTAGCAATAAAAGGGAATGAAACACTGCTGCCTGCCTGCTGTAACATGCTAAGTGAAAGAAGCCTATCAGAAAAGACCACACATTGGGACACCTGGGTGGTTCAGTCTGTTAAGTGGTGGACTCTTGGCTTCAGCTTAGGCCATGATCTCAGGGTTGTGGGATCAAGCCCCATGTGGGGCTCTATGCTGGGCATGGAGCCTGGTTAAGATTCTCTCCCTTTCCCCTCTTCCCTTCCCCATTTCCTCCAACCCCTGCTTGCACTCTATCTGAAAAAAAAAAAAAATCCACGTATTGGGGCCCCTGGTTGGCTTAGTCGGTTAAACATCGGACTCTTGTTCACAGCTCAGGTCTTGATCTCAGGGTCATGTGTTTGAGCCCCATGTTGGGCTCCACACTGGGCTTGGAGCCTACTTTAAAAAAACCAGAAGAGACCACATACTGTATGATACTATTTATATGGAAAGCCCTGAATAGGTAAATCTATATAAACAGAAAATACATTAGTGTTTCCTTGGGGTGAAGGATGAGAAAGGAGCATGACTGTTAATAGTATAGGGATTCTTTAGAGAAAAATGGAAATAATCTAAAATTAGATTGTAGTGATGGTTGCTCAACTCTGTCAATATAGTAAAAACTGTTTAACTGCACACTTAAATGAATTTTATGGTATGTATGTTATACTTCACTAAGCTTCTTTTTAAAGGCTAGCTTCTCCTTTTTTTTGTTGGGACCATGCTTGGAGAGCAAGTGTTCTATAATAATGAGACCCCAAAAAAGAAAAAAAAAAAAGGTCAGTCCCCTGATAGGCATAAGTCAGTGGCCAGCTCTAATATGCTTTCTGATGGTGCTGGAAAGGCAGCAAAGCACAGGGAAAAGCAACAGACATGGAACAGTGAGTTTGCTTACCTTTGCTCACTAGCTTGGGAACCTCTCTGAGCCTTCATATTGCCTGGCTAGCAAAAGGAGGGATTGGACTGGATAAATTCTCAAGCATTCACAATTTTAAATGTTCTATTCACCCTAATGATTAATACAAGATAATCACTAAACTGGCATTTGAAGTATTCAAATATGCCAAGATACCACTGAAAAATGCTCTCATCTTCTTTAAATGAAAGAATTTATTTAAATCCAAAAGTGTCACCAAGAATGACCTCAAGCATTTCATGGTACCTCTTCTGTGTTACTTAGTCTTGATTTTAATGCTAATGTAAAGGTCGGGATTTCATACAAACTACCATTTATGTCTGAAGCACAATTATTTGCCTTGGTTTTCCTTATCCCAGTTTTGTTCTTTACTCTCTAACTAAATTAATTTCAGACCGTTTTCCATTTACCTGTTCTGAAAGCTCAGAAATGAGAAAAAGAAAGAACACAAACCAGTTTAATGCAATGAAAAAAAAAATTCAGGTTCACATAGAACATCTAAATGGCTTTCCACTTTCCTTGGTCACTAAATACTCACAAGGCCTTAGTCTATTAGTTACTAAGGTAACCCAAAGCTGGCAGCATGTTGATATACCTTTCAAGGCCAACAGGTTTTTCAGTATTTCACAGATAATGTCGCATTAACCTCAAACTTGTCCTTTTCCCAAAAGAACAATATTTGCTTGAATGAATCTGTTACAATTTTATTTTGGGGTGTTTTTTTTTAAGGAGCTTTTTGCTGTACTTTCCTTTGGCTCAGGTACCATTTATTCTGTTTTTAAAGTAGCATAGTAGTACAAGTCAGATATCTTTATTGATGCCTGCGTTAAACCACTCATTTGTCCTTTGTGCTGATTACTCACAGTCAGAGCCAGAATCTGTGTAGTCATCCAAATGGTGCTCAAAAGAGAGGACATCTTTCATTTATCCGGACAGCCCCACAGGAGTAGTCCTGGTGTAAATCTAGGCAGAGGATATAAGAGGGATAAAGGATAGAACTGGACAGTCTTTTTGCCTTTTTGTCATTAATGACCATGTATAGACTCACAGGAGAGAAGCAGGATGTTCTTCCCTCATGTTAAGAATGAGAAGTTGTAGCCAGGAATCTGGTATATTCCTTGTAGAACCCATCATTACAGTGGGAAGGTAGGTGTGCCACCTAGCATGTCTAAGAATCAGCTACTTGCCAAATTTACACACTGTGCTGATTGAAAGAGGGAAAAATGTGCTGAGAGTTCATTAGTCTTTGCCAAATAATCCAAATTAATAGTAAATTAAGGTAAATATAAATTTGAGGAGATATATTAAATATTAAAATCAAATATACTGATAGCAGATGATCTCTCTGTTTAACAGTGTATACTTCAGAAACATTTGAGATAATTTACATGTAATAAATCTGATCCAAGAAAATGCTGATATCTGAAATCATGGTAGTGTTTAACCCTCTCCCACAAATCAGGTACTAATATTTGTTGGTGGTGAATTCCTCCTTCTTCTGAAATTCTTCAAGTGCTTGGAGATTAAGTACTTCTTGGGAGCTCTGAGATTTATTTACTTTCAGGGCATCTGGCTGGCGTGGTTGGTAGACCATGTAACTCTTGACCTTGGGGGTTTTGAGTTCATGCCCCACGTTGGGTTAGAGACTATTTAATTTTTTTTTTCTTAGTTTATTTACTTTCAGTTTAGTGAATCTTCAGGTATCCTTAAACCTTGACCTTATTTACTTAGATTCTACTAAAAAATTATTTCTGGACCTTGCCAGTTATATCAAGTTCATATTGAATTCATCAGAGGGGTTACTCAGGTCGTGATCTCAGGGTCCTGGGATTGAGTCGCACTTCGGGCTTCCTGCTCTTCAGGGAGTCTGCTTCTCCCTCTTCCTCTGCTTGCCACCACCTCTGCTTGTGCTCTCTCTCTCTGTCAAATAAATAAATAAAATCTTAAAAAATAAATAAAGTGATAGTACTCTGTTCAATTTAGCAAATATTTACTATGTACCTGTAATAGTTAAGATGCTAAACTAAGCGTTACAATTAATTCATTGGTTTATTTTATTTACTTGTGTAACTGCCCATTTAAAGTTTAGTCTATTAAAAATAATTTTTATTATTTTCCTGTGGTAATCCAATCTAACCCTTGAAGAGTGGGGAGATTATCCACCATATGCATAATTTATACTAGATTATTAGCATCCAGTTATGTTGTAGTTGATTTGAATGTGTTGAAAAACAAATGAAACAAATGAATGTTTTGCTTACTGCAGAAACCTTGTCATTGAAAATTCAATGTTAGTAAATACCCTATTTTTGTAATTCATGATTATAAGAATGCCAATTTGCATGGCACCTTATGATAAATAATGAACAGTATAAGATTAGAATTTGGTGTTTACTTTATGTCATAATACTTCTCAAGAAATATTTTGTAGCTAATAATCCTGTATTACATACTTGAAACTTGCGAAGAGAATAAATCTTACATGTTCTTACCACAAAAAAAGAAAGAGTAATTATGGGACATAATATTGTTAGCTAATGCCATGGTAGTAATCACTTTGCAATATATAAGTGTATCAAATCAATGTATAAGTGTATCAAATCTACACATAGTCTACCCTAAACGTACACAACGCTATATGTCAATTGCATCTTAGTAAAGCTGGTGAAAAGAAATACTTTGTTGAAATTCACTGTGAACAGTGTAGAGTTTGAAAAGAGAATCAACAGAATAAAAAGCTAAAAGACAAGAATTGGGTGCATTTTTTCATAGTTGCATATTCAGGTTTGTCTAGGTAATAAGAACTTCCTTGGTGTTTCCCCCATTTTAACTGATATTTTTTCTGCTTATTTATAGTTTGTTTTGTCTTCCTTGTGTTAATGAAATTCTGAAAGGACAGTCAAATGTCATGGAGCTTTATTTTATCACCTAAACCTTTGGTTTTTCAAAACTAGACTCAAAAAAATAAAAAATAAAAATAAAAACTAGACTTAAGGGGCACATTGATGGCTCAGTTGGTTAAGCATCTGCCTTCGGTTCAGTGGGGATCTGCTTCTTCCTCTCCCTCTGCTCCTCCCCCTGCTTGTGCACATGCTCTCTCTCTCTCTCTCTCTCTGTCTCAAATAAATAAAGTTTAAAAAAAAATAAATAAAACTGGGTTCAAAATTCAATTAAGATCACATAGACTGTTCACGAATAAGCCACCTTAAATAGAATAAATTATTAACCATAACACAGGAAAATGTAAAAACATTTGGAAAGGAGCAGTGTTTGGAAAAATTCTAAAACAGTAGAGATAATCTTATAATATAATTGAAATTATATTTTCAGACACTGAAAAGATAATAAATAGCCTTTGTCTTGTCAGGTTTTATTGAAGAGATAATATACTGAGAGTTTGTTTTCTTGGTTTTTTCAGCTGTGTGTGAGTAACTTCTGATTATTTTACATTTTTACTGAATATATTTGACATATAACACTAAATTTAAGGTGTGTGTGTTACTTTGATACATTTATGTATTGTAATATGATTGCTCTTGTAGCCATACTAATAACATTATATAATTATAGTACAATATTGTTGTCTATATTCATTATACTGTACATTAGATCTCTGTAACTTATTTACTCTATCCCCAGGGTAACCTACCATTTTACTCTGTTTTTTACAAGTTTGAGTTTTTAGATTTCATGTGTAATCTCACGTGATCACACGTGGTATTTGTTTTTCTCTGACTTATCTCATTTAGCATAATGGGCTCAGTGTCCATCTATGCTGTCACAAATGGCAAGATATCTTCCTTTCTGATGGCTGAGTAATATTCCATTTGTGTATAGATACCACATCTTTTTTTTTTTTTAATCCATTTTATCTATTGGTGGCCATTTAAGTTGTTTCCATATCTTGGACTGATTCTTTTTGAAGATTTTTTAATTTATTTTTTGAGAGAAAGAGCAGAGTGAGTGAGAACACAAATTGTGGGGGAGAGGCAGAGGGAGAGGGAAAGGGTGAAGCAGGCTCTCCACTGAACAGGGAATCCGATGCGGGGCTTGGTCCCAGGACCTTGGAATCATGATCTGAGCTGAAGGCAGACCCTTAAGGTGGATGGAGCCACCCAGGCACCCCTGTCTGATTCTTTTTAAATTAAGAGACTTTCCCTTAAATATTTCATTGCTTTACTCAAGAAGACTAAACACTGTAATATATTAGAAGGAACATAGATCTTTAAAGTCAATTCATCCTGACGGGGAAAACCTAGTAATACATGGCCAGTTATAATATCAGATAAACAGGTAATAACTGAATCACAAACATTTTGCCATTTACTCAAAGCCTAACACTGTCACAGAAGTTAATGAATGCAAGGCAGTTATTACACGTTTAAAAGAAATGTAACCTTACTTTGTAAGTAGGCTAGTCACAGGATATATTGACGGCATAATCATGCTTTATCTTTTCTTGTAAACTGTAAACAACTTAAGATCTGGGACCGGTTCTTACTCACTTCTTCATTCTTCATAGTTCATATCACTGATTCCTGAATTCAGAATGTGAACAGATGTAGGAACAAAAACCAGACTTTTCCTTCTTGACAGTTTAGTGTAAATCCTGGAAAGAAAGGCCTCAATGACTATGATTTCTCTAACTGCCCTGCTTGTCCCTACTATCACACATAATCAGCTAAATTGCTATACCTCTAACAAAAGAGACCGACTCTCAGCTGCTTTTCTCTGTTAAAAAAAAGTATCTTACTCATATGGTGACCTCTCAGGATTTTCTGGCCCTTTGTAGCTATTGTGTGCTTTAATGAAGACCCATACATATGCATTGTTTCCTTCAAAACCATTGTTATGAAAATATTCTGAATACGGTAAAAGCACTTCCTAGTAAGTTTCCACCCTTGAAATCCAGCCACTTTTAATGCAAGTTACAGTAATCAAAATTCTTGGTTCAAATAATTTTTAAAAAATTGTACTCTTGTTGGAGTTGGGCTGCAGAAGATGGTGGTCTCCACAGACAAATTATGAAAACAGAATACATAGCCTGAAAGTAAAATGTGGACCTAAATATCCCTCCTCCATCTGTTAGATTTGTAACCAAAATTAATATGAATGGAATTAATAATTCCAGTGGATGCAGAGGGCATATCAGTGTTATCAAAATGGCAAAAGTCATACAGCATTAAAGTTGTATTTCAAAAGCCTAAAACGTCTAGTGATGTCCAAAGAAAACACAAAGTTTCTATAGCCACCAGAAGGAGAGAGAACAATTAATTTTAGTGGATCTTAAACTTGTCTTAAATCAACAATCTTCTGTTCATATTAATATATTGATTAAATAGTACAATGTAAAATACCCACACATTAAGTAAAAGAATTCCCGCTGGTAAACATCACCTGGATGTTTGTAATAATATATTTAATATCTATACACCATTACGTTTTAAGTTTACGGGAGGAAAAATGCAGCACAATTTTCTTTCCTCTTGTTAAGGTGCTGTCACTTAAGCATAAACCCGGAGTACTCCAAATAGAATTCAGGTTTACAGGATGAAAGCCTAGGGAAAAGAGTCAGATGCTATAAAAACGCATGTATTTCTGAAAAGAAAAAAAAAATCTCAAGAAAGAAAAACAGGCATGCTTTATCCAGCTTGCTTCGTGAAAGAGCTTCAGTTGAAATTGTCTAAAGTAACAGGTATAAGGAATATTGTCACAAGTTGCAAATGTTTGAAGCACTATGAGTACTGACTACTAGTAGTAGCATAAATATGTTCAGGATTGTTTTGATGCCTATATTTTATGAGAAAAAATTGTGGTGGAGGAGGTTGATGAATTTCTGTTAAAAACCATTCCTTTGTGTTACAGGAAATGGGGTAAATAATGGTTTACCATCTTCGTTTGACAAACCATGCATTTTAGTGAAATCAACACAAAGGAAATAGATGTATGGATATGTAATTTTGAGATTAAAGTGAGTCTTAAAATGTGAACAGAACGTGGAAAATGTCTGGCGGTGGGGGGCGGGGATTGCACTCTCTTTAATTGGCCAGTTGCACAATAAAGTTCATTTCAGTTTTCACCTGCTTGTTTTATTTGGGGCAACATATCCTCTTACTCATAAAGCATTCAAAACCTTTGAGAAAGAGAACAAGCACAGAGAGGAGGAGAAAAAATATTGACTTGTCTAGGAAAAAATGCAACTGTGATTACCCAAGATTCTAGAGGAAGAACAAGTGCTCAACCAACATGTTCAACTCAGAGCTCCCAGAAAAATCTGTTTTCTTTGACGTGGTCCCAGGTCCATCCTTGGATTTTTGATCCCCAAGAGAGTCTAGTTGACCTTTTGTCTTGGAACTTAAAGTACTTTGTATGCACCTTCTGGCAAAGCCCTTTACTATAACTTTTCTTTGTTGATGTCCAGTCATTCAGCTGCCCCCCTCCACTGATTTTCTGGATTCTACTGTGAATCCCTATAAGTCATTATATTGACAAGTTGGAGTTTATTAGAGAAACCAGTTCACTTACACTCTTGTAACTCTTCAGAAGGAAACTGATTAATTGTAAAATATTAGGAGTAGCTACTATTATTGCATATCTGATCTATTCTAGGTACAGTAGTAGGCATTCTCTACATGCCTCTTAATGATAGAGAAAAATCAGTTTGTTCAGTGGAAGTGTGTAGACCTTCATTCTGCAGTAGGTTGTCTGGTCCAGCTTGTGGAATCCTTAAATACTTAACTTGAGGTTAAGATTTCATAGCTTTGTAGTTCATTTTGTTTGCTCCTCCATCCACAGACCAGGCCATACACAGCCCACACCTGTGGAAGGGAAGTGCTCACATGTGCTCTCACCAGTGGCCTGAGGCCTCAGTTTGACTTTTTTTTTTTTTTAGCTCTAAAATGGTCTCCCTTGGAAGGTTATACACTTACAGATTATAAAATTGAAAGTTGAGAAGGGGTTATTGTTAAGTAAATCCCTGCCCCAGGGAAGGAAGAGATGAAGCAGGGATGTTCCCCACGTGACAGAGTATATGGTCACACACCACCTGTGTATGCAACATAGCATCACAAGGGGCATGTGAGCCCCCAGTTGGGTCACTTACTGCTTGGGAAGAACATTGGTGGTATTGAGACAGCCTCGTGTAGCACTTCAGCCCCCCGAGTACTGCCACAAGTGTAGTGGGTCACCTCAGGATGTTGGCTCTCTTTTTTCGGGCCACTATTTCATGATACATAACAAAAAAAGGATTTGGAGCACCTGGGTGGCCCAGTGGGTTAAGAGTCTGCCTTCGGCTTAAGTCATGATCTCAGGGTCCTGGGATGGAGCCCTGGATCGGGCTCCCTGCTCAGCCTGGAGCCTGCTTCTCCCTCTGCCCTTCCCCCTGCTCATGAGCTCTCATCCTTTCTCTTTCTTTCACTTTGCCTCTTTCTGAAATAAATAAAATCTTAAAAAAAAAGAAAGAAAAAAAGAAAGGATTTGTCTCGGCCTCTCTCCAAACTAAACAATCCATGAACAGAACTCAGAGAAGTTGTTTCACTAAATACATCCTCGCTACTATCACCATAACCTCTAAGCTGATACCAATCAAAAAAGAAGCTAAGACACCATAGCGCTACAAATGCAGGCAGATTTAAGAAAGCAAATGGTGGCCCTGTATTCTGCAACTATATCCTGTATCCAAAGACTGGGCTCTGTGAACCAGACCACACTCCTCCTCCAGAAATTGGGCAGCAACTCTCCCCAGGCCCTAGATCATGGTACAAAGACCAGCCACCCTGATCCCATGAAGGCACAGCAATCTACCTCCCATAGCACCACTTCCTGTGTCTCCCCTCTTTCTCAGATCAGAGGAAAGTGATATTTGCAGTTATCTGTGGTCTAAATGCGGGTGAAATTTTGTTGTTACTCTTAGAACGTTTTGCTCTCCAGATTAGTACTTTTGCCCAAATCCCAGAACCACTGAGTGTGGAGCTGGACATGGGACTCTATCTCAGGACCCCAAGATTATGACCTGAGTGGAAATTGAGAGTCGGACCCTTAACCGACTGAGCCACCCAGGTGTCAGGGCATTAGGATTTTTAGAAGGGATTCTCCGTAACTGATTCTAATGTGCAGTCAAGAGTGAAAAGCACTGATGGATCAGATTTTGATGATGTACCAGACATCACTTGACATGGAAATGACAGATGCAGAGTCCCCCAAGAACCTTAATTCTTGGGGAAGGAGAGATAAATGAAGGAACAGTTTTGGGAACCTAAAATAAATATTATAATGGAGGACTCTACCACAGACTGTAGAAGCACAAGAAAAGGAACCATTCAATCTGTCTTGAGGAGTCAGGGCAAACATTTCAAAGAGTAAGGCGGGCAGACAAATGAGGTGAGCACTCCAGGTGTAGAAGCATTGGAAGGTATAGAGTGCTTCAAAAACTTCAGGCAGTGAAAGTGTTTGAAGATAATGCTGGGTTTGTAGGCAACAAGCAGGTCCTGAAGGATCTTGTCAGTATTGAGAATGATGGGCAGCCTTTGAAAAGTTCTGAGCAGACGAATGATGCAATTACCCCTTCGTCTAATTCACTTGTCTCTGGCATCAGTGTGGATTTAAGGGCCTGGGGAGACTAGATGCAGCAAGATTAGACCAAAGTCTGTAACAAAACTACAAGAGAGCAAGTATGATTGTTTCTGGCTCCGGAAGAAGTCTCCTAGAGATCCGTGATAAATCTCACTTCTCACAATAACTTGCACTTGAATACTAGGTAGTCGTGGTAAAGTTTTCTTCTCTATTTTAGAAACGATATTCTTTTAAAAGCCTATTATTTTGTTCCTGGGGATCAGTGAGTATCCCATTAGGAAATACGGTTAACCCCTACATGGTTCAAAACTAAGAGATCTTAATAGAGAGCTGAGGGGAAAATGAGGCATGCTGACGCACCCAGAGTCTAGCAGGGGTGGAAAGCCATTACCACTTCTGAGGCTGAAGGGGAAAGGGAAGAAGCAGACACTAGTGAGAACCAGAATCAAGGAAGAGATGCTGCCAGCAGGTGTGGACAGAAACAGCTGCTGCCAGAACCGTACCTGGAACAAGGCTGAAACCGAGAAGCCCCCTGACCTTGTTCTCTTTGTCCTCCCCTCTCTGATCTGATGATGACTCCCCTTGGCCAAACCCAACCTGAAGCCATTCATAAAGGAGCCCAGGAGGTTTCATTCAAAGTGTTTGGACTCCTGAGAGCATAAAGAAGGTCAGAAAAGGACAGAGAATGCATCCAGAGGCCAACAGAGAATAACCAGGCTGTGGATGAACATGATATCAGAGCAAAAATATCTTAGACATGATCTCCCTCCTGATGGTCAGTAGATGCCTAAAGAAAAATCATGGTAGACTGTATAACACCACAACCATTGGCTATAAAGCAGGAACCTTCTTCCCACGGACCAGACTACCAAGAAATTCCAGAGAGTCAATAAGGACTTTTGTAGGAGAGAAAAGTAACTGCTACTAAATTGAGGACATTTTAATTAAAAGCTAAAATTAGAGAGTCGACATAGTTCAGGTATTAAAATTTTTCTTATCTACTCAAAACTTTATCCATTTCTTATTATTCCTCTAAGGTATGGCAACATCAAGAACTCATAAGAAATACAGCTAAGGGAAGTATGGTATGCCAGATGCTTTGTATATGGAGTTCAGTGAGACACACACCTGGAGTGTGCTTATAGTAACATTCGTAAAGGTGCACACAGGTATTGGGTACCATTGGGTGAAGACTGTCCTTCCTCTAGCTGGGAATTTTGGCCTCTTTTATGCAGTCTACAGCTTTGGGAGGGTTCAGTGGTTCCCAGAGAGAGAGAATACCTATGTAGACAACTATTCAGAAAATCAGCCCTGGAAATAAATCGGATACGATTTGCCACAGGTATCCCCTTGTTAAAGCATCTGGTCCCTCCTTTTGGGAAATTAACAGTTATCAAGTATCAGATGTTAAATTATAAATCCTAGTGTTTTATTAGCCTAAAAGTCAGGGTAAAACTGAACCACTGGGGTAGGTGAGACAGAATTCTTCATATAAAGTATTGCAAACTCATTACCACTATGTATACTGACCACTGATATTTAAAAATGTTCCTCATCAGGGCACCTGGGTGGCTCAGTTGGTTAAGTGTCTGACTCTTGGTATTGGCTCAGGTCATGACCTCAGGGTTGTGGGATTGAGCTCCACATTGGGCTCTAAGCTCAGTGCAGACTCTGCTTGTCTCTCTCTCTTCTCCTCCCCCCTGCTCCCTTGCCTTCTCTTTCTAAACTAAAATCTTTTTAAAAAACAGAAAAATTTAAATGTTTCTCACAATTCATTTGCAAGATTGTGTGGTAGTGCTTTACACATATGTAAAGGCATTTGTTTAAAAATATTTTCATAAAACTTGTCTGTGGATATACCCTTCTGCCCCATCAGGTTGTGAAGGCCCGAGGGTTTTGTCTTATTCCTTTTGTAGTTTTTACACAGGCTACTACATTTTCTTATATATTGTAGCTGCTCAGAAAATCTGTATCAAATGCTGAAAGGAACTGCTACATTAAATATGAGTACAACTTAAAAATTATACTTCTCATTAGTCAAATAATCTGTGGAACTGAAGGTACTGTACTTCTGTGGCACACTTGGATCATCAGTTTTAAAAGCATTTAATTTTCAGTGGAATAACTGTGGTGATCATTTTGCAGTATATACAAATACTGAATCCTTACATTGTAGGAAACATGTTTAATACTGAGATGATACTGAAGTCATTCCATCTTTCTTTGATAATTTAGGAAAGCTTTCAAATATTTCAGAGCCTCAGGGTCACTAGTGAGAATATCAGTTTTCAATGATCTGTGTGGGAGAAAGCATTAATAGGAATTTCTAGTTGACAGAATATCAGAAAAACTAGACTTTATTTTATTATGGTTGGTTTTCACTGAAGTAACTGGAATGTGGCCTATTGACCTTTTTACTTAAAAGGCTCTAATCTTAATAAAGCTAGCTCTTGGTATCCAAAATTCCTTGCTTTATCCTGTTCCCCATAGTCCATTCTATGAAGTGGGAAAAAGTTTTTAAGTTCGCCCAAGATGACTGAAGTTGACCCCCAGGCTTGAATGAAAGAGACATCTCGTAGGTCCATAGTGAAGATCTCAATCCTTCTAAAGATCTCCTATTTCACTGCCAGGGGCTAAAAAAAGAGCTTTGTAACATTCAGCTGTCCAGCAGGGTTTAATACTTCTACTAAAGAAAAGCTTTTATTTTGGATTTAGGCGAAATGTTCCCATCACTCATGAGTGTGTTGCAAGACTATAAAATTACTCATACAGTTGCAGCAAAGACAAGGCATGTTTGAATGAGAAAAAAACATGAATTATACTTTTTAATAATAGAAGGGATTTCTTACAACCTTCATTCCCACACACATCTAAGCTTGATGGAGAGTTGTACAAATTCAATTTCATAAAAGTAGTTTCAACTTCACACACTTTTTTACTTCTTTCAACACATAACATTCTTCTGTATATCACCCCTAACATAAATCAGTTTTCGTAGATGAGTTTTTTTTTTATTTCCTATTTCTTAGATAACTAAAAACTATTATTTGGGTTATGGTGCTGGTTATAGATCTCTGATTTTTTTTTTATGTCAGGTTGTGCCTTGGTAAACCAGAAGAATTCACACACGTGTATGTGCACACACACACATGCACTCACACTTGCTTTTTGGCTCTTCTTCCAACTAATTGGCTGACAAGGCAGGAGAAAGGAAGGTCCTGGCTTCCATGTTGCCCCACAGTCAACCAACAGGGTTGGTGCATACTAACAGAAATGAATAAGTGTTCTTTCTAGTGCATCAGTTCTTCTGGGAAGCTGGTGTGTTCTCTATGGCCATGAGAGAGAAATTCTCAGTTACCTTCAGAAAGTATGGGGTATCTGTTAAGCCAAAAAGAGAGAATTTTAATGAAGATAAGAATAATGATCACCAATTAGGTATAGCTTGTCCCCATTCCACTAAGTCCCAGCCTTCAAGCACATATTTCAGTTTTCATCTAATTTAGCCAATAGTCTGGTGACCACGTAAAGGGAGTCTCATTATAAGGTGGATATTAATGGCCGTGGAGAAAACCAAAGACCAGAGAGATGTTCCAAGGATTTCCTCCAGTCAAACATGCCATTTACTAAAAGAGGTGAGTTCAGATGGAAGAATTTAGAAACTACTTTCACTTATATCTTGTCAGCAAGACTGTATTCTATAAATTAAAGGGAAAATTTAGATAGACTTAAACAACTAGTATTGCCAACTTAAAAAAAATGTGAAGATGAGAGAAGAAGTTATGAACCCAGTTTTTAAGTAACTGTGAGGATGAATTTACTGATCTAATTCTAATACAGTAAAACCCACTTGAAAGCTGAAAGATACAGGGTAGTGCTAACAAAGGTGCATAACAATCTTAAAGAAGTAGTACCTCCTGGAAATCTGGAGATTGGATTTGTGACCTTTCTGATCGTGCTTCATCTCGGTGGTTCTTTAGAGATTGAAAACCAGACTGGATACTCGTGGCTGATCCAATGGCAGAAGCTTACCCTTATTTAATTTTTCTCCAGTCAAGGGTACAGTGTTTACTCTGGTAAATCATCCTTGAGTCTTGACTCTCTTCTTTTAAACTTCCTCCCCAGCTGATAGGAAAGCAAGAGATTGAGACACCATTTGTGACATCAAGAAGGGGATGAACACTGGGGAACCTGGGTGGCTCAATCAGTTAAGCATCTGACTCTTGGTTTTAGCCCAGGTCATGATCTCAGGTTCCTGGGATCAAACCCCAAGTCGGACTCCAGACCCAACAGGGAGTCTGCTTAAGATTCCTCTCTTGCTCTGTCCCTCCCACTCATGCTCTCTTTCTCTCTAAAATAAATAAGTAAAATCTTAAAAAAAAAAAAAAAAAGGAGATGAACACTAAAAAAGGTGAGGGGAGTCACCACCCAGGATGGGTTAAGTGTAGGGTTAGGGGAAATTTTAGAAGAAGCCATACCTAAGTAAATTCTTTTTTTTTTTTTTAAGATTTTATTTATTCATTTGACAGACAAAGACCACAAGTAGGCAGAGACAGGCAGGCAGAGAGAGAGGAGGAAGCAGGTTTCCTGCTGAGCAGAGAGCCCCATGCGGGGCTCGATCCCGGGATCCTGGGATCATGACCTGGACTGAAGGCAGAGGCTTTAACCCACTGAACCACCCAGGCGCCCCACCTAAGTAAATTCTTGATATATGTTTCGGGTTGAGCTAAGTAAAGAAACTGGGGAATGTGTTCCAAACAGAGGAAACAAAAGGAAAAGTTTGAGTCTTGACATGACATGGCTTGTGTAGAGAATCATAGGAAGTCTGGTATGAATTCAGAAAGCATGAAGTGGGAAGTGGTGGGAAATATGTTTGTAGAGAAATTTCTAGCATGGACCAGATCCTGCAGGTGTATATCCTGCTAACAAGTTGTGTTTTGCTAAGTCACTTAGTATAGAAGATAAATTTGAGGGACATAGTGCAAGAATCAAGGTGGTTTCTTAGGCATCCAGGTAAAATGCTTCTCCCTCAAAATTGTCAGCATAAGTCTGTCTCAGAAGACTTCACTGACACATGTAATGAGCTATCTCAAAAACGAGCATCAAGACGTTGCATTGAAGTTCAATCTTCATGTGAGATAAAATTTTGCACCGACAATTCAATAATTGAGAAATATGGAGTAAAAGAAGAATTTAAGACCGCTTGCCAAACCCATTGGTTGGGCAACCAAACCTTTAGTTAGACAGTATGTCCTAGAAAGAACACTACATTCGGACAACGGCTGCCTCCTCCTCCTTAGATATTTTGAGTAAAGATTAAAGCAGCACAGACTTCTGTGAACATTACCATTCTAGTGCTAAATAGACACGTCCGTCTCATGAGGGCACATCTGTGCTGGCTGGGATCAAAACACGGGCCTGAAACCTAGCACTCCAGTGGCACGTGGTAGGTTTTACGTATCTATTTGAAAACTGATCTCTGCAAATGGCTTCTTCCTTACCAGTAGCTATGTAACTTGAGAAAACCTGACATAGCTGGGCTTAACAACAGCCCAGTAATTGTGCGAGAAACTGCATCTTGTGAGGATTGAAAATGAAGGACAAAACAGGAAACAATGTAAGAATGCCTGGAGTAATACATGGGCGTGTGAAATTTGCCTGACTTGGCTTGTCCACATCTCCTCTGGAAAATTTATTTCATCGCATTTATCCTACGCAAACTGCCCAGTAGTGCTCATTACTTCTGTTGGTACTGTGTGTGGTAGGCAGAATACTGGCCTCTCAAAGACGTCTCCATCCTGATCCCTAGGACCTGTGAATGTGTTAGGATATGTGGCAAGAGATAAGTACGGTCGCAGGTGGAAGTAAGGTTTCCATTCATCTGACTTTAGGATAGAGAGATTATCCCAGACTATCTGGGTAGACCCAAGGTCGTCACAAGGGCCTCTTGCAGAAGTGGGAGGCGGAAGAGTCAGAATCAGAGAGGTGGCACCGTGAGAAAGAACTGACTGGCTTTAAAGCTGGAAGATTACCACCAGTTAAGGAAAGTAGGTGATCTGTACAATGTGGAAAAGGCAAGAAATTCGATTTACCCCTAGGGGGCTCCAGAAGGAATGTAGCCCTGCCAAGACCTTGATTTTGGTCCACTGACACCCATTTCGGACTTGTGACCTCCAGACCTGGAAGAGAATAAATCTATGTCGATTTAAACCACTATTGGTGGCAATTCGTTATAGCAGCAGTTGAAAACTGATACATCATGTATGCAACAAATGTCATTTAGCATTGTTCGCTGAAACTTACATCGATGCATTAAGAGGGATCTAAAGCCCCCAGTTTCTACTCAATCCACTCTTTTATTCATACTGCAACATCCTCATTTTTGTCAAAGGCAATAGGGACACAATAGGACACCAAAGAACCTTGGGGAGATAGGAACAAATATGCTTTTCTATTTTTCATTAGCTGATTAGATACGGTTTCATACGATGTTTTATTTAAACTCCTTCGTTAAATACAATCACCTTCACCCCTTGGAGGATTTAGCCAGAGCAATTTGGCAAGTGATTATGTGAACTGAGAATTGCTAAAAAAAAAAAAAGAAAAGAAGAAGAAGAAGAAGAAAGAAAGAAAGAAAGAAAATAGGTCAGTGCTGAGCTCCTTTTACCTTAACCAGACTTGGTGTTGTTTCCACTTACTTCTTCTTGACCCTCTTTCATTCAATTTCTTCTGTTAACTGCTGTCTGTATCCAAAGAACAAAGCACGCAGTTTCACTCCGCATTTCCCAGGCCTCCCAAGGAGGACCTGGTCCTAAGGTCAGCACATTGAGGCACTGATGAGAACGGACTGTCCTGCTGTGGGTAGCTACAGCTCCACCTCTGGGAAGGCCTTGACAGCTCTCCCACCCCGTCCCCCACCTCCGGAGACCGTCCCCCTCCCGCTCCCTCTTGCGCTGCTGCTGCCTGAACAAAGCATCCAAAGCATCCCATCAGCGCTGTTTACCACAGGAAGCCGGCCAAGGAAGTCGTAACAGGACAATAGACATACAATCTGATAACCTTGTGAGCTCCAATCAAAGCTCCTAACAAGTGGGAGAGGTTGGTGAAGTGGGATAAAACTGCTGCAGTATTTGGGTTTGTTGAAGTGGCTTTTCAGGTTTTCTTTTTCCCCAGCTGAAGGAAAAAAAAAAGTAGTATTTCTTATCCGTTTATTTAAGATTAAAACCAGGCACAAGGACACTAAACAAAACAACATGTACAAGGCTAAGGTTAACTTTTAAAAGAATACAAATTATAAACGGAGAGGGATCTACAAAGTTTGTAATTATCTCCTAATGGAAAATAACATAAAACTTTCTTTGTGTTGCCAGATCTCTGCAGAAGTGTAGTAAGTGTGGAATAACCTTCATGATCCAGAAAAAGTTAGGGATATGAATTAATTTGTGTAAATGATAACCAGTAATGAACTCATTTCAGATAAGAGGGCAAGGATGATCAAGGTCTTTGTATTTTCTGTTGTATTTACTTCACATTACAGGATACTGTTTCAATACACAGAGGTCTGGCCAGGTTCGGTTTGGCCTCTTATTCCCTCCCTCATACCCACCTTGTGCTTCAGGGAATGTTCTGACCTTTAAAAATATAATATTAATCCCACAGTTATCTCCCTAGTTCCGCAACGGACATTAACATACATTCCACAACTGTCTAAACTGTGGCGTTTTACACAATGTCTTAGTCACCCTCCCCCGCCTTCAGTTCCCGAGTTCTTGCCATTTCCATGATCCTGCAGGAAATAGCACGGACCTCCAAGTCAGCCCTGGGCACTGCTCAGGCCCCAGGACCTGGTTAGTCGTCTCTGTGCCTCAGTTTCTTCATCTGTAGCAAATGACAGGATCATAAACAGATTCAACAAGTGGGCCTTTGGACACATTTGAGTGGGTCATTTTTACATCTGGTGTTAAAGGTTAAAAATAGGTGAAACTTGACTCCTCCTGATGAATCTTTTGCTCTTGTGTTTCTCTGAAAGATTAATTCACCACAGCTAAGTTCATACGGGCTTAGTACTCTGTATCTAGGTAGGGCATTTTATTGTGAACATTTTGTTCAGCCATACTTTACTGTTTTACTATTTGGAAGTCCCAAGCAACGATTCAGAGTGTGTGTGTGTGTGTGTGTGTGTGTGTGTGTGGTGTAGGTATGTGAATGTCCCATACTTGGGAAAAAAAAGCTTCTTCTGTGGCATTGGAAAATTGTAGTGATAAACAGAAATCACTTTATTTTTCCTATTGGCCTTTATTTGGGAGGGTGATAAAGTGGCGTTTCTCCAATTATGACTTGGAAAGTCTGAAAATAACAAAAAGGCCTGTGTTGCTTCCTCTCCATCTTGTATATAACTTAAATTGAAAAAAATCTCAGAAATGAAATTTGGAGAGGATAAAAATCATTATTTTTACACATATGGTACATGTGTAGTTTCAATTCACCAAGATGACGGTGAGAAAATAGAAAAAGCAGAATAAAAAGCAATGTATTTGCTATGTATTTGGCAGCCAACTACATAAATAGGTGGTGTATTGCAGGGTTTATCTAACAATTACATAAAACGATTGAGTCTTGGCAGTGAGAAGTTCAATATGGGTTTTCTGTTTCTTAGCTTTGAGTGTTTTTAGTTTAAAAATATTCCTTTACGTAGATTTCCAGGTAGCCTTTTACTTATATGTCTATGAATCCATTGTTTAAAAGGCTTCACTGCCCTAAATATCTTCACCACTGGTCTCTTCCAGTACCTAACACTTCTAGCAATTTTACATCTTCGTACGAGGCCACTGAAAGATTGTTAGAGAATCCACAGTATTTGGAACGGATAGATAGGTCATCATTATTCAGCAACAAGTCTAGCATGAATTAGTTTAAAAAGGTATGGCATTTCTTGGGTTAGTGATCTTTATGGAGTCTTAGACTTTGAACATGGTAATTCAGATCTAGCTGATTCTAACCTTATTTTTGTATATCCAACTCAATTGAAGGTTTAGTTTCATTGATAAGCATGCTTCTTGGTACTAGACTGAGTCTACCTGTAATCACCAAATCATCTTTAGGAATACACTGAAGGAAGAAATACTATTGGTGATGAAGATCTAAATTTATTCAGTGCCTCCATGTCTTTTTGGAATTCAAAATAACAAATGAAATTCAAAATACTGTATCAGGGGTGTTTGGCTGGCTCAGTCAGTAGAGCATGCAACTCTTGATCTCGGAGTCATGAATTCAAGCCCCACAATGGGTAGAGAGATGACTTAAATAAATAAAACCTTCAAAAATACTGGATCATCCAAAGGTAAATACAACAACTATAAAACGAGAACATATACCATCCCCAAAGACTAACCACTGCCTGAAGTAGGGTAAGGCAATTAAGATGTCCATGAAGTATTTTTCCATCCAGAGGCCAACTCTAAATATTTCTAATGCAACATGTTGAAATGAGACAGTGTTTTATGTTCTAGTATGAAAATATTGACTCAGTTTAGCTCACTGATATGAAATGTGGAACTTGTGAAATTCAAGTATACTCTGCAAGTCCCATTTTTTTTTCTAAAAAGGGCTCTTACCTATAATCAAGGTGACATGTAAATAATTAGCTTGAGTTTTTGAAATGTAAATAGGAGACGGTCTATTAGCTTGCTAATTGTTGGTCCCTTAGAACGTGGAGTGTAATTCGATTTTTAGCCATACTGGAGGTATGCCAAAGAGTGATGTAATTGAGAATAAGAAGAGACTGGATCCACTGCTAGCTAAAGGCAGATGTGATCATCTGCCTTTATATCCATTTGGCCTTTCATCTCTGAAATTCTAGCAATCCAGAAAAGTCAACTGAAAGGGATTTCAAGACAGGACTCACCTTTTGTTTATTCTGTGTTTCCTACTATATCTGGCACACCACTGAGTCTGGGCTTAGTAGGCAAAGCTTGGCGCAGAGTTGAATGAGAAGGAATCAAGAGAAGTTTGTTTCTGAGTTCCATTTGAATGTTGTCAAGGGCATTTATTCCCAAAATTGATTCATTTTGATCTTCAATAACTAACGTTCCACATTGCATTTTCTGCATCAAAACATTCAAGTTGTATTGAAATGCCTTAAGATCAAATTAGATATTTCTAGCATTGATAGGCGTCACTTGCACTGGACTTGGACTTAGTCATTTCTTAACTAAAGAAGTAAATATTGTGTTGATTTTGCCAAACAGGTTATTTGAAATAGCAGCCCATGTTCTTAAATGAAAAGTTACCTTGTGATGCAAGAAAACAACTATAAAACACAGAAAGAATGGATATTTTATATGGTTTTTAAAATACTGTATCTACTAGTTTTATAATTAATGTAATTCACATAGTGCCTGGGGCTTATTAGAGAAGTTACATGAACTGGAGTGGTAGAATCTAACTTCTTCGATTCTAATGTTAACAAGAGAAGTCATATATGAGTGACTACTTCTCAGACCACAAACTTAGCCTTCTGACTACTGGAGTAGTAAAACTCCAAACTGAAATACCTCATTAAAACATTCTTTACATTTGCAGCTGCTTTTGCTTGCCCTTAGTTGCTCGGCTCCAACCCTAAATTTACAAACCGTGTGTGTGTGTGTGTGTGTGTGTGTGTGTGTGTGTGTGTATGTGTGTGTGTTCCTCAACACACTAGTACCCTTGGGAAGCGTATAATCTTTTAAACTGAGATATTTTTGGTACAGATTGTAAATTAGAGCAGTAACAAAAGTGACACTGTATCTTGATTGAATTTCAAATGCAATCTTTGTTCAGTTAAAAAATAACGAACTAGATTTATTTAGAGTCTCAGTTATGACCTTGCAAATAAGGTAGCTTTGGAAATGACGTGCACCCTTCTGGGTTCTTATTTTACTTTCAAATGGCTTTACCTATAATTCACAAATTGATGTTAACAACCCTGAGTAATTAAACAAATGACCCCATGTCAAAACAACAACAGAAAGAAGAATGAAATATCCTTCTGGAAGCAGGGACTCTCTGGGCTTTGTCATCATAACACTATCCACAGGAAAATGACACCCCTTTACACAGTGCCTTGCTGAGGTCAGCATCTTGGCTTCCCAACATGATGATGCTCAAACCTGTTTGAGTATTCTGTAAATGCTAGAACAAGATACTTGAACAAGAGATGTAAGATTGCACAGAATCAGAATTTGAAAGTAGGAAGGAGCCTAAGTGGTTGTCTACTTCAATCTGTTAGTACAGGTTTCCTCCACAATCCTAGCTTTCCAGAGTTTTGGCTTGTGACCCAGAATAGAAAAGAGATGCATAACATACATTCTGATGCTCTATATACCAACTGGGGCCTAACCGGACCTGAGAGTTTCCATAAAACAGTACTTACTGTGGGCAAGGAATTCAGATACTTTCCCCCTTGTGTTCTATTTTATATCTGTTTTTAATTTGCTGATGGGTTGAAACTTGTTCACCATCCTTGCTACAAAAAGTGTGGTCGGTGAACCAGCAGCTGCAGCATCACTTAGGAGTTTTTTAGAAAAATGCAGATTCTCAGGCTGCCTAGGTGGCTCAGTCAGTTAAGCATCTGCCTTCAGCTCAGGTCATGATCCCAGGCTCCTGGGATCCAGCCCCATGTCGGGCTCTGTGCTCCATGGGGAGTCTGTTTCTCCCTCTCCTTCTGCCTTTCCCCCCAGCTCATGCTCTCTCACGCTGGCTCTCGCTCTCTCAAACAAATAAAATATTTTAAAAAGAGAGAAATACAGAATCTCAGGCCTCAGCCCAATCTAGTGAATTAACAGGCACGTTTTAACACGAGCCCCAGGTGATTCCCAGCACTTTAAATTTTGAGAAGATTGTTCTACCTCATCCCTAAGGGCAGTCAAGCCTTTCCTTGAACCCTCTCACTGTGAGGTGTTTTTGCCCTCCTCAGGTACCACCTTTTATTTTCAAACAATTATGTTTACAGAAATATCTTCGTTACATTAAGTGGAAAATTGGTACGTAAAGCACCAACTTGGAGACCAGCACGGAAACAGCATTTCACAAATGATAAACCCTTGTCCTTTCCCACAGAAGCTCCACCCACTGGCACTAGTCTATCTTCTTGTGAAATTAACTTAAACTTATTTGCACAGGGCAGTCTCTCTGCTAAAAATAGAGGACTCTCTGCGACTCCTGATTTCTCTCTCATCCTACACCTAAACAGTCAACAGTCCTGATGAATTTACCTTCCAAATATTTCTCCAATTAAGTATTTCTCAAATTAGTGTCCAATAAGCCAAGGATGAAGGAGGACTGTTTGATAAACATGGAAAGTCATGGCAGCAAATTAAGCATTCACGATGCTCATTTAGTGAGACATTTAATCCACATTCTGAAAAAAAAAATGGCAATTCTCAGTACATTTTGTTAATAAAGAGCTATTGTTTTGACCTCCAGAGACCCTAAAGCTCAAAAGCATGCCACCACCCAGAATACCCTAACATCTCCCGGTTCTTATCAGACTAGTGCCCAACTCCCTGGCATCTGATTCATCCCTCTGGAAAATCTGGAATATTCTGCACACGTTCAAAATGCAATGAATATTTATTTCTTAGCATGCTTTCCATTCTGCCCACCTGGAGCTGTTCCCATTGTTCATTTCAGTGTACCTCCCACTGTGTCAGCTGTCGAGTTGGAGACCACTCGGTGATCCAGCTGCGACATAAAATGTAATTGCGAATCATCCCTGGACTGAGACATTTTCTCCCTTGAGACTCCACGGATTGAAGCTGGGTTACATACAAGTGTGCGTATAAACATATTTCCCATATCTTTTTGACACTCAGAATGGCTTGTATTCTTATGAACAGAAGAGGACTTGGTATTTAAGAGAATGTCATTGGGTCGATAAGATAAAGTCATGAGAACAGTCTTCCCATTCTTTGGGAAATATCTGGGATGTATGTTGAGGGGTAAGGGAGTTGTCAGGCCAGTTCTATGACCCGGTTCCCTGGAGATGAAGTTTCCTTCTCAAAATCAGTTCTTGCCATTACTTATTACTTTGCTGACATTGGGTCAAGGAAAAATGCTTTAAACCTTTTAAGCTTTAGAATTTCAGGCATGGGGCTGTCTCGTGAACAGGAAGATGGAAGAAAGAACATTTCCCAACTTTGTCCTCTGTGTGAGTTCTTGATAACAATCCCGTGTAATAGACCGAGCAGCCCTCTGTGTTACTGGGAAAAGGGCTGATGCTTCTGCAATCGAAACCAAACAGAAAACTTTTCTGCCCCTCATTGAGAATTGTTTTTACTGTTTTGCTTCATGCCTAACAAACTGATGTGAGTTGTACCGAGTAAAACAATACAACTAGACTCTTGTATCAATGCCATGTAACCTACCAGATGACCTAATGTTGTTAAGTTTTGTTAGGAGTGAAGGTGAAGAAACACCTTTTTAAAAATGGCTTTATTGACATACCATAAATTCTCCCATTTGAGCTGTACAATTCAAAGGCTTCTAGTATATCCACAGAGCTGTAGATTTTTGAAAATTTTTGAATTTTTGATTTTTGAAGCCATTTTTGAACATTTTCATTACCCTGAAAAGAAACTGCACACCCTTTAGTAGTCTCCTGCCATCTTCCCTGTCCCCCACCCCCACTCCTGGACAGGCACTAATCTGCTTTTCATCCACATAGATTTGCTTGTTCTGAACATTTCATAAAAATGGAATCGTACAATATGCAATCTTTTGTGACATTCATTCCTTCTTTCATTTAACATAGTATCTTCAAAGTTTACTCATTTATTGTAGCATGCATCAGTACCTCGTTGCTTTTTATAGCTGAAAAATATTCTGTTGTAGGGTTACGCCACAATTTGTTTATCTGTTCATTTGTTGGTGGACATTTTGGTGGTTTTCCACCCTTCGGCCATTACGAATAATTCTGTGATGAACTTTTTGTGTACACAGGCATTTAAAATTCTCTTCATTATTCTTAGAAATATGGAGGAGGGCGTGGATTTCATGGAGCACTGCGTGTTATATGCAAGCAATGAATCATGGAACACTGCATCAAAAACTAATGATGACTGTATGGTGACTAACATAACAAAAACGTACAATTATAAAGATTTGGAAAGAAAAAAACCTTTTAGGTCATAATGGTAACTCCATAAGTAAATGTTTGAGCACTGCCCAAACTGTTCTTCAAAGTGGCTGCACCACTTAGGGTGCCACCGGCAATATATGAGGGTTCCCTTTGTTCCACGTCCTCAGCAGCATGTGGGATTATCTATTTTTTTTATTATAGTCATCCTAGTGGGTGTCAAGTAGTATGTCATGATGATTTTGATATGCATTTCCAAAGAAAACCACTCTTAAAATACCTCTTGCCCACACGTAAAAAGTGAACATTTCAGTTCAATTAATTTCTGAATAGACCATGCCTGGAGAGGCTGCTAAAATTAGAAAAAAAAATCACCTGATGAATCCCCTGTCTTCATGGAAGGAAATTTTATTACACAAGAGATTATTTGGGTTTGGGATTCAGAATTCATCATTTTAAATAATTAAATTCCCAGAGCTAGTCCCAGGCTTAGCCCTAATCAATGATTTTGCCTTTATTAACAGTAGAGTTGGTAAGAATGAGGGGAAAGTTATCTTGTATTCATCCAGCAAATGGTACAAGTGAGTCATTCTCTCTGAGACCAAGTTTTCTCAACCACAAAATTAAGTTAGTAATGCTACCTAACTCGGGGCACCTGGGTGACTCAGCTGGTTGAGCATCTGATTCTTGGTTTTGGCTCAGACTGTGGTCTGGGGTCGTGGGATCGAGCCTTGTGTCAAGCTCCACACTCAGGATGCTGTCTGCTTGAGATTCTCTCTCCTTCTCCTTCGGCCCCTCCTGCTCATACTTGCTCTCTCTCTTCCTCTCTCTAAAATAAATAAATAAATCTTTAAAAATAATGCTACCTAACTCATGCCATCATGTGAGGATTACGTGAGATTTTTCTTTCCCATGTGAAATGTAGTACTTGACTGTACAGTCAGTTACTGTAGTTAGTTGCTATTAATGGACAGGGTGAGTCGTCAGAGGTCTTCTCTGTTATAAGAACTTAAGAAGGGGCACCTGGGTGGCTCAGTGGGTTAAGCCTCTGCCTTCAGCTCAGGTCATGATCTCAGCGTCCTGGGATCGAGCCCCGCATCGGGCTCTCTGCTCAGCGGGGAACCTGCTTCCTCCTCTCCCTCTGCCTGCTGCTCTGCCTACTTGTGATCTCTGTCTGTCAAATAAATAAATAAAATCTTAAAAAAAAATAAGAACTTAAGAAAACATCTTCTGCATGGGCTCCTGGGTGGCTCAGTCATTAAGCATCTGCCTTTGCCTCAGGTCATGATCGCAGGGCCCTGGGATGGAGCCCCATGTCCGGCTCCCTGCTCTTCGGGAAGCCTGCTTCTCCCTCTCCCACTCCCCCTGCTGTGTTCCCTTTCTCTTTCTGTGTCAAATAAATAAAATAAAATCTTAAAAGAAAACATTCTCTGCAAATATGGAGGATTTACTGAACATTTTGATAAGTTGTTTTCCATCTCTACAAAAGGTGTTTTTCAAATTAGCTCCAAAATTCCCCTTGAAACCTAAGTTAGCTTCCAGTAAGAACAAACTGTGAGATAGGCTGGTTGGGGAGGTGGCATATTGCCCTCCCCAGAAGTCTTCAGTGTGGGGAGGGTTTGAAGCCTTCCAGCAACTTAGCTGTCATCCCTCCAAGGCATAGAAGTGGCGTCTAGTTTCCTCAGCCTAATTCTCTGTTTGCTACAGACTGAAGGTCTTTGGATTCCCTGGAAACCTAGGAAATAATACTCCCTGGCCTTGAATTACTTGGCCTTGTCCTCAGAAGTGATGCTGGACAGAACTGTGAAGTAGGTAAGCTTGGGGTTTTTCTGTTCTTGTTTGCTGCTCCTTTGTTCCTTCTATTGCCCTTTGGGGCGCCCGGTGCCCACATGAGGCCCCTGTTTACAAAGCATCTTCCAGCACAGATCCTACTGTCTTCCTTGTCCCCTCAGAAACACAGGTGTGAGCCCTCTCCATCCTCTACCCCAATTCCATCTAAACCTCCCTTCGCTCTGAATGACTTTTTACATAGCTGAGAAACAAATACATTCATTCAGCAAGCCTGTATTGAATAGTTCCTCTGTGTCAGGCACTGTACTAGGCCCATAGATCACTGACCATATCATAATCCAGGCCCCGCAGTAGCATGGAGAAGATCAACAAACATGCCAGTGGTTATAAAACAGTGTGATAATAACGGATGTGACATTCGCAGGGTTGCTAGGAGAATTCAGAGAATAATTGTAAAACACTTAGAACAGTGCCTGGCCCAGAATCAGTGTTACATTCATGTTTATCGCACCAATTACATGCCAGTAAAAGGCTATGCCCTGGGGGCTGTGGGAACATGTACTAAGGCCATGCATCCTAACCTGAAATACTGAAAGCCTGAGCCGGGTTGAAGACGATAAGGGTTTTTACCAAATTAAGATGTGGAAGGGATGTGTTCCATGTAGAGGGAACAACATCTGAACATGAAGAGACATGAAAGAACATGACACAGTTCAAGAAGTTCAAAAGTTTCATTATAGCTAGAATATAGGCAACATGAGAAGGCACAGGGGATGAGACTCCAACGGTATAGTGTGTGGTGCGTAAATTGCATTAATCGCCTCTATCAGCCTCTAGGATGTACTTTGCCCTCAAGGAACACTGGGGAGGGGAATGGGTGTTACATGGGCAAGTGGCAGTATTTGCCATTGTAGTAACATCAGGAGAGTTGTTGGGAAGTATTCTGAGGTCTTAAATATCCTTCAAGTGAACATTATGACCTATGTTTGTAGTGATCTTTTCTTCAGTGAAATAATTAAAATTGGATAAAGCCACAGCGTGTTTGAAAGAATATGAAAAAGTCACTGAACTTTCTAGACTTTATAAGAAAAATCTAGCAGTTGCTCAGTTGAGTGCTGCACTTTTCAGGTACTGAGAGGGTCAATGGCATTGGTAGATCAAGGTGGAATCCCGACTAAGATGAAATACTGAATAAGATATGGGTCCTGGTTTACTATTCAGTGAGCTTCGCTTGATGAGTTAATTAGCTCTCAATACCTTTTCAGTGGGGGGATCCTACTGATGCTGTATGGATGACATTTCCAATATGAGTAAGTCCACCTCCCACTTAAGTTCCAAGGAGTTTCAGGAATAGTGTGTGTGTTAAAATACTATAGATTTGAAATAAAAATTGGCAGTAAGAATTACAGAAACACACAGTAACATCTTGTTGTGATAGGTAGTACAATTTGTTCTTCTAACCCCAGCAGATACTTCATGTGCCTTTATAGGGATATTTTTATAGAATATAGAATATTCTATAGATATAGAATTCTATATTCCATATAGAATTCTATATCTGTAGAATATAGAATATAGAATCTATATCTATAGAATATTCTATATTCTATAGATATAGAATATATATATAGAAATAGAATATAGAATATATAGAATATAGAATATAGAATTCTATATTTTTATAGAATGCTTTCAAATTCATCAATTCTCTGTTGAAATCTGATTACTTGGGGGATGCTTTAACAAAAACATTTATTACTACAAACCTGATACATTTTATTTTTCAATGATAATATCTTCAAAACAAAATTTGCCACAATGTCTAATTCTTCAAAACTAAATTTGATTATTCCGTGAGAATTTCTGTGGTATCAAGGCGCCTGCATAACTTAGTCGGTTAAGCGACCAGCTCCTGGTTTCGGCTCAGGTCACAATCTCAGGGTCCTGGGATCGATCTCCACATCCAGCTCTGTGCTCAGGGCTTAGTGCAGAGTCTGCCTGAGGATTCTCCTCCTCTCCCTCTTCGCCTCCCCCCACTTGCATTCTCCCTCTGTACCTCTCTCTAAAAATAAATAAATCTTGAAAATAAAATAAAATAAAATTTCTGTGGTATCTTAGAAGCTTCATGACCTATTCCTAGCCCACATTCCCAATCTTACTGGTTTCTAATCCCAAATATATTCTCTACCCTAGAGTCAAATCAAAGCACAGTACGGACTCTTCATTGACCTACTTGTGCCTCTTTGCCTACTTGGTTCCTTGCTTCTTGATGTTTTTCTCTCCCTTCTCTGATTATTTGATTCCTCACAGTTGTTCCATGTCTGCTCTTTCTCTGAGGGCTCCATCATTCCTCTGATCATAATTACATTTACTCTTTTTTTTTCTAAACACTTTATAATTCTCTTTGTTGAGTCCTGTATTCTATTTGAGCTAGTTTCATATACTTTTCTTTCACTGTTCAGGCTACTGCATTCTGGTTTCTGCCTCCGCCACACAACTGAACCTGGCTTTCATAAAATATTCACATTCTCCTGCTTGCCAAATCTAGCAGAAATTTTTTCCATCCCTTTGATACTTTTACTACTCCTTCATTTAAAGATTCTCTTATCTTTTGTCCAGCCCCTGGAAGACTCGTTTTCAGGCTTGCTATTGTGCATTTGGGCATTAGCTAAACTCTCTGGGCCATAGGTTGTCTACAGTGGGTGGGTCAAAGGTGCTGCATCATCATGACCCGCCACAGCTCTGTAGAGCCCCCCCCCCCCCGCCACCGATGGAACATGTTACTTAGTCGTCACATTGACAGAATGGGAAAAAATGACAAATTATAGCTGACCTAGTTTATATGTTGTTCTTCTGAAACTTGAGGTAGTAACTCTCACTTGTGACGACTATTGGGAGAATTAATGCTATCTAGCATACTGTGTACCTTCCCTATGTAACTTCTTTCCTGCTTCCACCACAAAAATGTAAGCTCTATGAGGACAAGGCATCTTATGTGTTCGGTTCACTGTTGTATCCCTTGCTTCTGGAACTGGACCTGGCACATAAAAGACACTTCAGGAAAAATGGTGGAATTGTTGGTGGATGGAACATATTTAATACACAGTAGTCATTCAGTGAATTTCTGCACTACTGAATCACAGGGAATTCTATACTGTTGTTAATTATTATAATTTAGCTATGGAAGTTCATCTGTCCCCTTGTGGTAATTTAATCTATGCTTTTACTGTAGTTGCTGTTGACTATTATCTCTTTCCTACTTTTAGTTATGTGCACATTTTAGCTTGGCTTTATGATAACTTCCTGTTACCTTCTATTCTAAGTGTGGCATCCACAGGTGGGCTTTTTAGAGAAGACTTGGAACATTAAAAAAATGTGTCATATGCTTCAAATTGCTTTTGAAAGAAGGCAAAGCATAAATAGGCAAGAATATGTTGGATGAAACACAGAGATCTCTTTATAGGTAGAGGCTAGTCTTCCTGGCTATTTTTAACTCAGCACATATTTTTGTCATTATTGAAAGACCTTGAACCCCAAATGCATTTTGGGTTTTTTCAGTTTGTTTATTTGTTTGTTAGAGAGAGGAAAGGAGAGTGGGGGAAGGGGAGAGGGAAAGAGAGAGAATCTTAAGCAGACTCCACGCTCAGCATGGATCCCAATGCAGGGTTCGATTTCATGACTCATCATGACCCAAGCTGAAATCAAGAGTTGAATGTTTAACTGACTGGGCTACCCAGGCGCCCCTCCAAATGCATTTTGAATGGTAGATACACAGAAATTGAGTGATTTCTTTGCTGGGTTTCTCATATATGAGATTGGGCTATTCATTCTTTATCTGTAGAACCTGCTTCACGTGGTAATCCCAGTCATGATACAACCTCTTTGTACATTGGCTTGTCAGGTGACCAGAAACCAAAGTTAGGCGAGGCGAAGGATATTGCTGTTACCATGAAACAGAAATATACTCAGTGGATCATATGGGAATAAAACCATGCTTTTAGCTTCACAAATATTTTATTACTTCCAGACAACCGATCTATTCACGCTGGTTACTTTCTGGCAGCTCATGTATTTATTCAACAGCTATTTATCATCTATCAATTTGAGTCCTAGCTTCATACTTAACAACTGCATATTTTGGGGCACTACCTCTGTGCCTCAGTTTCCTTATCTGTAAAACAGAAATAATGTAGAACCTGCTGTATAAAACTGTGGACAGATTAAAAAGTAATTACACTTAGAAAAAAAAAGAAAAAAGTAATTACACTTAGAATAAGCTTCAGCAAACAGAGTTCTCAAGAGATGTTAGTTATCCTCCCATTATCCTAGTGGCAATACATTTCCTTTTTATTTATACAACTTTACATTAAATTGCCATTGTTTGCAAGCAAGAGTCTCGATTTCAGGAAACTGCAGCTCAGAGAGGTAACATAACCTGCCTGGGATCATACAACAAAACGAGTGGCAGATATCTCTGGAGACCCAAATGATCGATGTCACAAGTCAGCTGCCCCCAAGCAAATTATTGAGTCTCGAGGTTCCCCTGTACGGCTGGAGCCTGTGAAATTCCTACTGGTCAAAACAGACCCACCGGATGTGGGAAGTGGCACTGCCTACAGTGTGGAGACCTGCTTCCCGACGATATTCTCTTGATATCAGAGCAAGCTTGAGGTCCCCGGTGGTTACCCCCTTAACACTGCCCTCTCCATCCTTGGTAATCCCAATCTCTTCAAAAGCACCTTTAGACAGAAAGGCTGCAGTAAGGTAGCCCTTTCATTTCTCTGAATTGTCCAGAACAGAGGAGAGAACATGCCTTGCATGGGGCTGCAAGGTGTACCCGGGACCCGAGTTGAAGAAATCAGTACTCCTACCAGGAGAAAACCTTCAGTCTCCACTGAAAGACTTGCCTGGCACTTTAAACCGTATTATCCCTGAAGATGCAGATGAAGATGTAGATGTATCTAAAGATACAGAAATATACATGTAGATAAAATGTAGATATTTTAAAGGGCTAACTTTATGACCTTATCACAGTGTATGCCCATTTTTTTTAAAGATTTTATTTATTTATTTGACAGACAGATCACAAGTAGGCAGAGAGGCAGGCAGAGAGAGAGGAGAAAGCAGGCTCCCCGCAGAGCAGAGAGCCCAATGTGGGGCTCGATCCCAGGACCCTGAGATCATGACCTGAGCCAAAGGCAGAGGCTTAACCCACTGAGCCACCCAGGCGCCCCAGCGTATGCCTATTTTTATACCAGACACATATATCTGGCTATAACATAGTTGCTTGACCACTTCAGTGCTAGGTTGTAGGGCTCAGGATTTCACCTACATTTTTTTTTCCATTTAACACACCCATATGTTAATCATGATTATATCTGTCTGGTAGTACAACAGACAGTCTTAATTTATGGTTTTTTATTTATCAAGTTTTCCACAGTGAGCGTATATTATTTTAGGATTAGTAACACAGTTAAACATGTTTATTATTTTCCAGGAAATAATCCATCTTGAGCTAAATGTTTAGGAAATTCGTGATATGTTTCAGGAGCCAAGTTCTAATTATTTTGGACACAGTTTTTTCATTTAGAAATTCCATGAGGTCGATATTATTATCTTTAATATTTAGAGAACAGGGTTCATTAGCGTAGCTCATTCAAGGACATCCGGGTAACAAGTAGCATAATCTCCAAGTCTTTGAAGCATATAACAGCAGAAAAAGTAGAGGAAAGAAAGAAAATGATCAAATTCAGATTCACTGTTGGCAAATCTGGGAATGAAGGCTGAATATGTTTGCCAAAATTGTTCTAATAGTATCTGTAGCTTTAATATCTCCATCTCCAGAGAGCAAAAAGTATAATAATAATGGTTTCTGAAGGGGAACAGTCATGGTTGGCAGGACACGTAAGCAATTCAGAAAATAATTTAAGTGAAGTTGAAACCAGCCTGAGCATATAGCCATTTTTCTATTCACCAAGAGTTTGCTAGTCATGAGTAATTGCAGAGGAAAATGTTTGAGGAATATATCCTTTGAAAAAGTGACGGAGGTGAAGGAACTCAAAAAAGAGCTAAAGATGATTCACATTTTGGGAATATAAAGTTCTCATGAGCCTCAAAGACGGAATCCAGTTCATTCTAAACAGGTCAAATGTTACTGCAGCGGGCTCCTCCCTGCTAAATTTACAACTAGCAGGCACGGACTTCACACTCACGAGGGATTAACCACGTTCACTTATATCCCTTCCAGAGAACATTTCCTGCAGCTTTGCTCCCTACTGAATGTTTAACAACTAGAGTCATCAGAACACAGAAACATAGGTTTTAGCTTCAAAATTAGATACTCCTGTGGAAAGAGAAAAAACTCAGACTAGTTCCTCTCTTCCTAAGTGTACTTGTAATCCTGATTTCAGCTTGATGCTCAAAAGGAAACTCTTCACATGAAAGTAAGCAATTACCTTTGAATTTACTCAAAATTCAAGTGAGGACTTTCAACATTGTAAGATTATTAGAAAACTTAGGATGATCTCAAATATATTTACTTACAGTCTATCCATTACAAGTGAATAAAAAAAGCATTTGGGACTTTTGGATGGTTACATTTTAGGATAGTGGGAGTAACTGGCCTAGCCCCAGGGTCCTTAGTATACCCCTCCAGAGACAATTACACGCACGCTGTCCCAGGACCTCTAACAGCTAACTACATCTAGTTGCACTGTCACCACAGGGAAAGGACACAAATTCAGTCTTCAGTGTCTTCTACCATCTTGTATAAAGGACGCAAAGGAGATGCTCAGAGTGGCAGAATTTCCAGTGCTCACATAAACAGTCAGGTTCTTCCTACTTTGTAAAAGAAAAAGACAATTTCCAGGACAGAGCAGTTAGCTCTATGAATCATGTATCACAGTCGGAACATTTTTTGATGGTAAAAATAACGCTCTGCCTCCTCCAGTCCCACTTCGCTTTCCAGTTACTGCCCCATCGCTCTCCTCCTTCATGGCCAAACTTTTCAGGACCATTGTCTATACTTGCTTCCCACGTTCTCATCTCTCATCTTCTCCTCTACCCATTCCATCTGGCTGTCATCCCCTCGTCTCTTCCCTCTGGCGAGGTAACCAATGACCTCAACTACTACACCTACTGGCTCTGTTACTGTTGCCTTCATGAAGCTTACATTCTCATTGGGAGACACAATTACTTGAATCACCATATGTTTAAATCAGAGTTGCAAACCCCCCAAAAAAGCGATATGAAAAAAAAGTTAAGTGGACTGTGAAAGCCTCGAATAAAGTGCAGAAGAGGACTTTTTCTTCGTATTTTTTTGGAAATGAACAATAAATGTCAGTTGGTTATTTCCTCCTTTTTGAAACACAATTTCCTTGGAGATCATGACAATATGTTCTCCTGATTTTATTCCTACTTCTCTGAATCTTCCCTTCTATTCTCCTTAGATAACTTATTCTCTGTTCCCCATAGAACAAATGTTGTCCTTTCTCTGAGTGCAGCCTTAAGGCCTCTTCCAATCTCACCCCATGGTTGCCCAATTAGAGCCCCATAGTGCCCCATCCAATGCCCAGGGTCAGTATCTATCTATCTGCCAATGGCTTCCAAATATGAGTTTCTGATACATATTTCACTTGTTAAGTCTAGTTTTGTGTATCTAATGGCCTTGTTGGCCAATTAACTTATTTCAAATAAAATGTCCAACTTGGCCCTCTGCCATCACTCCAGACCAGGTTACCCTCATTCTCTCACCTAGACTAGTGCAGTAGCCTCCTCCTCATTTCTCTGCTTGCAGTCTTACCTTCCACAGTCTATTCACTGTGCTACAGCCATAGTGATTTAAAAAAAAAAGTGGGTAACGCCTGGGTGGCTCAGTTAATTAAGCATCCGGCTCTTGGTTTCTGCTCAGGCCATGACCTCAGGGGTGTGGGATTGAACCCTGCATTGGGATCCATGCCCAGCCCAGAGTCTGCTGGAGATTCTCTCCCTCTCTTTGCCCCTCCCCCTGCTCGCACACTCTCTTTAAATAAATATATAGTCTTAAGAAAGAATGTTGTTTTATCTCTATTAGGATCGTTTAGATGTTAAATGAGATTAGTGGAAAACATACATTTTATGACATGTGTGAAATGTCATATATGCAGCTTTATTATTACCGTGCCATTTATAATAGCAGTATTGGAAACAAAGTTTTCATATATGTGTTTGCAACAACATGGATGGACCTTAAGGGCATTATGCAAAGTGAGATAAGTCAGACAGAGAAAGACAAGTACTGTATGATCTCACTTACATGTGGAATCGAAAAAAGAGAGAACAGGTTGGTGGTTGCTAGACTGGTGGGGGGTAGGGATAGAGGACAAGATGGGTGAAGGAGGTCAGAAGGTACAAATCTCCAGTTATAAAATAAATTAGTCCAGGGATGTACCATATGGCACAGTGACTATAGTTAATAAAATTGAATTGCAAATTTGAATGTTGCTAAGAGCGATCTTAAAAGTTCTCATCACACACAAAAAACTAACGATGTATGGTGATGGATAGTAGCTAGACTTAACTAGGGTAATGATTTGGCACTATGTAGCATTATTTTGTACAAATAAAACTAGTGCAAGGTTATAAAAACATTTTCATATATGTTTATTAATAAGCAATCAGCTGAAGAAATTAAGATATATTCTACCCACTGGAATATTATGCAACCATTAGAAAGAATCAACTCTGTGTATAAGAAGAGTGTGGATGAATTCCAAGATATATCATAAAATATAAAAGTAAAGCCTGAAAGAGCATGTGTCATATGCTGCCACTTGTGTTTGATAACTATAAAATTTATACGTGCAAATGTTTCACAGAGAAATTGATCTCACTTGCTCACTCGGGGGAAGGGAACTGAGTGGTTAGAGAAAAGCTTTCCATTTTATACTTTTTTGTATCTTGGCATTGTCTATTCCAAAATATATTTTTAAAGTTTAGTTTAAAAAAAAATCAAGGGGTGCCTGGGTGGTTCAGTTGTTCAGTGTCTGCCTTCAGCTCAGGTCATGATCCCAGGCTCCTGGGATTAAGCCCCATGTCGGACTCCCTGCTCTGCGGGAAGCCTGCTTCTCCTTCTCTCACTCCCCCTGCTTGTGTTCCCTCTCTCGCTGTATTTCTCTTTGTCCAATAAATAAATAAAATCTTTTTTAAAAATCAAGATATATACTAAGATCCTAGCCTTAGAAATGTTAAGCATAGCTCTTCTAGGTGGCCTGAGGTGATCTCTGAAAATGGTTCACTATTCACTTGACCCAGAAGACCCCACAAAATCATGCAAATCAGGAGGTTCAGATCTTCACGTTCACTACAAGAACACATGTGAAACTGCCCAGACCATCAAGGGTATGCGTGTCCAAAAAGCCACCAAGTATCTGAAAGATGTCACTTTGCTGAAGCAATGGGTGCCATTCCGTCGCTCCAATGGTGGTGCTGGCAGGTGCACCCAGGCCAAACAGTGGGGCTGGACATAAGATCGGTGACCCGAAGAGGGTGCTGAATTTTTACTGTGCATGCTTAAAAATGCAGAGAATAATGCTGAACTTAAGGGTCTAGATGTTGATTCTCTGGTTATGGAGCACATGCAGGTGAACAAAGCCCCCAAGATGTAGGGTAGAACTTACAGGGCTCATGGTCAGGTTGACGCACCCATGCGCTCTCCCTGCCACACTGAGACATCCTCACTGCAAAAGAGCAGATTGTTCCTAAGCCAGAAGAGGAGGTTGCACAGAAAAAAAAAAAAAAGCTATCCCAGAAGAAACTGAAGAAACAAAAATTTATGGCCTGGGAATAAATTCTGCATAAAGTAAATGCAAATAAAAGTAAAAACAGGGGAAAAAAAGAAATGGTAAGTATATAAAGCCATGTACATAGATAGACACACACACACACACACACACACACACACGCACGCACACACGTGTATGTTTGGCCTGTTAGGCAGAGGCTGCACAATTAGCTATTCAGATTTTCCTGCAGATTCAGGAAGCAAATCTAAAAGTTTTTTCATGATTTTTCTGAGTACTCATTCTATGAATATCTCTGTACACCTGCCAGCTAAATCCTCTAGAAACAAACTTTTAAAATTTAATTTGCTATTTGTAGAACATCTAGAAAACCATAAAAGCACACATATCTCATAGGTGGAATGATTGAAATTATGTGTTTTGCTGCACATACCCATACTTACTGGTTAGGGTCCTGGTTCCTTTTTTTTTTTTTTTTAATTTTTCTAAAATTTCTTTTCAGTGTAACAGAATTCATTGTGTATGCACCACACCAAGCGCTCCATGCAATACGTGCCCTCCATAATACCCACCACCTGGCTCCCCCAACCTCCCACCCCCGCCCCTTCAAAACCCTCAGATTGTTTTTCATAGTCCATAGTCTCTCATGGTTCATCTCCCCTTCCAATTTCCCTCAACTCCCTTTTCCTCTCCATCTCCCCATGTCCTCCATGTTATTCGTTATGCTCCATATGATAATAGACTCTCTCTGCTTGACTTATTTCACTCAGCATAATCTCTTCCAGTCCTGTCCATATTGCTACAAAAGTTGGGTATTCATCCTTTCTGATGGAGGCAGAATACTCCATAGTGTATATGGACATCTTCCTTATCCATTCGTCCGTTGAAGGGCATCTTGGTTCTTTCCACAGTTTGGCAATCGTGGCCATTGCTGCTATAAACATTGGGGTACAGATGGCCCTTCTTTTCACTCCATCTGTATCTTTGGGGTAAATACCCAGTAGTGCAATTGCAGGGTCATAGGGAAGCTCTATTTTTAATTTCTTAAGGTATCTCCACACTGTTTTCCAAAGTGGCTGCACCAACTTGCATTCCCACCAACAGTGTAAGAGGGTTCCCCTTTCTCCACATCCTCTCCAACACATGTTGTTCCCTGTCTTGCTAATTTTGGCCATTCTAACTGGTGTAAGGTAGTATCTCAATGTGGTGTTTTTTTTTAAGATTTTATTTACTTATTTGACAGACAGATCACAAGTAGGCAGAGAGAGAAGGGAGGAAGCAGGCTCCCTGCTGAGCAGAGAGCCAGATGCGGGGCTCCATCCCAGGACTCTGGGATCATGACCTGAGCCGAAGGCAGCAGCTTTAACCCACTGAGCCACCCAGCTGCCCCTCAATGTGGTTTTAATTTGAATTTCCCTGATGGCTAGTGATGATGAACATTTTTTCATGTGTCTGATAGCCATTTGTATGTCTTCATTGGAGAAGTGTCTGCTCATGTCTTCTGTCCATTTTTTGACATGATTATCTGTTTTGTGTGTGTTGAGTTTAAGAAGTTCTTTGTAGATCCTGGATATCAACCTTTGTCTCTACTGTCATTTGCAAATATCTTCTCCCATTCTGTGGGTTGCCTCTTTGTTCTGTTGACTGTTTCCTTTGCTGTGCAAAAGCTTTTGATCTTGATGAAGTCCCAAAAGTTCATTTTCGCTTTTGTTTCCTTTGCCTTTGGAGACATATCTTGAAAGATGCCTACATCAGAAAGGACGAATACCCAACCTTTGTAGCAACATGGACAGGACTGGAAGAGATTATGCTGAGTGAAATAAGTCAAACAGAGAAAGTCAAGTATCATATGGTTTCACTTATTGGTGGAGCATAACAAATAATACAGAGGACAAGGGTAGATGGAGAGGAGAAGGGAGTTGAGGGAAATTGGAAGGGGAAGTGAACCATGAGAGACTATGGACTCTGAAAAACAACCTGAGGGTTTTGAAGGGGCGGGGTGGGAGGGTGGGGGAACCAGGTGGTGGGTATTAGGGAGGGCACAGATTGCATGGAGCACTGGGTGTGGTGAAAAAACTATGAATACTGTTACGCTGAAAATAAATAAAAAATTGGAAGGAAAAAAAAAAAAAAAAAAAGAAAGAAGTTGCTGTGGTTGATATCGAAGAGGTTACTACCTATGTTCTCCTCTAGGATTCTGATGGATTCCTGTCTCACGTTGAGGTCTTTTATCCATTTCAAGTTTATCCTTGTGTATGGTGTAAGAGAATGGGTGAGTTTCATTCTTCTACATATAGCTGTCCAATTTTCCCAGCACCATTTATTGAAGAGACTGTCTTTTTTCCACTGTTTATAAATGTCTATACTGCCTAGAGAAATCTATACTTTTAATGCCATTCCGATCAAAATTCCACCGGTATTTTTCAAAGAGCTGGAGAAAATAATCCTAAAATTTGTATGGAATCAGAAGAGACCCCAAATTGCTAAGGAAATGTTGAAAAAGAAAAAACAAAACTGGGGGCATCACGTTACCTGATTTCAAGCTTTACTACAAACCTGTGATCACCAAGACAGCATGGTACTGGCATAAAAACAGACAGATAGAACAGTGGAACAGAGTAGAGAACCCAGATATGGACCCTCAACTCTATGGTCAAATAATCTTCGACAAAGCAGGAAAAAGTATACAGGGTCCTGGTTCCTTTATTTTCCCTTTTCTACTCAAGGAACTCTGGCAAGGGAATCTGCTAGAACTCACAGATCTTGCCTAAAACCTCCTTGATGGAAGAACAATGCCATGAGAGATGATAATGGAGAAACAAAGCTTAGGTGGCTCAGCCAGAGAAGGCTTCTCTGAGGAAGCAAAAGTTGAGCAGAAATCTGAGGCATGAGTAAGAATTGGTGAGGTGATGAAGATGAGAAATTAGCATAAGCATATGTCCCACATATATTTAATACCTCCCTCCCGAAACAACTATGAAATGACTGAAAAGAAATTAAATTGGCATAATCCACAAAAACAAAGGGAAAGAAAGAGGATATGGTAAAGAGGAACCATTGCAGCCAAGTGTTGGAAGATGGAAAGAAGATAGTAATCACTGACTGAGAAGACCAAGGAAAGCTAAATTCAGGCCGTGTGGGTAGCAAGATCCAGAAATTAACTGATTGATGCTCTAGAACTCCAGAAAGGTTTGGAAACCGTAGGCTTGAGTTACTAATTAAGGCATAGATACAGGTAGGACTGAAAAGGAAGAGGCTCTGTAATGGCTTTATTGACCCCTAGACCCTAGGTCTCCTCCCCTAGTGGACAGGAGGTATACTCTCTGGCAAGGTTGAGCCAATACTTTCTATTGACTGCATGTTAGAATCAGCTGGAGAGCTTTTATTTAAAAAAAAATTGAGTGGGGTGAGGAGGAGCAGAGGGAGAGAAGCCGACTCCACTGAGTGTGGAGCCTGATGTGGGGCTCGATGCTGAGATCATGACCTGAACCAAAAGCAGTGGTTGGATGCTTAACCAACTAAGCCACCGGGGTGCCCCTCTGGGGAGCTTTTTAAAATTCCAGTACTCAGGCTTCCTTCCAATACAATGAAATTAGTGTATCTGCAGATAACACCTTGTGAATTATGACTTTTAAAGCCACTCAGGTGATTACATTGTGAAGCTCTGGCTGAAAAGTCACTGGTAGTATACTAGGCAGAACCACTAAAAATGAAAGAAAAATGTACCCAATCAGCATAGAGACAAGCCCACCTGTACCCATACATGCAGAGCCATCAGCCACCACTTCAGTGCCAGTGTGTTGTATATATAAACATCAGCCAAGAATTACTAAACATTCGAGGGAAGCCAGAAACATCAAAGCCATGGACAAAAAACAAATGGTTACAAGCATAAGAAGACTTTTTAAATACCTGTAAGTAGCCTCCTCAGCGACATAGGAGAAGGTTGGTTTCCATGAAACAAGAGCAGGATGACATTTTTGTAATTCAGAGCATAACAAAGAGCCCCTGGAAATGAAATGTAGATAGTTGAAGTAAAGAAAAATGTTCTGTAGGGAAAAAAAAAAGAAGAAGAAAAATATTCGGTAGAAATGTTGGAAGACAATGTTGAGATTGTTCTCCATGACATTGAACCAGAAGGAAACAGATAGAAAAGAGGAAAGAAAAGAAAATTGCAAAGTTACTTAAGGATATATGACATCTTATAAAAAGGAGGTAGAGAAAGAGAGAACCACTGAAACAGAGTGAACAGAGTAAGGGAAATATAAAAATAAAAATATGAGACTACATCTGCAAAACTGAAGGATGCAGATTTCCAAATGAATGCCCAAATACTATAGTTATAAAATTACCCACACTGTGATACATGAGTACAAGATTTCAGAATGCCATGGGAAAAGAAGAGGTTCTAACAACCCTCAGAGCTAAAAACAAACAAAACAAACAAAAAAAAAAACACCAAACTGGTAGCATGATGTATATTGAGGGTGAGAATGGCATCTGACTTTGTGAAAGCAGAACTACAATTTGGGAGGCAGTGGAGAATTACATGCAAAATTCTGAGGGAAAGTGGGGCGCCTGGGTGGCTCAGTGGGTTAAAGCCTCTGCCTTTGGCTCAGGTCATGATCCCAGGACCCTGGATCGAGCCCCGCATCAGGCTCTCTGCTCAGCAGGAAGCCTGCTTCCTCCATTCTCTCTCTCTGCCTGCATCTCTGCCTACTTGTGATCTCTGTCAAATAAATAAATAAAATCTTTAAAAAAAATTCTGAGGGAAAGTGATTTCCTAACTAGAATTCTATAACATGCCAATCTACTAATTGAGGAGGAAGGGAGAATAAAGGCATTTTCAGATCAGCAGTGTCTAAAAATGTACTTTAAAGGCAACTTCTCTGGAAGCTACTGGATGATGCTTCACCAAGATAAGGAAATAAGACAAGAAAAAAGATACTTGATGCAGGAAACAGGGGATCTCACACAGGAGGGATGTAAGGTGATTTTCCAGGAAGATAGTGGATTGTTTCAGGATGGTATTGTGCAGACCTACGGAACAATCAGTCCAAATTGGAGTAGGAAGACAGAAGATTCCAGAAGGACTAGCTCTCCACACTCTAAAAAATGTTATTGGTAATTTGCTTGATGTATTTGAAAGTACTGAGAAGAAATTAAACTTCTGTTATGAGTTTAGGGATAAATCAGCAAGTAGTCCACATTACACTAGAAACAAAGAAAATACAGTAATTATGAGCTCCAGGGGAAACAGAAGTAGGTACAACAGAGGAAATATCAAAGTATGCTTTGTGGCTCATCAATAAACACCGTTTATATCATCATAAATATGTCCATATTAAATACATATTTAGCCAGCAATTTTTTAGAAGCCACAACTTTTTTTTAGAGGACTGGAAAAAAAGGGAAGTGTGAAAGGAGAGGAGGTATTGGAGGTGGTGGTAATTAACGGGAAAATTGTTTGTGATTAATAACTTTGTCTTCCATAGTAAGAAATCAGTGTATATTATGTAAAATTGAAAACCAGGAAATCAGGTTATAAACTTACAGGGCCAAGACCCATAATTATTTTTAACAAATCCCATTTCTTTATTGTATTTCAGGCCTTAGAAATAGGCTATGTTTCTTAGTCTAGGTTGCGGCCGTGTGATTTGGCAATGGCCAGCGGGATGTTGTTAGCAGTAATGTTAGCCTCTCCCAGGCCTTGCCCTTAAAAATGCACCCTCCACCCTCTGCCTTCAACAAAGGCCATATAACCCTGGAATCCATGAGCATTGCAAGATGATGTAGTATACATGTAGATAACATGTATAATTTTATTTATTAATCTAATATATTAGCTATATAAATATATGTTATTCATTCGTGTTTACTTGGAACTTTACCCCTTAATGTTTACTTGACACAAATACCAGTTCAAAAGGAATGGGGCCATTATTGCCTAAGCTTCTCTGCAGGCTTCTGACATTGCTGGTTAAGTTGCTAAAAATAAAACTGGTGTTATTACTCCTGTTCCCTACACAGAGAAAGAAGGGTCAAGGGGAAGCATGAAGCTGTGTATGACACCTGGGTCAATCCCCCTACAGAGCTGTTCCAGAAATTCCGCTTACTACTTCTCTTTACAAACTACTAATCAGAACACTTTCTCATGAGTATCCTGTGTATCTGTAATGTTTTTTTTTTTCATAACCCCAGCATAAATAGGGCCGGTTCTGGAATTTAAGCTAGCAACTGGGGCAAACTCACTGAAAGTGATCAAACAGTATGGGTGATAACCTCTCTGTATTCGAATGGGATGAACCCTAAGCAACCATTATTCACTGGCTGCAAGCGCTCACAATAGTATCACCCTGTTTTTCTGTTCCTAGAACATATTGCTGTCCTTAAATTAAACAATATGGAGGGAAGAAGGAAGAAGCCAAGAGTGGCATGACTAAATTGAACACTGCATCTCTACCTCGTTTTCCCTTCCATATTTATAACCCTGTTATCTACCCCTCTAAGCTAAGGTAACCGAAGAAGCTGAGTCAAAATGTCTTTGAAAAAGAAAATGTCTTTGAGCCAAATGCCACCTGTCCAAAAATTCCCTAAGCTGCCATTTCATAGTTATTTTGCGAATGAAATAATAAACTTTGATAGCTTATAGTTCACTTGATGGTGACCCTGGCCAATGCTACAGTGAAGTACAGGATGCTTCAGAAACTGAATCCTAATGATTAGTTTTAACTAGATATGACTTGTATTTCGATGCTGCCAATTTACTGCATGCATTTGTCATATTCATTTTTCGTTCTGATTAAACCAGTGGAGCTGATATACTTAGCAACCTATATATTTCTTATTTTTAATTTTTATTTATATTTTTTATTCAACCATGTGAAGCAATTGAATGCTGTAGCTGGGTTTATTTGGGTCCATTGCATCAAACAGTTACTTGTTGGGCACCAGCCGGGTACCTGGAGAGCAGTGGCATAACAAGGGCAGGGTGGTGGGAGCAGCTCACCCTGAGTGTAGGCAAAAGGGAGTGCGGATCTATAAAGAACCCAAACAGTGATACAGCCAACTAGAACCATCCTGCTTTTTATTATCACCGTGTGCCAGCAATTGTAAACAATGGCAAAGCCTTTTGTGTCCCTAAGTTTTAGGCAATTGCTGTGGATACTGCTGAATTTCATTAATATATACTTTAGCTTCAATGTAGCATGTATATACGTTTTTATTATTATGTTCACTTAGCCAACATTAGTACACTGTTAGTTTTTTTTTTTAATTTCTTTTCAGCGTAACAGAATTCATTGTTTATGCACCACACCCAGCGCTCCATGCAATACGTGCCCTCCATAATACCCACCACCTGGCTCCCCCGACCTCCCACCCTCCGCCCCTTCAAAACCTTCAGATTGTTTTTCAGAGTCCATAGTCTCTCGTGGTTCATCTCCCCTTCTAATTTCCCTCAACTCCCTTCTCCTCTCCATCTCCCTATGTCCTCCATGTTATTTGTTATGTTCCTCAAATAAGCGAAACCATATGATAATTGACTCTCTCTGCTTGACTTATTTCACTCAGCATAATCTCTTCCAGTTCCGTCCATGTTGCTACAAAAGTTGGGTATTCATCCTTTCTGATGGAGGCATAATACTCCATGGTGTATATGGACCACAATACACTGTTAGTTTTTGATGTAGTGTTCAATGATTCATTAGTTGTGTATTAAAACGCAGTGCTCATCACAACAGCATGTGTATATTTTTAATATGCATTTTATTCCACATGGAAGTTAAGAAGTTAAGAAGGGAAACTCAGTGTTTTCCAGTGTGCTGTCATCCCTGACACGTGTGTACTAGCCTACACATATTTGTTTCCTGAGTAATTTCATTACAGTTTGGAATTTTTCAAGCTTGCTTTGGGCACAGTGTTTGTTTGCAACCCTATGGAGTTAAGTATTCTTGTGGTCAAACAGTAGATTCAAAGTAAACAAGAATAGTAATAAATAGATGATATATAGATAGATGACAGATAGATATGAAGATAGATAAATAGATACAAAGATAGATACCTAGGTAGATAAGGTAAGTATTATAAAGAAGAATCAGAATTTTCACATTTTGCATAACCACTTAGAGTTTCGTGTCTAAAGTTTAAAACAGTGAGGGACACCTGGGTGGCTCAGTCGGTTAAGTGTCTGCCTTTGACTCAGGTCATGATCCCTGGGTCCTCTGATGGAGTCCGCAGTTGGGGCTCCTTGCTCAGCAGGGAGTCTGCTTCTCCCTCTGCCTGCCACTCCCACTGCTTGTGTTTTCTCTCTCTCTGTGTCTCTCTCTCTCTCTCTCTGACAAATAAATAAATGAAATCTTTAAAAAATAAAAAATAGGAAACCTCCTTAAAAAATTTAAAACAGTGAAACAGTATGAACTGTGAAGTATCATATTTTTGTTGAGAAAGTGTAAGTAATTTACCCCATATCCCATCCATGTGTATACTCTGTATCAAGTATCTTTAAAGGGGTATGTGAATAACTTCTTAAAATTTGCTTTACCCTTGTTGTATGTTTCTGTACTAAAAAAATGAATCACGAAAATATGGTTACTATTGATTATTACATGATTATTACTGAAAATAATGTTGCCATTTAGAGAAGGAGTTTGTTAAAGAATGATCTTCTCAGAGTGTCAGATATGCTAGGTACATAACCACCATAAAATGAGCCAGCCAGACACTCACTACCCTGTCCTTCTGATGCAAAGAGTGAATTAGACATGAAGCAGGAAAATAAATGTGCTAATGTATTCAAGATACATTTTTATGCACTTAGGTCATCTCTGCCCCCCAAGAAACATAGTCTTTAATGCCAAGCTGTCTAAGTCCAGAACTAGGAAGAATGTTCTTGGAATGATTTTTGTCATAGGTCCCTTTAACTCTCTTAGTAGTGGTGTTGACAAGTAGTGTAATGGTAATGCTGCCTGAAGTCAGCTTTTGTAACATCTTCATTAATATATAATTCATATACCATACAATTAATCCATTTAAAGTATACAACTCATGTATAATAATATGTAATATGTATAACTATCATATATGTAATATGTATAACTATCACCACAGTCCATTTTAGAATATTTTTGGCATCTTAAGAAGAAACCTCTTATTTTTTTAGCATTTATTGTTCTTTTTTTTCAGTTTTTTATTTTAATTCCTGTATAGTTAACATATTGTGTTGCATTAGTTTCAGGTGTACAATATAGTGATTAAACAATTCTATCTATTACTCAGTGCTCATCATGATAAGTGTACTCTTAATCCCCTTCACCTATTTCACCCCCCACTCCCACCCCCGCTAACTATCAGTTTGTTCTCTGTAGTTAAGAGTCTGTTTCTTGGTTTCTCTCTCTTTTTTTTCCCTTGGCTCATTGATTTTGTTTCTTTAATTCCACATATGAGTGAAATCATATGGTCTTGGTCTTTCTCTGATTTATTTTGCTTAGCATTATACTCTTTAGTTCCATCCATGTCATTGCAAATGGCAAGATTTCATTCTTTTTATGGCTGAATAATATTCCATTGTATATACATACCACATCTTCCTTATCCATTCATCTACCCGTGGACACTTTGGCTGCTTCCATAATTTGACTATTGTAAATAATGTTACAATAAACATAGAGATGCATATAACTTTTCAATTAAATGTTTTTATTCTTCGGATTAATACCCAGTGGTGTGATTACTGGATCATAGGGTAGTTGTCTTTTTAAGTTTTTGAGGAATCTCCATGCTGTTTTCCATAATGGCTGCACCAGTTTGCATTCCTGCCAGTGGTACAAGAAGGATCCTTTTTCTCCACATCCTCGCCAACACTTGTTTCTTATGTTGCTGATTTTTAGCTGTTCTGACAGGTGTAAGGTTATATCTCATTGTGGTTTTGATTTGCATTTCCCTGATCATGAGTAATGTTGAGCATCTCTTCATGTGTCTGTGTCTTCTTTGTAGAAATGTCTGTTCATGTCTTTTGCCCATTTTAATTGGATTATTTATTTTTGAGTTATATCTGTTCTTTATATATATTTGGATACCTTACTCTTTGTCAGATACGTCATTTGCAAATGTATTCTCCAATTCAGTAGGTTGCTTTTTAGTTTTGTTCATCATTTCCTTTACTGTGTAGAAGCTTTTTATTTTGGTGTAGTCCCAGTGGTTTATTTTCCCTTTTGTTTTCCTTGCCTCAGGAGACATATCTGGAAAAATTTTGCTATGACCGATATCAGAAAAATCACTGCCTATGATCTCTTTTCGGATTTTTATGGAAACCCCTTATTTTTTAGCTATTGTTTCCCTATTCCCCTGTGCCTCCCCAACCCAGCCCTAAGAAACCACTAATCTACTTTCTGTGTCTGTAGATTTTCCTATTCTGGCTTTCACTGAAAGAAATCAGATAGTGGTCTTTTGTAACTGACTTCTTTCATTTAGCATGTTCTTGAAGTTCATCCATGCTTTACCATGTATCAGTGTTTCATTCCTTTTTACGGATGAATAATATCCTGTTAAATGGATAGACCACATTTTGTTTATCCATTCATCTGTTGGAACGTTTGTGTTTCCACCTTTTGGTCATTATGAACAATGCTGCAATGAACATTCATGTTCAAGTTCTTATGTGGACAAATGTTTTCATTTCTCTTGGGTATATATAAACCTAGGAGTGGAATTATTGGGTCACATGGTAACTCTGTATTGGATCATTTAAGGAACAGCCAAAATATTTTCTAAAGTGGCTGAGAGGTTTTCACTCTAATCTTTGCTGCTGATGAGGCCAGGAGAAGATTCCAACTGTGTACAGAACTTGCTCTTTTCTGGCAGGAAAGGAAATTCTCAGATGGGAAAGCATACTGTACTCACAACCAGGAGATGTGGATCATGATCTTGGCCCTGCTTTTAATTATCTGTACGACCTTGTGCCATTCATCTTCAGTGGGCACAGAACCTCTGTCACTGTGTATAAATTAAGGGAATTGGATTAGATGTTACCCATCTCTGAACTCCACCCCCAGAGGATTGCAAGTAGTGTGACATTATTCAGTAAACTGACAAACCATTGTACTCATGTTCAAGATTTTGTTTGGTAAAGAAATAGGATATGGTTTTTCTCTCTAGATTATATCTTATTCCTATAGAAAACCAAAGGTTTCCTATTGTTGCTTGTTTCATTTTTTCCTTAGGTAGACCATGTGCTTCTAGTTCCATACACAAAGTTCCCATAACCTAGAAGTATTTCCAATCTCTTTTTAGACATGGGTCTTTTATTGGTTAGAAAGAACATCTTCACAGAACTGAAACTGGCTTATAAGCCTGCCCAGTTTGAATATGTCACACCAGGCAGAAAAACAGTTGTTCCTTAGGTCCATGCTACTTAGTGTGTGGGGTCACAGACAAGCGGTGCTGGCATCACATGCAGCTTGTTATAAATGCAGATTCACAGGCCCCATCCGAGGCCCTGCATGTCAGAATATCTGGCTGTGGGGTCCAGCAATCTGAACGTTAACAAAATTTCCAAGTGAATCCTCTTCACACTGTCTCAAAATTACTGCCTCAGACCCTAGGCCTTGTGGCCCTCCACATTAGTATATTATATTCCAAGCTTGTTTCTAGATTTAATATATAATCACTTTTTAGACAGAAGATCTGGGCTTCACCTAAGCATCTTTTATGAAGGGTTTGGAACTAAATGTGCTGGGTTTAACAGCTGACACTTAATCCATGCCAAATGGGTGATGACTAGAAGCAACAGCTGAATCAGTAAACCTTGGTTTACTTTGATCTGACCCAGAAAGAAAATCACTTTCTGACTGGATAGTTGTACAAGTGAGCCTGCCTGTGTGCTTTATCCCCTCCCCCCCACCTCAGAATGAATTACAAAATCTTCAGTGTATTTCCTAATCATTTTTCATATTTGTTTCTCAAGGAAGAGCCATACAAGGAAAACAACAAATATTTGGGTAATGTTTTACAATTCCAGAGTTGTTTTCATGTGCGTTTTATCATTTGATTTTCATGGGAACCCTGTGAAATAGTATGATAACCCTCTGACTTTCCATGTAATGTGCCCAAAACTTAGTAGAGCCAGGGTTCATAGATCTCAGAAGATTGGGGTAAGAGAAGGTGACTTTGACAATGAGAATGATCTATTCACATTGGGGTTCACGTCCAACCCTGGCCAAGCAACAATGCTTAAGGGTTCAGTGGGGGTAATGTAAGGAAGTCTACGCAGTCCACAGGAAGTGACAGAGGAGATAGGAGGAGAGCCCCAATATGCTAAACAGATCACCAGAATTCCCAAGGGAAGATCTGGCTCTCCAGCTTGACAACAGGAGACTCAAATCTGGGAAGTGAAAAGAATGGGGTCATGGGAATCGTTTCTCCATTTGTTCTACAACCTGAACTCTTATTCTCTGCCAAGCACAGTGTCCTTCTCTGGGACTGCACTTGAGGGAAAAAGCACAGGTGGTCCCTAAAAGTCTTGTGTGGGAGACAGAGATTAATAGACAGAGATTAATAAGTTAACTCTGGCAATTAATGTATAATTGGAATCATGAGTTGAGATCAGTGCTCAGGGGAAAGATGATTCACACAGGTTTATGAAAGAGGATCTGACCTCATTGGGAGAAGGAAGACTTCCAGAGAAGTGGCTCTTGAGATGAGAACTGAGAGACTGAGTAGGTGTCAGCCAAGCCAGCATTCTTCAGAGCTATTATTTATTTTCTGCCTCATATTTTTGTAATACCTAAATTTGAGACTGTGTTATATATAACATATTAGTATATCTATATATGGATGCAATTCATAATAATAAACATAGATAAATAAACATAGATTTGGGGGGGGGTTGTTTGTAAACTCACCCTTTCAATTTGTGTGGCCCAAGGCATGGGGCATGAAATGATTGAATAGGAACGTGTATTAGTGGGTGGGAACAGAGGACAAACCAATTATCATTATTTCTCACTTTTGGGAAAACTGAATCAGCTTGAATGCCAAAGAACAAATAACTAACAGACCTTTAAAACCCTCTCCCAGCTCCACAACATACACAAGAATGCTAAACCTATAGGGAAAAGTGCCACATGGGCATACAATGTGGAGCTAGAACTGCAGCCCTGTATTATCTATTACTGCATAACACATTATCCCCAGAATTAGTGGCTTCAAAATAACATTTATAACCTCACAGTTTTTAATGGCCTGGGAATCCAGGCATGGTTTAGCTGGTCATCTGGCTCTGGATCTCCCACAGGCTAAAGTCATCTCGAAGTTCTGACTGGGAAAGATCTGCTTCCTATCTTGCTCACATGGTTGTGACAGGATTCAGTTCCTCATGTCCTCTTGACTGAGGCCTCGGTTCCTCATAAGCTGTTGGCCTTCCTTACTTCCTTGACACATGGGCCTCTCTGTAGAACATTTTCCAGTATGGCAGCTGGTTTCATCACAGTGAGCAAGTGAAAGGGCAGGAGAGAGTGCCAGCAAGAGGAGGAGGGCTAGCAGGGCACGTCAGTCTTATAACCTAATTGCAGAAATGATATTCTAACACTTTTGCCATATTCTACTTAGAATCATGTCACTAGGTCCAGTCTGCACTCAGGGGGAGGAGATTACATAAGAGTGAACAGTGTGAATACCAGGGGCAATGCACTTTTGGTCTTTGCTAGTAAATTTTCTTTCACTGAGGAAAGAAAAAGACCTTTAGAAAATACTCCATTTTGGGGAGCTACTGATTTCCTGATATTTCCCTTTGCAGTGATTTTGTGTATAAACTTGGTTGTGTGTTTGCTTGTTTTCTTTGTGAAGAAAAACCAGTGAAATACAAAAACCTATTGTCAAGATATATTTTTTATGGTTTCCACAAACAAACTTATCTCATCCTGTACTGAGAATTCACTTTGCTAAAGCAAAAGATTTCAAAATTTATTCAGGACTCATCTTAAATGAATGGCAAAAAGAATGTTTTTAAGTCAAAAGACTCTGAATGCTTTATTTATTTAGTCTGACTCATCTGAGCCAATGTTTTAAGAAATATAATGATATACAAACCAAGATCTTTGGACAAAATACTGTGAGAAATTATGAGGGACACAAAGATAAGTCAGGCTCATATAAAGGTAGATGGACAGTAGTATAAAGTATAATTAAGAATGTGTGTTGTCAAAGATAAACTCAAAATGGATAAAAGACCTCAGCGTGAGGCAGGAATCCATCAGAATCATAGAGGAGAACATAGGCAGTAACCTCTTCAACATCAGCCACAGCAACTTCTTTCAAGACGTGTCTCCAAAGGCAAAGGAAACAAAAGTGAAAATGAACTTTTGGGACTTCATCAAGATCAAAAGCTTCTGCACAGCAAAGGAAACAGTCAACAAAACAAAGAGGCAACCCATGGAATGGGAGATTTGCAAATGACACTACAGACAAAGGGCTGATATCCAAGATCTCTAAAGAACTCCTCAAACTCAACACCCAGAAAACAGATAATCACGTCAAAAAATGGGCAGAAGACATGAACAGACCTCTCCAAAGAAGACATACAAATGGCTAACAGATACATGAAAAAATGTTCATCATCATTAGCCATCAGGGAGATTCAAATCACAACCACACTGGGATACAACCATATACCAGTTAGAATGGCCAAAATTGACAAAATAAGAAATAGTGTGTGTTGGAGAGGAGGTGAAGAAAGGGGAACCCTCTTATACTGTTGGTGGGAATGCAAGTTGGAATGCAAGTTGGTGCAGCCACTTTGGAAAACAGTGTGGAGATTTCTTAAGAAATTAAAAATAGAGCTACCCTATGACCCTGCAATTAGACTACTGGGTATTTACCCTGAAGATACAGATGCAGTGAAAAGAAGGGCCATTTGTATCCCAATGTTCATAGCAGCAACGGCCACAATTGCCAAACTGTGGAAAGAACCAAGATGCCCTTCAATAGATGAGTATATAAAGATATGGTTCATATATACAATGGAATATTACACCTCCATCAAAGAGGATGGATACCCAACTTTAGTATCAACATGGACTGGTCTGGAGGAGATTATGCTGAGTGAAATAAGTCAAGCAGAGAAAGTAAATTGTCATACGGTTTCATTTACTTGTGGAGCATAAGGAATAACATGGAGGACTTTAGGAGAAGGAAAGGAAAAGCAAATTGGGGGAAATTGGAGGGGGAGACAAACCATGAGAGACTGTGGACTCTGAGAAACAAACTGAAAGTTTTGGAAGGGAGGGGGTGGGGGGTTGAGTGAGCCTGTTGGTGGGTATTAAGGAGGGCATGTATTGCATGGAGCACTGGGTGTGGTGCATAAATAATGAATCTTGGAACACTGAAAAAATTAAAATAAGTTAAAAAAAAAAACAAAAAACAAATGTGTGTTGTGAGGGGCACCTGGGTGGCTCAGTTGGTTAAGCGTCTGCCATTTATAATTGATATCATTATGTATATACATGGTAAATCCAACATAATCAATAAACAAATTAGTAGAATTTAATAAGATTGTTGGATATGAAATCAACATTAAAAATAAATTATAGGGGCACGTGGGTGGCTCAGTCAGTTAGACATCTGACTCTTTGTTTCAGCTTAAGTCATGATGTCAGGGTCCTGGAATTGAACCCTGGGTCAGGCTCACTGCTCAGCCAGGAGTCTGTTTCTTCCTCTCCCTCTGTCCCTCCCCCTACTCATGCTCGCTCTCTCTCTCTCTCTCTCTCTCTCTCTTTCCCTCAAATAAACAAATAACATTTTAAAAAAGAATGTGTGCTCTGGGGCACCTATGTGGCTCATTCAGTTGAGTGTACTACTTTTGATTTCAGCTCAGGTCATGATCTCAGGGTTGTGAGACCAAGCCCCACGTCAGGCTCCATACCAAGTGAGGAGCCTTAAGATTCTCTCTCTGCCCCTCACCCCATTCCTCTCTCTTCCCTCTCTAAAAAAAAAAAAGAAATGTGTGTTTTGTAGTTAAAACTGTGTGGCTTCAGCACACATTTGTTAACCTCTCTATTTCAGTAGTTACACCACAGTGGTGTTGTGATGGTTAATTTTGTGTCAACTTGACAGAGCTATGGGGTGCCCAGATATCTGGTTAAATATTATCCTGAGTTTGTCTGAGAGAGGATTTCTGGATGAAGTCAACAACTGAATCAGTAGACTGAGTAAGGAAAATTGCTTTCCCCAATGTATGTGGATTCATCCAATCCATTGATGGCCTGAATGAAACAAAAAAGCTGAGTGAAGGGGAAATACTCTCTCTGCCTGATTGTCTTCTCATTGGGACATCACTCTACTCCCGCCTTTGTACTTGGACCTGCACTGACACTTACATCATCAGCTCTCCTACTTTTTCATGCTGTTGAACTTGGACTAGAATTCTATCATGGGCTCTCCTGCTTCTGGACTTCTCAGCCTCCATAATTACCTGGGCCAATTCCTTCTAATAAATCTCTTGAGAGAGAGAGTGAATCTATTCATTTTGTTTCTCTGGAGAACCTTAATATAGTTGTTGAGTTAATTGCATAAGATAAGTAATGTGAAGGGTTTTTTTTACTGAAGTGTAATTGACATACAATGTTATCTTAGTTTCAGGTGTACATCATAGTGATTCATAAACTCTATGCATTGCTCAGTGTCAACCACAATCACTGTAGTCACTGTCATTTTGCATTTAAGGTTATTGCAATATAATCAACTGTATTCCCTATGCTGTACTTTTCATCCCTGTGACTTTCCACACTAGCTGCACCATGTTACATTCTCACCAGAAGTGCACAAGCGGTCCCTTTCCTCCACATCCTCATCAACACTTGTTATTTCTTGGCTTTTGATACCAGTTTTTCTGACGAATGTGCAGTGATGACATCTTACTGTGGTTTTGATTTGCATTTCCTTAATGATGAGTGATATTGAGCATCTTCTCATGTGTCTGTTGGCCAACTGGATGTCTTCTTTGGAAAAATGTCTATTCAGGTCTTCTGCCCATATTTAATTACATTATCTGTGGCGTTTGGGGGGTGTTGAGTGTATAAGTTCTTTGCATATTTTAGATATTAGCCCCTTATCAGATATGCCATTTACAAGAATCTTCTCCCATTCATTAACTTGCCTTTTGGTTTTTATGATGGTTTCCTTCCCTGAAAAGCTTTAGTTTTTTTTTTTTTTTTTTGGGATAGTTCCATGAGTTTATTTTTGTTTTTGTTTCCCTTTCCTGAGGAGACATATCCATAAATATGTTACTGAGGATGATGTCTAAGAGATACTGCCTATGTTTTCATTTCAGAGTCTTACAGTTTCAGGTCTCACATTTAGGTCTTTTATCCATTTTGAGTTTATTTGTGCGTATGGTGTAAGAAAGTCGTCCAATTTTCTTCTTTTGCATGTAGCTGTCCAGTTTTCCCAACACAATTTATTGAAGAGACTGACTTTGCCTTATTATATATTCTTCCTCCTTTGTTATAGATTAATTGACCAAATACATGTGGGTTTATCTTTGGGCTCTCTATCCTGTTCTGTTGATCTCTGTGTCTGTTTTTGTGCCATTACTCTTTTGATTACTACAGCTTTGTAGTCTAGTTTGAAATGTGGATTTGTGATACCTCTGGCTTTGTTCTTTCACAAGATTGCTTTGGCTCTTCAGGGTCCTTTATGGTTCCACACAAATTTTAGTAGTATTTCTTCTAGGTCTGTGAAAAATACCATTAGTATTTTGATAGGGATTGCATTGCATCTGTAGATTGCTTTAGTACTATAGGTACTTTAACAATATTAATTTTTCCAATCCATGAGCGTGGCGTGTTTCTCCATTGTTTGTGTCATCTTCACTTTCTTTCATCATTGTCTTATAGTTTTCAGAGTGTAAGTGTTCTACCTCCTTGGTTAAACTTATTCCTAGGTATTTTACTCCTTTTAATGCAATTGTAAATGGGCTTGTTTTCTTAATTTCTCTCTCTCCTAGTTTGTTATTATTGTACAGAAATGCAACAGATTTCTGAGTGTTGATTTTGTATCCTGTAATTTTACTAAATTCATTTGTTCAAATAGTTTTTTTGGTGGAGTCTTTAGGGCTTTTTTAAATATAATATCATGTCCTCTGCAAATAGTGACAGTTTAACTTTTTCCTTACCAATTTTGATGCCTTCTATTTCTTCTTCTTGTCTGATTGCTATGGCTAGGACTTCCAGTATGTGTTGATTAAAACTGGTAAGAGTGAACATTCTTGTCTAATTCCCAATCTTAGAGGAAAATCTTTCAGTTTTTCACCATTGAATATGATGTTAGCTGTGAGCTTCTCATATATTGTTTTATTATATTGAAGTATGTTCCCTCTAAACCCATTTTGTCAAGAGTGTCCACAAGCACTGTTGTTCCTGTAGAAACCTCCTGAATATCCCTGCCCCTCTGACCATGAACTAAGATAAACCAATAAATCTCCTTCACATATACCTCAGGCACTTTCCAAACTGCTACTTCTCCACTGTGTCTCATACTGAGTATTTAGTGTGCTGACTCTTTAAGGGCAGAGACTCCTTTTCCTAATACCCTCTCCATCTCCTGGAGTTAAGCACCACCAATTATTAAAGCTCCTGGAGTTGAGTCTTACTGATTTTCTTTTCTTTTCTTTTTTTACGAGAGAGAGAGAGAGAGAGAGAGAGAGAGAGAATGACCACAAGTTGGGGGGTGCAGAGGGAGAGGAAGAGAGAGTATCTTAAGCAGGCTGCACAACCAGCATGGAGCCCAATGTGGGGCTTGATCTCATAACCCTGAGGTCATGACCTGAGCCAAAATCATGAGTCAGATGCTTAAATGACTGAACCATCAAACCTCCCCAAGTCCTGCTGAGTTTGAAAGCCAGATTTTAGGGGGACTTACCTTCTCAGTGTGGGTCCTTAGGGCTAAAGGTGTCTGGTATGTGGTCCAATCCCCTCATTCCTCCATGCTCATGTTGTCCCTCCCATTTGTGGTTAGTAACACTGGGGGTTTGGTTCCCAACTGTGTTTCTGCCCCTCTTTTCCCTTCAATGTAGCCTTCTTTCTATGACTAGCTGTGGAAGATCTGTTCTGCTAGTCTTTAGGTTGTTTTTAGAGGGGCCTAAAGTAGATGTAGGTGTTGCCTCACTGCATCTCTGAAATGATCTTTTTTAAATATTTATTAGTTTTGAGAGAGTGTGTGCAAGAAGAGGGACAGAGGGAGAGAGAGAGAGAAAAATTGAATCTCAAGCTGACTCCATACTGACCAGGGAGCCCAATGTAGGGCTCAATCCCGTGACCCTGAAATCAAGACCTGAGCCAAAAGTACCTAACTGACTGAGCTACCCAGGTGCCCCTATAATTGATATTAAATGTTGATTTCATATCCAACAGTCTTGTTAAATTCTACTAATTTGTCTATTGATTATTTTGGATTTTCCATGTATATACATAATTATATCACTTGTAAATGGCACTTTGATTTCCTCCTTAATACTGCAGCCTAAAAGCTCCCAAGTTGTCTATCCTTCTAGATACTAGCTATGTCTTTTTACTTGTATAGAAGTGTACTTAATTTTTAGGCAAGTTTTTATGGAGTGATGACATATACAGAAAAGAATATATAAATCATAATTATGTAAGTCTATGAATTGTCACAAAACACACCCATGTGACCACCTCCCAAAACAAGAAAAAGACCATTAGCAGCACATCAGAAGCCCCTTCCATTCCTCTTCCCAATTTTAACCTAAGCTTTTTTTCCTAAAAGTAACCAGTACCCTGTTTTCTAATAACTTTTTAAAAGATTTTTATTTATTTATTTGACAGAGATCACAAGTAGGCAGAGGGGCAGGCAGAGAGAGAGAGAGAGGAGGAAGCAGGCTCCCTGCTGAGCAGAGAGCCCCATGTGGGGCTCGATCCCAGGACCCTGGGATCACGACCCGAGCTGAAGGCAGAGGCTTTAACCCACTGAGCCACCCAGGTGCCCTAGTATCCTGTTTCCTAAAACTATAGAGTGGTTTTACCTTTTTTGTAAACTTAACATATATGCAAAGTTATAGTACTTAATCTTTTTTCTTACATTTTTAAGTGCTTAATCTTTTGTGTTGACTTCTTTCTCAGTCTTCATAAGCATCCATGGTATATAGCTATTCATTTGTATTGCTGTGCAGTATTCCACTATAATCTAACATATTGATATTTTGGTAGTTTCCAATTGGAGATTAATAAGAATAACATTATGAGCATTCTCATACATGTCTCTTGGTATGGGTATCTACATATTTCTGTTCAATAATGCCTAAGAATGGAAATTCTAGGTTAATAGAACAAAGAGGAAAACATGTAAGGTCTCAGTAAGGACAGTGAAAGTGTTATAAAATAATGACTCAGATCCCAACAGGCAGAGTTGGGATATATATATATATATATATATATATATATATATATGTCTCTAGGCATGTGTAATCAGGTGTCTACACGGCCTTGGAGAAATTGCAGCAGTCCTGGCCATGCTGGCTCAGCCATTTGCCGTATAACTACATTCATTCAATAAATATGTATAGACATCCCATTAAATGCCTTGTATGGTTTTAGACTGATGATTCAATGATGACTAAAATGCAGTCTGTTACTTTAAGTTGACTGCAGCCCAGCACAGGGTTCTTTCTCTAAAGGGCCTTTGTGGTTTCCCAAATGAGAAATACTAGCCAGTCTGCACTCCATGCGACCCCACCCAGATACTTTCCAACCTATGATACTTTCTGTGGGTAGAGTAAACATTGATTTTATGAAGTTACTAATGATTTAAAGTGGATCGGTGATATTACATAAAGAAACCAAATCCTAATGCCAGGGTCATTTCGTAAGGAAATTTAATAGAGCATGGGAAAACTGTGAAACAAATAAACAAAAAAATACAAGAAAGGACAATGATATAGAAGAGAAAGTCCATGTTATTTTGAAAAAGATTTTAAAATGTTGAGAGATACTATTAATGACCTTTGTCACCAGATAAATGTGAGAGAAGTGAAAAAGAGAAAAATACTCATATGATGATAGAAGTTAAAGGGAGAGTACAGGAAGGTTATGGGTACTGAGTCTAGAACCAATCTGAGTAGCATAAGTGTGGAAATTTTTATTTAATCTTAGAAATTGTTTATACTTCTAGTTTCCAAGTCCCAGTTTTTAGAGGAAAAAAGCCTATTGAGGTCTCTCTGAAAAGTGCAGAAGTCTGAGTAACTTTTCAATGTTATGTAACATTTGGATAAAAGATAATTTTTAGAATCCAGATTATTCAATAAATACATGGATTTCATGCTTCAGAAAAATGATCTCAATAGAGTATATTCAGGATCTAAACAAAATTTCGAATAAATTCAGAATCAGGTCTCAGCCCAGATAAAGCATGGGATTAACCCCAGAAGTCTTTAAGTCAGATGTTTTTTCTAACATTACCAACTTTAAAAATCATGTAAAGAACTTGGGACGCCTGGGTGGTTCAGTTGGTTAAGCCACTGCCTTCGGCTCAGATCATGATCCCAGGGTCCTTGGATCGAGTCCCGCATCGGGTTCCTTGCTCGGCAGGGAACCTGCTTTTCTCGCTGCCTCTGCCTGCCTCTCTGCCTGCTTGTGTGTACTCTCTCTCTCTCTCTCTCTCTCTGGCAAAAAAATAAAATCTTAAAAAAAATTAAAAAAAAATCATGTAAAGAACTTGATCTGCCTACATATAAATTGTGTTGTGTCTAAAATAGTCCTAATACTCTGAAAGGTTGTCCTTTATTTTCTAGACACAGCAACTGTTGCCCATACAAAGTAGAGGTAGTACTAATATCATACAAATTTAACAAATAAAAGCCACTCATGTGCTCTGATAACTCAGATCCCTCAGTCCTTACCTCCAGCAACTTAAATGGAAATTCTACAGGTAGTACCTTCCATCCCTTCAGGACGAAAGAAAGAACTATAGCAAAGCACACATTGAAAACTACCCTTACCAATCCCTCAGGCTCTTGGAGTTTTCTAATCCACTCATAGCCTACCTGTACACAGCTGAGGTGAGCTGTGGAAAATGTCACTGGGATGGTATCAGGAATGCTGCCATGTTGCCACTTCGACTCTCCATTAAGTGCTGAAAACTTCCCCAAGAGCTGATTTTGTTGATTGCATGGATCCTTGTGTAAAAAACTTGTATACTACATTCCTAAAATATGCAATTCACTTTTATATACTGTTGGTGGAAATATAAATCGATGCAGTATTTCCAAAGAGCAATAGTCAGTGTATATAGAATTTAAACACACATATTCTTTGACCCAAAAATTCTAGTTCTAGAACTTTCTCTTACAGATATCCTTTCATATATACACAGAAATGTATGGTCAAAAATATGTTTTCCAGAATTTCTGTGATAGCAAGAGAATGAAACAAGATACATGTCCATTCTCATTGACTGAATCGATTATGGTAACTTTAGAGTGTGATATCCTGTCATCTCTGAAACGTATAAGGTAAAGCCATATATGATGGCAAGGAAAGACGGAATGATAGAATATTTTTAGGTAGATTATAGAACAGCCTGTGTGGTCTACATTTAGATAAATGTCTATGCATCCATTTATTTACTTATATGTGTAATAGATAATATACATAATCAATGGATGCTCTATTTGGGATTAGGATTATGTGGGAGATTGGCACTTTCTACTTCATATGCTTACATATGAAGTAGAGTTCCATATTGTTAAAAAAAATATTCTTGGGCCACCTGGGTGGTCCAGTCGGTGAGGTGTCTGCCTTTGGCTCAGATCATAATCCCAGGGCCCTGGGATCAAACCCCAAGAGTGTGGCTCCTTGCTCAGTGGGGAGCCTGCTTCTCCCTCTCCCTCTGCGCCTTCCTCCAACTTGTGTTCTCTCTTGCTCACTCTGCTCTCTCTCTCAAATAAATAAATAATCTTTTAAAAAAATTATTCTTTAAGGATCATTGTTCCAATTTGTCATGGCCATTTAAAAACATATCTTGTTTTACAACCACACATAAATCAGAAACACTGACAGATATTCTCCTCGGTCCAGATCATCAGCTAAGATTTATTCACAAGATTTATTCCACCCATTTTGGCTTCTTCCCAGTCAACTATCATTGGCTCCTTGGACCTCCCCGCTTCCGCCCAGAGCACACTGTGACACCACCCTGGCTCATACTCTCCCTTCCCCTACTGTCTCCCACTTCCTGTTGTTTCTTACCTAGCAAGTCTTAATGCCTTTCATAGTTAACCTGACTGGCTCGATGTGCATTCCAGCCCAGACCTTTCTATTTCCTTTTGATCTAACAATGATCCAAATGACACAAATATAAATACATCAAATATATAAAGCACAAGCCCTGTAATACAGACCTGTAGTTCTTACCAAATATTCAAGTTTTCACCTAACTGACTAGATCTGGGCAATAGACTGTGAGCAAAAGTGATGATTTATGGGCTGAGATGATGAAATGTTGCATTGGGACCCTCTGCCTTCTTGCCTTCTGTTATGATGCTTCAGGACAGCAAGATGGCAATGGACTGCTTCCTCTTCTTTCCCAGCTTCAAAGTATCATGCAGGTACTTCTCATGGGGGAAATCAAATCGAAACCCTGTTCACAAGAGAATGTGGGAAATAGAGTTTCCAAGTTTCCACCCTTGGGATATAGAAGAGAGCTTAGAAGGGCACACACAGTGTATACACTAACAAAAAGTATTGCCCAGGAGTGATAGCTTTTCTTATTAACAGAAGGGACGGGTGCAGACTTATTCCTATTAACAGCACTGCTCTCCTACATTTGCATACCATACTTTCCTGAGTGGGTGAAGAATAGTGGATGTTGTATTAAATGGGCCAGGAACTCACATCAAAGAATGTTTACTCATGAGATCATTGTTGAGAAAGAAAATAAATATTGAGAACCATTGGAGTGGAAAATCTGGAAACGCATCTTTAAGCTCCCTACCCCAGCTCCATAGCAACATGAAAAGCATGTCTTCGATACATTCTAATCAAATCAAGTCAAAGGTAACGATCGTACTTTAAACCCAAGAGTACAAGCTCTGTTTATCTTCCGTAACAATATTTTGGGTCTTGGGAATGAGATCATTTGAGATTCTGTCAAAATACGTGGCATCAAATTAATCTTAATTTAGTCTCTTAACTAAAGTAACATGGGAATTGATTCTTTCTGCATACTTCAGAGCCATTTTTCACTGTCATGTGTAAGCATTCCTGTCCTCTCGGCTACCACCCTAACTAAGTGTTAGCCCTTTCAATAATAGAACAGGTCATGCAGTCATTAGAAGGTGGTAGGAATTCAGTCAGACATTTTTAGGTCTACCTTGCAATCCTTCAGGCTTCTGAGAGGCAGCAGAGTAAGCCAGCTTTCATTTGTTTCCCTTTCAAAAGGATGTTCGACAATTTAAATATTATGTATGTATTATCTGTATCTGAGTACAGCCCTTCCTTGTGTTAAATAGTTCTTTGAATGCTCATGTTACCCTCATCCTGGAGGCAGTAGGGCACAGAGGTTAAGCACACAGGGGATGGGATCAGACCATTTGGGTTTGAATTGGGCTTAACTACTGTGAGCCATGTAACCTTGGGCAAGTTCCTTAATCTTTCTTTACCTTAGTTTCTTCACCTGTTAAATGGGAAGACTAGTACCTATCTTACGGGACTACCGCAATTATTAAATGAGTTAACACAGTTATGGCACTGAGAACAGTGCCAAGCACGTAGAAAGAGCCCAAGAATATTAACAATTATTGTCATTCAGTGATATACTTCTCCTGTGGGTCTAGTCAAAACTGCTGCACCCTCTCTTTGAATATTTCTTACTCCATACAGTGTTAGTGGCTCTGAGAATCTCCCTGTGTATCATGGTATGAGATTTGTGATCCTGATGGTTTGAATCTTACCCTGATCACCAGGAGACAATATTTTATCTGAAAAAGAAATCAAAGGATCCCATTTCCAGTAGCATCAAAGACAATAAAATACTTAGGAATAAATTAAACCAATGAAATGAAAATCTGTACACTGAAAACAGTAAGACATGAATGAAAGAAATTGAAGAAGATCCAAATAAATGGAAAGGTATCCTGCATTTATGGACTGGAAGAATGAATATTGTCACAATGTCCATACTACCCAAAGCTGTCTGTGGATTCAAGACCATTCCTACCAAGGTTCCAGTGACATTTTTTAGAGAAGTAGAAGAAGCAGTCCTGAAATGTAAATGGAATTCCAGAAGACCCCAAATAGCCAAAGCAACTCTGAACAAGAACGAAGGGGGAAGCATCACAGTTCCTGAATTCTGATATAATTTATGAGCCCCCTCGGGCACAAAGTGCCCACAGAGCCCTCTGAAAGCTGGATTATTTCCCCTACACAAATTAGATGTCTACTTAAAGGCAGTTTCCCAAACACGGCAGGCTCTCTCACTCCTCTGTGGCTCTGTGTGTGCTGGCCCTCTGTCTGCTGTGTCCCTCATCCTTTTTCATCTGGATAACTCCTATTTATCCTTTAAGACATAGGTTAAATGCTGCCTCCTGTGAGAAGCCTTTGCTAACATGATGTCACCCACCATCTCTCCTGGAAAACTTAGAACCAAGTTAAGTGAGCTAGTCAGTACTGTCCTTCCTTGTTTTCTATGTACTCTTCTGTCATTTCATTTATTTCCTATCCTTTTTTTTGAGATTTATTTATTTGGGGAGAGGATATGAGTGGGAAGGAGGGGCAGAAGGAGAGGGAGAGAGAGAATCTCAGGCAGACTCCCCACTGAGTATGGTGCCCTATGTGGGATTTATCCCAGGACCCTGATATCATGACCTGAGATGAAATCAGGAATCAGATGCTCAACCGACTGAGCCACTCGGGTGCCTCTTATTTCCTATCTTGACACCATTTTCTTGTCTCCTTTCATCAGCAGCCCATCCATTCTTTCAGTAGGTCAATAGTCATTTGTGAATGAATGAATGAATGCATATCTACCGAATATATCATTCCTTTATCATTCTGGATCTGTGCGTATCCAAGAAGGAGAATGCATGATCATCCTAATCAGAATGAGAAGGCAGAGACACATAAAAATGTAGAAGTGAAAGATAGTGTGTCAACAGTTGCTACATTATGGCTACATGATAAGTAATGTCAGAAATCTCAGTGATATAGTGGTGCCTGGGTGGCTCAGTTGGCTAAGCGTTGGACCCTTGATTTTGGCTCAGGTCCTGATCTCAGGGCCATGTGATCAAGCCCTGCGGGCTAGGAGCTCAGCGTGGAGTCTGCTGGAGATACTTTCTCCCCCTTCCACTGCCCCTACTACTTGTGCGTGTGCTCACTCTCTCTCTAAAATAAAATCTTTTTTTAAAATTTCAGTGATACAAAACAGCAAGCATTATTGTCCCTCCGAGGTATGCTGCCGTGCTGGTCAGATTCAGGATTCACTCCAGACTAGATTCCGATCTGACCTCCCAGCACCTGAGCTAGGACATTGTCTTCTGGTGGAGCATCCCTGGAGCATAAGAGGGAAATGAACCACAAACACCTGCTTAAGCTTCTACTCACATTCCATTGGCCAGTGCAAGTCATGTGGCAAGGAACAGCATCGGGGGAGGAGGAGGTAGTCTCTAAAGTCTCTAACCACCGAGCAGGAGTTAGGGAATGAATATTTGCTGAATGACAAATCAGATTATCATACAGTGTATCAGAATATCCATTCTCAAGGCTTGGTAATTCCACTGAGTGCTCCGAAGATATAGGGAAGAGAAAGATTTTAATGGCTCAGTGTAGACCAAGAAGATTTGACAAATGAAACATTTCAGCTAGGCCTTTAAAAATAGTTAAGCTTGCATCAGACTAAGTGGGAAAATGGCAGGTTTCTGGGGTGGAGGAACTGAATGAGCCGCTTCCATAGCACAGTTCAGTGTGTTGAAGGGGAGCTGAGCACCATTAAAAGGGGACCAGAGGAGTGGGCTACAGAAGGTGGAATTCCCCCCTTGCCACTTGTTTCGCTCTTGAACTATTTGGAGCAATTAGTACCTCTTGGCTCATTTTGCCTTTTTGGAGTCTCCTTGCTCCCAAATATCAGTCAGGGCCCAGCTCAGGCTGGCTTAGCAAAATAGAGTAACAAGGAATGTTAAGTAGACCAGGACCGAACATGGAGGCTCTGTGAGAGCCATGCGTGGCCACATCACATCCCGTAAGTCTCGCGAGAGTAGCACATGCGCCTCTAAAAACTGGATTCAGAGCGCATGCTCTCACCACCGGAACACAGCCGGACGTAGGCTCCTAGCCCTTACCATTGGCATCACTGTCTCTATGGCTCCTCAACTGGGCTGGCCCCGCCGCTGCTGCTTCTGCTCCTGCACACTTGCGAAATACAGTCCAAGTAGTGCCTGCCACTGGGCACCGCTTCCAGAGTTAAACTTTGGGGTGGATGCGCCTCCTTGGCTGAGCTGAGTTTCTGTAACCCTGCTGTGGGGCCTGCGGGGAAATCAGATACCTACCACGTTTAGCGTTTGCCCTGGGAGGTAGGCCCCACTTCCCATTCGTAAGGCAGAAAAGTCTCCAAAACAGGAAGCGGATCCAAGGCTGGCAGTCAAAACACATATCCACTGACCTCTACCCCTAAAAACTGCCCTCCGTCTTAAACAAAAACAAAAACAAACACAAACAAACAAAAACTATTAACATACTAACTTCACATCCTCTTCCTCTGAGATCCTAGTGCAATTTGTTTTGGAACTACTCCTTAGATGTTTGTCTCATGCAACTGAATTTTCAAAATGTGTATTTGTCTCTCTGGCTAGCTTGTAAGTCATGTGGGGGCAGTGACAATGGATTCTGTTTCTAGGAATCCGCCGTGCTTGTCGCAGGTCATTGCTCATCGAGAGCCGCTGAGATCGGTAGTAACTGATAAAAACAGCGAGGGACTACCGAGAAACGGGGCGGAGAGCAGTGCGATCATGATGTTCTAATATTGTGATGTTTTAGGCTAGCAGTAATGAAGGTTGGAATGGGGCGTCGAAGTGGAAAGGCAGGGACAGATGGCAGACATTAAGGCCGAGGAGTGCTCGGGCTGCTAGCGCCCACTTTGGCGAGCCCAAGGCGCACATGGCTTCCCAGCTGCTCCGGAGCGTCGCCTTGGGTGACATCTCAGCAGGAGCTTGGAATGGGCCATGGTGGGAATATTTACACCACAGATTCTGCAAATGCTAAGAATCTGGACTCTTATCTTTTCGGGGAGCCAGTTGTGAAACATTTACCAGCCTGCCACGGCGCTAAGGAAAAAGAAAGTCTCAGTACACGTCTTTCATTTTCGAAATGAATATTCAGCTGTTGAAACCCTATGACATGGATGTTCCCCACATTTTGAATAGAACTCTTTCTGATGTGGCTCCTTGGATATGAATAATTTTATTTGCCTGTAAGGAAGCAATAGGGACGGATGGAAGGATAGGAGCATTTATATATTCATAATTTGGCAAGAAGAGCTTTCAGGTTAATTTTTAAGATCCTTCTAGCATAACTTAAGATGACAGCCGAATGACAATTTAATCAGCGTGATTTCGTCTCTAGGAGATACCTAGGTAATACTGACGCAGAAAACCCAGATTAACAACTAAGAGCCAATTCCTAGCTCCTGTCTTCACTCTCTGCCCTTCCACCCCACGCCAGGAGACATCTTCCGTCAGGAATATAGGTATTCTCGCCTCGGAAGGGAGAGACAATGAACCATTTCATTCCATGGGCAAAGGACAGCCACGGCGCTGCACCGTCAATGCACACTGCTATAAGACGATGGAAAACCACTCCCCTTAAGTATGAAATAATACATGCATCTCTGTTTGAACTGCATGATGCTAGTATAGCTTTATAACCTTCTTGTTCAAATGTTTATGAAATGCTTTTCTGAGGCTTTCATCGGCAGCATCCGCTGCCGGAAAGCTTCCCCGCTCCCAGGTCCCATCCTGCTGTTACCCTCTTAGGGCTGTGTGGACAGCGTTGCCACGCGTCCATCAAAGGGAACAATGCAGAGGGGTCTCCAAATGACTGTTTTGGCCAGCATTAAGTGTCAGAGTGGCAGTGTTTCCCTTTGTGAGATGAAGGACGCTGGCCCTTAAAAGTCTTTAAGAAGAAATATCGTGAGCAATTTCTGTAAAAACTTAAAATCAAACATGGGGTTTTTTCCCCCTATTATGCTGCATCTGGTTTCTGTAGAATGAATCTTGTTGATGCCAGTTTCAAGGTTGCTATTCTTTGTGCTTTTAAACCAAGGTCAAGCTAGAGGCAGCTCAGAGGCCTTGAAATTGTCATTGACAAGGAAAATAGAAGCTTTATAGCTGGAGTGCTAATTAATCACTTCTAGAAAAACAGAAATAGGGAAAAATATAGACACAAACTTTTGCATTCAACAGCTAATAGAAAATTTACTTTGTGATCTTAGTCATATAATTATATGAGTATCAACATACTTTATAAAACATTAAAATATATGCTCTGTAACTAGAGGGGAAATATATAGTCTATACTACAACAACTTAAATAATACTATGTAAGTCTGAAATTTCAGAGTTAACTGTCTCAATTAAAATCTGGCTCTGTACCACCCCTGGATTTCACTGGATTTCAGTATCTCCTAAGTGACTTAAGACAAAGAATGCTGCTGTTAGCACGTTTCTCTTCATTTACAAAATATTTAACAGTTAAGTCTGAAAGAATTCACATAGGAACCAGTTCTCGAAGTGCTTACATTCAAAAATTGTGCATGAAAATTGATTTGTGTCAAGGTCACAGTTTACTCATTCTGATCAGTCTTCATAGCTTTCATGAGCACTTATTATGTGCCAGGTGTTGTGAGATGATTTTCCTACAGACAAAAAAGTGTGTTTCTGGTATTCTTCTGAAATACTTAACATAATGCAGTTGACGTAGAGTTGACTTTCAGTGAGCACTTTTTGCTAATTGCTGGTTCAAGAGTTGGATTGATTTTTTTTTGGTTACCTTAAAGAGGTTTACCTTAAATGGACACTTAGAAATTATTTTCAGGAAGAAATTCAACTTGATTTTAATACAAATGAGTAGCATCATGTTGCTATAAGAAAGAAAACCCTTCCAATTTAAAAAGATGATGTGAGTAAAGTCGTATTCTATTTTTCCAGAATGTTAAGAAGCCAAATATTATATATAACTCATTTCTTCATTATACAAATAATTAAGCAGGCAGCATTGAAACACTGAATACTCACTATGAACCAGAAATTATATAAAGCTCTAATGACAACAGCAATGCTCAAAACATCCACCATTTCTGCCCTCATGGAATTTTGGATCTAATCAGACAGCTCAATCACTTTCTGACAGGAGAAATAAACACCTGCTATGGGAAGACTTAGGATGGTCGCTCAGCCCAGAATGGGGGTTCAGGTGGGGTTCCTCACAGGAGGTAGTCTCTAAACATGAAACCCAAAATAGAGAAAAAGGATTAGCTAGGCTGAAGAAACCAGTGGCATTTCTGGTAGCAGAAAGAGCAACTCCTCAAGAGAGGAACAAGACCTTGAAGGGATTAGAATCATTTGGTTGTATCTCCAGTTTAGCATTTAAAACAAAACAGTAGGAGAGGAGGTTCTGAACTCCAAGCCATTGAATGGTTTCAGTAAGGGATTATGATGAGATTTCTGTCTTAAAATGATCACCTTGCCCTTGGAGTTGGGAACTTAATGGAGGATGGCAAGATTGGAGGGAAGGAGATCAGACCCTCACAGTATCAAACTGTGACAGGATGCTGGTCTGAATTAAAATGGTGGCAGTGGGATAGAGAAAAGGTGGTCTGATTGGATCAGTGATTAGTCTGGAATCGGCAAGTCTGGCGATACGTTGAACATGGAAAGTAAGGCTGAGTTGGGTCTAGGCCAGAGTTTCTCAACTTTGGCACTATTGATATTTTGGATCAGATTATTCTGATATTGTTGGGGGGCTGGTCTGTGCACTGTAGTATGTTTATAGTATCCCTGGTCTCTACCCACTAAATAACAGAAGCCCTCTCCCTCTAGCTGTGACAACCAGAAACGTCTCCAAACTGCCAGTGTCCCATGGGGGAGCAAAATTGCCGGTGGTTGAGAACCACCCGTCTATTCAAATGTCAGTGTTTTCCAGCCTTGTCTCCACAATAGAATCCCCCTGGGAAGGTTTTTCAACACACTGATGTCCTGCATCCGCTACCCATTAGATAAGAATCTCAGACGGTAAGACCTAGACATGGCTATATTCTGAAATAAATTCTAATGTGCAGCTAAACCTGAGAGAGCTGCTGACAGAATAATTGTTAAATATAATAAACCCAGACAGATTAACGTGCTCTGCAAACACCACATATTTTGTTTAATTTTCAACATTTTGAAGTAAACTTTTTAAATGTCCTACTCTTCATGGTGAACATAATGTAAATGTTCCCATTGTGACTCAGAGCCATAATTATGAACACTTGAAAATATTAATGTACAATTTAAAAAACTGCCATTAGGCATTATTGCGTGGATGGAGTGTTAGCCCAAGAGTATGATTCATTGCTGGTTCTGTCTTTGATTTTGGATACCTGTAGCAAGTCCAAGAAATTATGGACATTCAAGGGTCATTTCTTGTTGTTATCAGTGCTTCTATATTTATTTGTCTCTTCCCTTGCCTTCAGTCAGCAACCTTTATTCACTACACTTGATACTCCAATTTGGAATTTTAATCAGTTATAGACTGAAAAACCTTCTAAACCAGATTATTATAGCTGAGCTAAGTGGTAGCCAACATGGCTTTCAGGAAGAGGTTAAGAATGTTTTCACCTGGGCGCCTGGGTAGGCTCATTGGGTTAAGCCTCTGCCTTCGGCTCAGGTGATCCCAGAGTCCTGGGATCGAGCCCCGCATCCGGCTCTCTGCTCAGCAAGGAGTTTGCTTCCCCCCTCTCTCTCTGCCTGCCTCTCTGCCTACTTGTGATCTCTGTCTGCCAAATAAATTTAAAAAAAAAAGAATGTTTTCATCAAAGTAGTGCAATAATATTCAGTACCTGGAAGGCTTTCTGACTTATTCTAAGAACTTAGTATAAGGCACATATCCAATTTAGAAAATACATCACACACACACACACACACAAAACCGGCAAACACATTCATCTATCAATATAGATGCAAAAATATGAGTAAAACATTATCAAATCAATATACTAAGAAAATAATACATGTAAACTCTACAAAGTTTACCCTAACAATAAAGTGATTCAACATTACAAAGTATAAGAATGAAATACAATACAAGAAAAAAGGAGAAAAGGCATATGATCGTATTTAACTACCAAAAGTGTGATAAAATTCACCAACTATTTTTGCTTTTAGAAAGTATTTTAGGGACACCTGGGTGGCTCAGTTGGTTAAGCGGCTGCCTTCGGCTCAGGTCATGACCCCAGGGTCTTGGGATAGAGTCCCACATTGGGCTCCTTGCTCAGCGGGGAGCCGCCTTCTCCCTCTGCTTCTGCCTGCCTCTCTGTCTGCCTGTGCTCACTCTCTCTGACAAATGAACAAATAAAAAATCTTAAAAAAAAAAGTTAAAAAAAAAGAAAGTATTTTAAAAAGACATCTGAAAATACGACTTTCCTAAACCTATGAAAACATTTCAACCATAAGAGAAAATATTAAAAACTCTCTTATTAGTTAACAAGAAGACAAAATATGCCTTCTACCAGTACTAGAATTCAATACTGAGTTAGGAGTTCTGGCCAAAGTTAAAAATACTTGGAAGAGAAATATGAGGCGTAAATGCTGGAAAGGAGAAAGTGAAATAGCCATAATTCACACTAGATGTTTTTTCTTTCTAAAAATACAAGAAAATCAAGTCATAAAAAATTAAAGTGAATTTTAAAAAGAGTTCAGGAAGGTAGTAAGATAATCAGACAAAATCAATGGTTTTCTAATATACTCCTAATAATTACGAAATATAATACAAAAGATCACATTTGCACCAGCCAAATACTCTATGGATCAGCCAAGAATAAGATGTTTTAGATTTAAATGGAGAAAATGATACAACTTCACTGAAAAAGAAGAAAGAATATTTGAATAAATTAATCTAGATAGCACACACTTGAAGTTAAGTCTCAGTACTAGAAAAAAGACCATTTCTTCCAAAATTAACCTAAAAGCTCAATGCAATCCCAATCATTATACCCATCAAATGTTTAATAATTCTTACAGTTTACCAAAAAATTTCATTCTGAGGTTCATTAGTAGAAAACGTACAAAAATAAAAAGGAATATGTTTAGAATTATAGTAACTTGCCCTATATGTATTAAATATACCATAAAAGATTAAAATAATGTGATACTGGCACCAAAATAAGCACATAGATCCTGGAAAAAAAATAGAGTACAGTCCCATTCCATGAGGGAATTTTTTTATATGATGAAGATGGCATTTGAAATCCATAGGAAAAATGAAGTCTCTTACAAATGATGGCATTACAAGTGTCTGTTGTTCAGGAGAAAAATAATATGCTATCCTTCACCCTATATACAAAAACAAATTCCAAATGGATAAAATACCTTAAAATTAAAAGTCAGACTATATAACTGCCTGATGAAGGAGTGCAGTTGTTGTGATGAGCACCAGGTGATGTAGGAAAGTGTTAAATTGCTATACTATACTCCTTAAACTATTATTACACTCTATGTTAACTAACTGAAATTTGAATAAAAACTTTAAAAAATTAGAAAATAAAAATAAATAAAAGTACCTGAAAATATAGCAGAACATTTTCATATTTGTGATATGGAAGGACATCCCATTTTTTTATTATGTTCAGTTAGCCAGCATATAGTACATCGTTAGTATTTGATGTAGTGTTCATCGACTCATTAGTTGCATATAACACCCAGTGCTCATCACAACACTTGGCCTCCTTTAATACCCATCACCCGGTTACCCCATTTCCCCCACCTCCTCCCTTCTGTAACTCTCAAGACAGTGAACAGAGAAACCACAAAAAAACAGCTTGGTGAAATTTGCCACTTAAAAATGGAAAACTTTTATGTGACAGAGCATAGACAGAATTAAAAGATGAGCAAATAACTGGGGGAAATATTTTCAGGACATTTATCAGGCAAAGAACCATCATCCATAATATTTTTTAAATCTTGGAAACTATAGGAAAATGACCCACATAACAAAAAAACAGGGAAAGGAGGGATACCTAGATGTCTCAGTTGGTTAAGCATCTGCCTTCAGCTCAGATCATGATCCTAGGGTCCTGGGATCGAGTACTGCATCAGACTCGTTGCTCAGCGGGGAGACTGCTTCTCCCTCGGTTGGCCTCTCTAACTGCTTGTGTGCATTCTCTCTCTGACAGATAAATAAAATCTTTTTTTTTTTAAATAGGGTAAGGACATGAACAGATGGCTTACAGAAGAAACCCAAATAGCTGATATATGTGAAAAGAACCCATAACCTCATTAGTAATATTGATAGTCATTATACTGTCACTTTCCCCAAAATATTGTAAATACCAGTAACTTGAGAGTTTGCAAGTATATGGAGAGAAAGGAGCACTTTTGTACACATTGATGGTGGGGTGATGTTGTTATAGCCTTTTAAAAGGGAAATTTCATAACAGTTGTCAAGCTTTTGAATAAATTGGACTCAGCAAATGGCATTCCTAGTGGTACTTCTTACAGAGTAATTATATGTGTCCAAGGAAATATGGGTGTTTTATAAATTGCATTCAAGACCAAAAACTTGGAATTTCCCTTTTTAGGAACATCAGTAAAGATTAAATGTTATGGCACATCCGTATCATGGAATACTGGAAAACCATATAATTATTTAAAACACTGAGCCAGAAACATATGTCATAGGATGGAAATAGCTCCAAGGTACACAGTTTACAAAAACAAAAAATGATTACATTTTATGCTTAGTTTCTTACCCTTCCCTGCCCTGCTTCCCTCAGTACCTTATCAGTTTCCCCCGGAACAGTTCCTTAATAAATCACCCACACATGAATCTTCATCTCAAGGTCTGACTCTAGGCCAATCAGCCTATGATGGGCTCCCCGCAGGGGCTTGGTGACATGGAATGAAAAGCTCCACATTTACCCTGGGGCCTACTGAACACAGCTAGCACAAGATCATCCTGTTAAATGAAATCCTCCTTGGCAGATAGAGGCAAGTGACCCCAGATATCTGAAAGGTTACATAGCAAATTACTAGGAATTGGTTATCCCTGGGAATTAGGGGTTGAGGGAAGGTGAAGGATTTTTACTCTTTTTCTCTGCATCCTTCTGTGTCATTTGAATTGTACAGAGTGAGCGTAAGTTCAAACATTACAAACGGTAAAAAAAAGACTAATTACAATGAGCGTGACTTCAAATATTATAAGTGTAGTTTCTTAAAAAGGGCTTTGTCACTGCTGTTCTGTTGGTGGAACAGTCTTCAAAGTGGGTTTGGGTCATCATGGGAATACACAGCCTTCCCAAGGGGTATATAGGCACTAAGAACTCTAAGGAAATCAATTTCCAGATCCTAGCTTTCATATATGCTCTTACCTAAAATTGGTAATACCAACCCCTTTGCAGCCTGCCTTTACAGAATTATACTTCTATTACTTTATTTTTCTCCTGTCCAAATGTTACTATAATACATTTCCCCCCAGAGCATTAAAATATGTGGGTGTCAAAAAAATAATTAGAAATATTAGTATTGCTCTTGAAAAAGCAAATGAGTCTAATGACTTGGTAACAAATCCTTTAGCATGACAGGTGGTTTCCAGTTTTTTTGTGTGTTCAAGAAAATAGGAGTACCTAATTGAGTTGTCAGCTAATAAATCATTAAAAAGCATTCTTGATATATGACTATCTTATATTGGCATATAATTCAAGAGTTAAAAGAATGGAGTCTTATACCTTTAACTTTCCTTAAAGTTATATTCCCATCTACTTATTTATATGAAGGGTTATCAGTACTTAGATCTAGGAGAGCAAATAGTGAGAATAGACTTGATGTGGAATTCTGTCTCTTTGTATAATTAACATTCATCCAGAAATATAAGTGAATTAGAAAAAAAAAAACCCTAGTCATGTCATCAAGAGAGGCACTTTTTAAAAGATTTTATTTATTTATTTGAGAGAGAGAGCTTGTACATGATCACGGGGAGGGGCTGAGGCAGAGGGAGAGAGAAACTCTAAGCAGAGTCCCTGCTGAGTGCGGAGCCCACTTGGGGCTCGATCCCACCACCTGGAGATCATGACCAGAGCCAAAATCAAGAGTCGGTCACTCAACTGACTGAGCCACTCAGGCACTTTGTTAAAAGTGTTTAACAAATTTTTACTTTTAATCTTTAATAATTATGTATTGAATCATGTGCTATATTGTGTTTTGGGTTGTGTTCTAATAATTGCCAACATAGTTAATACAACAACAAAGAATTTTTTGTACATAAAGATGAACATGCGAATTTTAAAAAGTTAATTTTGATTCTTAGAAAATATTCTTAGAAAATATTTATTTTCTAAATGGATAAAGACAGGATAAGACGTGTGACCGAAGTGGAATAAACATTTAATTTCCAGGAAAAAGGGAAACAGTAAAACTTCCTACTGTTAAAAAAGAGCTTGTCCAGGGGCACCTGGGTGGCTCAGTGGGTTAAAGCCTCTGCTTTCGGCTCAGGTCATGATCCCAGGGTCCTGGGATCGAGCCCCGCATCGGGCTCTCTGCTCCGTGGAGAACCTGCTTTCTCCTCTCTCTCTGCCTGCCTCTCTGCCTACTTGTGATCTCTGTCTGTCAAATAAATAAATAAAATCTTTAAAAAAAAAAAAGAGCTTGTCCATTTACTTTGAAATTGATAATGGTATCAAATAACTGTGATACTCCAAATACTATGCTCTTCTCCAGGATATGTTTGTTTCTAAGACTGATGCCACAGTTTTACTTCTGAATGTATAGCTAATGGTAATTAGCAAATTTTTATTAAAGTAAGCATCATTCTGCATTCAAGGTAGTGTTCCAGAACATGAGACTTTTAGAGTTTCAACCTCTAAGAAGTAGGGCTTGACTAGTGATAGTCTGAAAAGGAGGGAGACTCTCATCAAGTCATTTCAGTCAGGGCCAAGAAGGAACAGTCTCTTCTAGGATTCTAGGACACTATGCCAAGCCTGTTTGAAGTAGCAGATTGTAGCAGTGAAGAGGCAAGAAATCGCTGAACAGGTTAGGAGGAAATGTCTTCAGAGAACATTCTGCTCTCTCTGACCAATGACTCATAACCTCTGTAATCTACTTCTTGGAACTTGGCTGATTTCCATTACATGCTTTGAACCCACTCTTTTCTTGGTAACATCTGGGGAAACTGCTACTGGTATTTGGTAGAATGCTGCAATTGGGATTTTTTAAAATGTCTTCTCTCGAATTAATTATAGTAGGAAAACGAAATGGTTGTTTCCCTCAGGAATCTAAAAATTCTCACGCTGGTTCACTCTTCCTGGACAACTAGCAGAGGAATTTCTTTCTGACAGCTGCTTCTAAAAATGTTCAGAAATCAAATATAGAGGTGCCTGAGTGGTTCAGTCAGTTAAGCCTCCTCCTCTTGGTTTCAGCTCAGATCATGATCTCAAGGTCCTGGGATCAAGCCCTGCATCGGGCTCCATGTTCAGCAGGGAGTCTGCTTTGCTGCCTTTCTCTCCCCCTCCCTCTGTCCCTCCCCCTGCTTGCTCTCTCTCTCTCTCTCTCTCAAATAAATAAATAAATCTTTAAAAAAAAGAAATCTAAATAAAATCTTTAAAAAAAAAAGAAAAGAAATCAAGTATAAAAACGTAGGTCTCACAGTAGCCTCAGTCCCCTCCAGAATCGCTAATACTTATTAAACACTTACTATGTACCAGTCCCTATGTCAAGCGCCTTGCAGAAAAAATCATGTTACTCCTCATAGCAACCCTATGTGAAAGGGACCATTCTGTCACCATTTTACAGATAAGGAAACAGACCCAGAGCACTGAAGTCACTTGCTCGGAGTCACCCAGCACTAAAAGCCACCTGTCAAGTTGCTTGTAAATGACAGATCTGGCTTTTGCTGGTATTTGCCAATGCTGTTCATGCTGGAAAGCAGGTCATTCATAGTTCCATTCCAATTTATTATCCACTAGCAGCTCTCAGGATAATTCATTTCATAAACTTATTTTCCAGGATCCATCATGTAGATTGGTACTTAAAAATAATTACTGTGGTTAATGTTTCCATGTTAAAAATGGTAAGCTGAACTTCCTGTTTTGTAATTTTCACTTTCAGGCATGTACTTCTGCAAATCAGTAGTCTTTTTCCTCTTTCTAGTCCTCATTTTTCCATGGAGGGCATGGTCATATTAATACAAATGAAAGAATTGATCAGAGACACCTCCACAATGCCACTTTTAAATGTTTTTTTTTTTTTAATTGCTCAGAAAAGGGCAAATGAGAAGCACTCCAAAATTATACCCTCAGGTCAGGAAATAAATACAAATGATCCAAACTCATTGAAAAATTGTCATGAAAGAAAGAAGCTAAGAATTAAGTGTGATAAAGTTAATGAGGTTTATCAAGCATTTGTGCCAACAGCAGTGGGGAGAAAATGCAGGGTCCAGTGAAAACCGATTCTGTATTTTGAAGACTTCCTATTACAACATAAGCTTTATAAGGGCCAAGGCTTATCTGTTTTATACAGTGATGTGTCCGTAACTCTCAGGCCAGAGTCTCTTACACACGTGGATGCTCAGTATATATTTGATGAGTGAATTAATTCCTCTCATGTATTATGGGACTGAAAAATGATTATCATAATGATTGCTAGAAGATGGTATTAACGATATCCTTTTGCCATTACTTATTACTGAGTATTATATATATAATAGTGATATCCTCTAAACAGTGATACCTTCATGCTCCCCACTTTCTGCTGATATGTGACAGTAAGACAGTTGTGATACTGTCAGTGGGGGGGAGGGTAGATGGGGAACCCAGAGCTTGTATCGAATATCCCTTCCTGTCCAGAATATCTCAGTGCAGCACTGCTCATAGCGTGGCCTGCAGGCCAGGCCAGGCCTGTGAATTATTTGTTGTCGGTTCATAAGATTAAGTACAAAAACTGAGGAGTAACCAAATTAAAAAAAAAAAAAACAGTTACAGCAATTTTACTTTGCTGTAACAGCTAGGAATTCAATTTTACCGTGATTTACAAAAATATCAGAACTTGGTAAATTCAGAATTTAGAACAAAAACACTCTCTTCCTGAGGGCCAGTGTTAAAGATAGGCTTTACTGGAATAGTCTGCGGTTTTGTGATTTGCAGAGCAGGAATATGGTCCTTTACAAAATGTAAGCCACTCTTCATGCCAGGCCATTATTGTCTTTCTTTAAGTTTTTATCTCTGTTCCAGTTAGTCAATGTACGACATTACATTAGTTTCAGGTGTACAATATAGTGATTCAGCACCTCCATACATTACCTGGTGCCCATCACGACAGGTGTGCTCCTTAATTCCCATCACCTATTTCCCCCAACCCTCCCTCCCTTCCCCCTGATAACCATCAGTGTGTGTTCTCTATAATTAAGTCTGTTTCTTGCTTTGTCTCTTTTTTTCCCTTTGCTCATTAGTTTTGTTCCTTAAATTCCAGACCATTAATATAGCATAACTCCTTTGAGTACGGAAGTCCTTTGATGTTTAAGACTCCTACTAAGTGCAAGTATCTTTAATGGAAATCTTATTTACATCCACTAACCAGGAACACTTTAGGCATCACTTCCCATCTTGACATAATAAAGGACCAAGAGGATAAGTCAACTAGTACTGAAGGTGCCTAGGAACAATCTTGAGTAACAGTAAAAGTAGCAATCGCGATTGCCAGAAATGGGACCAAATGATCGTTCATCCCAGAAATATGGCAACTGCAAAATTAAAACCGTTAGTTCCCAGATGTTGCTATGACCCATGATTTCTGTCTAAGTAGTATTTGAACACCGATTATTTTAGTTTGACCTAATGCAAAAATTTACTAGTAGATAAAATTTACTTGGAAGCAGCCCAAGTGTCCATCGATCCATAAATGGATAAAGTAGATGTGATATATATAGATATAGATATAAATACAGAAAGATATATGTAGATAAATCTATATATCTATATTTAGAGATATAAATATAGATATAGATATAAATATAGAAAGATGTATCTACATATATCTTTCTATATTTATATCTATAAGATATATATAAGGTATATATAGATATATCTTTCTATAATTATATCTATATCTATCTATCTATCTATATACACACCACACACACAAACAGACACACACATACCAGAGTAGTACTCAGCCATAAAAAAGGGTAAATTCTTGCCATTTGCAACCACATGGATAGAGGTACACAGTATCATACTAAGGGAAATAAGCCAGTCAGAGAAAGACAAATACTGTGTGATATCACTCATATGTGGGATTTAAGAAACAAAATAAATGAGCAAAGGGAAAAAGAGAGAGAGAAATCAAGAAACAGACTCTTAATTATAAAGAACACACAGATGCTTACCAGAAGGGAGGTGGGGGACAAAGGAAGTCAAATAGCTAAACCCAGATTTAGAATATCCATGGGCACAGATACAGAGTGCGAACAAGTTCTGGTCTGTTACCACAATAATCTGGCATACCTGGCACTGGTTTTGACACACCACAGGCACTCAGAAATAGCAGTTGAATAATGGAATACCAGTGATTTGTCTATTTTTTTTGTTATCAATATGGACCATTGACACATGACTAATATATTGATGTCTACCAGGGCAAAGTCTCTAGTGATGTGCTTCCTGTATCAAGGGGATATAAAAGGCATGTTTTCCAAATTTTCAGATGCCATGATGTTTGAAGCTAATACATTGAATGATATAATTAAAATCCAAAATATTGAGTTAGAATCCACATAATATTTTTTATTTATCAGAGTATTATATTCATTGTACATGTTTTGTAATAAAACAAAAAATGTTTTATATTAACACATAGAAAGCATGTAAAAATGTGAATAACCTAATGACTAGTAAAAGAGGATTGATTAATAAATTATAGCAATCTATATAATGGAAAACCATGCATCTTACAAAAGATGAGATATAGATCCACTGGATAAATACATACACTGATATCAATCCATCTATCTATCTAAATGTATTTATATTCTTATGTGGAAACATCTTTATAATACTGTTAAATTAAAAAGTAAGTTACAAAACAGTATATTAAATATAATTCATTTTTGTCATATACAATGCATGGACACATACACGATCATATATTTATAAATGCAGAATACTTTCTGGATGTTTACAAACAAAAATGTCTTGAAAAGATACCTGCATCCCCATGTTCAGTGCAACATTGTTATTAATAGCCAAGATATGGGGAAAAAAAAAACCCAGGTGTCCATCAAAAGATAAATGGGCAAAGAGAATATGGCATACATATACAATGGAACATTACTCAGTCATAAAGAATAAAGTTTTTCCACCTGTGACAGCATGGATGGAATTTGAGGATATTCTGCTAATTAAAGTAAGTTAAAGAAAAAGAAATACCATATGATCTCACTTACATGTGGAATCGAAACAACAACAACCAACCTCATAGATGCAGAAGCTCACAGGTACAGAAAATGGAAAACTATCTCTGGTAGTTGTCAGAGATAGGAACTGGGCAAGATAAGTGAAGGTGGTCAAAAAACACAAACTTCCAATTATAAAATAAGTAAGTCACAGGGATGTAACACACAGTATGGTGACAAAAGCAGACAAGTAAGCAAACAGTATTTTTTAAAGACTTATTTAGTTATTAGAGGGATTGTGAGCACGTGGGTGGGGAGGGGCAGAGGGAGCGTGAATCTCAAGCGCACCCCAAACTGAGTGTAGAACCTGACCCAGCTCTTGATCTCTCTCACGACTCTGAGATCGTGACCTGAGCGGAAATCAAGAGTTGGACGCTTAACCGACTGAGCCACCCAGGGGCCCCGGTAAGCAAACAGCATTGCTTACATTATACAAAATGCTTAAAACCTAGTTTAAATGAAATCACTCTCTTTTGCTCTAAAATCTAAATCCTTGTAGCTCCCTTCTTTCTGGCTTTTTTTTTTGTATCACAGACAAAAATTGTATCTCTCTTTCACATAATAATTCTACCATTGTAAGAACACAAAGATCATCTTGTTCTTTTCTTTCGCCCTTCAAATGTTCTTTGTGTGACATGAAGGTGGACCGCCCTTTTACCCAAGAGATCCACAAGCACCACGATGTGCTGTTTGGGCCTCTCTGGGAGTTAGCTGTTTGGTATCATCACCTGCCATATGTGTTTTGTGCAGCAGCAAGAGGTATATTCTCTACCACTGCCCACGCCTATGGTGATCTTCCCTATTCCTTCCTTGAAGTGACCCCTTCTCTCCTTCTAGTTGTGCAGTTTGTTCTGTCAGTCCTCAGGTCGATTTCTTGAGCATTCAGAATGACTTGATGATTATCTAGCTGTGGTCACAGACTGAGGCGAGCCTAGGGTCCTCCTACTACACTGCTATCTTCTCTCCTTCCTGGAATAAACATAATATTTTATATTTTTAATATTTTATTTATTTATTTATTTATTTATTTATAGGAAAAAAATAGAGAACCCCCATGAGAGGGGGAGGGGGAGAGAAAGAGGGGGAGAGAGAATCTTAAACATGCTCAGCACGGATCCTAACTTGGGGCTCAGTCCCACGACCCATGAGATCATGACCTGAGCTGAAATCAAAAGTCAGGCACTCAACTGATTGAGCCACCCATGTGCTCCAACATAATATTTTGGAAATATTACTAGTGAGTTCTGCATGTCGATACCAAAAATTCATTTTTGAAGTTTAGAATGAAAGACCACGTTTCACCACAAGTCATTTGAAAAAGATACTAGGATTTAGACAATTCCAACGTCATTTGAAGCCCACAGTATCATTTGTCCAGTAAAAAACATAAGAATGCAATTTTCAGTCTACAAGGATAGGTATTTGGAATCATTATTGTAGAGCCTAATAGTACTGGTAAAATCAATACCCATACGTTTCGTGCATTTTTAGACGTTCCAACTAAAGAACTTTCACAAGTTAGAAAAAAAAGTCTCAAGGCAAGCAGCCAGGATGGTGAATAACATGGAAGTCACAGAGATTTATCCTAAAGCAAAGAAACTTAGAGAAACATGATACTGATCTTCCAAATCTGAAGAAGTATGTCATATAGAAGAAAGAACAATCAACCTGTGATGTTTCAGCAGTCTCCTAGAACCAGCAGCTAGAAAGTTCCAGGGAGGCAGGTGTTCCCTCAATGACAAGGCCTCGCATTTAGACACACATGAAATGGAACCCTTAGTGAAGAATGAGCTCCCCTCATGGAAGGTGTTCAAGCAGACACTGTGTGACTATCTCTCAGGGACATCGAAGAAGTAATTTTTTAAAATTTGGAGCAAGGTTGATCTCCTGTGGTTTAAGTTCACAACCAGATTCAAGCTTGCGTCTGGTGCTTTGCATGGCTGGAGGAAGGGACAGGTTTGGGAGGGAGGGCTGCTGCCAGTGTTGGAGAGGGCTCACTCTTGTCACTCGTATGTGAATTAGTTATAATAATACTGTCGCAGAGGACCAGACTGAAGAGAAGATGAGTCAAGGTTATTTTGTGATGGAAACTGAATTACTGCAAGTACTGCCAAGAGGAGAGTCACAAATTCACTTCAAGTAAAGAAAGTGAAACTAGGAATTTCCCATTTTAATTATTTTGTGTACAAATTCTATTGTTAGTGCACCCATGAGTTTGCCTTGTTATTCCGAGAGGATGTATGGGGTTTTTCCTTTTGCCTCTTCTCTCTATGTAGTGATCTTTATCCTTTTATTACTGATAGAAGCAAACATTTCTTTTTAAATTGTAAAGCCATTATTATCCTTCCCCTAATTAATTCTATCTCCGTGGCTGTGGCTTGTAAAGTACTGCTTTTCTGTGTCTTGAAGTACAAACAAAACTGGTTTTAAACTGTTCCCTGTGATGTTAAGCACCAAGAATAAAATAAATAAGTTCTGTTCACAGTCAGGATTTATCTGTTTCAAATTTTTCTAAAGCACAAAGCATTATTAATGAAACACTTAACATTAAACTCCCAACAGCCCGGTATGAAAACAACCACACTAATCCACCAGATAAAGAGAAACATGGGAAATCGTTTTTAGTGGGAGCGGGGGAGGGATTTATGCACTTTTAGTGGAGTTTTAAAGGTTCTGGGTTCTATTATTTTGTCAGAGACATGAAGAAAGGGAAGCTGAATGCTCTTTTTAAGTGACTCAGAAGAGCTTAGAAAACAATGGAGTAGGTCTGGGGATGAGCAAGAGAGTGAGTGACTGAGTGTGTGAGTGAGACCAAATTTCTTACTAAATGTGCAAGCTGAACCCCAATGATCCAAAGAAAGTTCCATGATAAAAACCCAAGATACTGTCTTGCTCCCTACTGGCCCAACTGTGAGAAGTAAGGGGACCATGCCAGGAAAGAGGGTTGTCAGTGAACTCGGTTAGCAACCCACCTGATAATCTCTGTTAGCGGAAGAGAGGGAGGGATCTATGGAGGCTGTCCCTAATGGGAACTGAGTTTGCGCCAAAACCTGCTGAAAGAGAAGAGGAGGCTGAAGTTTGTAATGCTAATCAAGGCTCTGCAGTTCAAAAGAATGTGTGTGAGAAGCTACATGGGGTGTCTTTGTGAACAAGAAGGGATAGAATAATGGATGGGTGTCCTTTGGTATGGATGGTGTTAAAAGCACACCAGAGTCTTCAAAGATCACATTTTACACCTGTTCTTTTGCCTCCTTCATAAGTCTTCATTTATACAGATGATGCCACTGATTCACGGCCAGTAAGATGTATATACGGAGTCTACATCTTTGGAGATGGACTGTACTGACCTCAGTGAAATCTCAAACCTTATCCCTCTCCTGGCCAAGTACATATATGTATGAGATGATTAGCTTTGATTTCAAATAGTATTTTTTTTCCATGAAACCTGATTTCTCTATCTATGAGACTCATTGACCCCAATAGAAATTAAAGTTAACACAAGTCCTACATCTAGAGGGCTCATAGAAACATCACACACTTCAATAGATAATAGCCTTCTATGAAAGATGTTCTTTCCACAAAAAGTAAACACACTTCTTGCTGAAGAGTCCGATGTAACTTTATGAAACTGCCAGATTTTTAAGTATAAGAATCAGTATGATTATTACAACTGGTATCTTCCATTTGTCAAGGGTTTCCCTTCTCCCCCTTTCTGCAACCTGCTGTGACCCTTCTGGTTGGGCTTCAGATTGGCCATTAGGGAGTAGAGGCCAGAGACAGGAGGGAGAGAGGAAGGGAGGGCAGAGGACTTAGCGCCCTAGCTCCCTCTCTGCCCAGCACCCTTCTCCCCGCCCCCATCTTGGCTGCTTTCCTCCATCAAAGGCTAGAGCTTCTATCCCCCTTCACTCTCCACACTGCCTCGTCTGGTTCTCTGTGCCAGGAGCACTTCCCTCCCCTCATACCTTAAGGCTCTGGGGCGGTAACAGCCTTCAGCACTTACTAGCCCTGGGGACACTCAATATCCTTTGTGGTTCTCCTATACCCTGACTACTCATTTGTAAATGTGTTTATTAAACTATCCTCAAACGACCCAGGTTGACAGCTCCCTCTTGACACTAAATGTTTTCAGTGCCTAGCAAATTCACTAATACAGGAGGAACAGGGACATTCCATAGGAAGATGAAAGTTTTATAGTTGGGTTTTCTCCATTAGTAACTACTATAAAAAATCCTAATGTTTACTCACAGCTTATTCTATGCCAGAAACTGCTCTGAAGAGTAGACACGTGTCAACTCACATAACCTTATCATTAAACCCCTGGAGACAGTACGACCATTATCCTTATAGGCGCAGGAAGGTGAAGCGACTTGCGCATGTGATACTGTGATTTATAAGAAATTTGTATTTGGTCTTCATCCCCATTTCTAACCCAGAGCTCCTAAAACCCTTGGAATTTCCTAAGCGATAAGAGCAATAAGAAGTGTCTGGTTATTCATAACAAACCCTTTTCAATCACACCTGAGTTTATGTTAATGAGGTGACTTTTGGGAAGCACCTCAGGATGGGGGCTGGTTGCCAGGGGAACCAACCACATGGCTGGAAGATTAGAACTTTCAGTCCCTATGTGTGTGAGCTCTGGGGAAGGAAGAGGAATAAGAGGTTGAATCCATGGCTAATGACCAATGATTTAATCAATCATATCGATCTAATTAAAGCTCCATAAACACCCAAAAAGACAGGGTTTAGAGAACTTCCATCTTGGTGAACATGGGAGATGTAGAGAGAGTGTGGCACCTGGACAAGGCATCGCAGCTTGGCACCCTTGCCCCATGCCTTCCCTGTGCCACTCTTCCATCTGGCTGTTCCTGAGTTATATTCTTTTATAACACACTGGTCATCTAGTAAGTAAAATGTTTCTCTGACTTCTGTGAGCTGCTCTAGCAAATTAATCAAAACCAAGGAAGGAGTTGTTGGAACCTCTAATATGTAGCCAGTCAGTCAGAAGCACAGGTGAAAACCTGAGTTTGGGATTGGCAGCTGAAATTAGGGGTGGGGGGAGTGTCTTGCAGGACTGAGCCCTTAACCTGTGGGATCTGACACTATCTCCAGATAGAGTGTGTCAGAATTGACTTGAATTGTAGGGCACCCAGCTGATCTCAGAGAACTGCTTGGTGTGGGGAAAAAAACATGTTGGAATTGACACTGGAGTTATACTCAGTATCACACAACTAACAAGTGGCAATGTTGGGACGTTGAAGCAAAGAGGTCTGACTGCTGAGCACATGCTGGTAACATGGAACAAGACCACCCTTATAGATAAGAACTCTACAAGTGTAATTCGTGGGAAAATGTATGTAATCCAAATGAAGAATCACATTGATCAAAACTTCCAACACGTATAAAGTTGCTAAGTATTAAAATTAGATATTTTGGCTTCAACTGTAGCACAAAAATTTCTAGAAGATATAATGTTATGCCAAGGAGAAATGGTGCTTTCAAAAAGGTAGACTGGGGGATGCCTGTGTGGCTCAGTGGGTTA